>NC_044395.1:78617289-78943421 GCF_006542625.1 Nomascus leucogenys
GATGACTGTCAAATGGCTATCCTCAGGCCAGATCTCTCAATCAACTCCAAACTCATATCTATCAGCCTATGTGGTATCATCACTTAGATATCCAATAGACCTCTCAAATTTAACCTATCCAAAACTAAATTCCTGATTGCCCGCAAACCCACTATATATACAGCCTTTCCCATCTCAGCTTATGGGTAACTCCCTCATTCATGTGGCTCAGGCAAAAACTTTGGCACTATGTCTTAATCTTTTCTTTGTCTCCCCTCTCTACTCCTAACACATCTACGTTGTCATGAGATTCCATTAGCTCTGCTTTCAAATACTATATTGAAAAGCTGACTACTTCCTACTCCCGCCCCTGTTACCATGGTCAACCAAGCTATGGTTGTCTTGCGGCTGGATTAGTGCAGTACAACCCCTCTCTACAAGCCCTCTTGCCTCTACCCTTGCCCCAACCTCACACCCCCACCCCATCTATTCTCAGCACAGCAGCTAGAAGAATCCTTTTAAAAATCTAAGTTAGGGTTCGTAACTCTTTGCTCAAAGTCTTCAAAGGCCCCCATTTCACTCAACCTAAAAGCCAAGGTCTTGGCAATGACTGCAAGGCTCTGCATGGTCTGGCTCTACTAACACGCGGACCTCATCTCCTCTACTCTCCTCCTTGCTCTGCTCCACGTGCACCAACCTCCTCGCTGTGTCTCAAGCGTGACAGACATGATCGTGCCTTAGGACCTCTGTTGTAACTTTTCTCTCTGCCAGGAACGTTCTTCTACCAGATATCTACCTTCCTAACTCCTCACTGTCTTCAAGTCTGCTCAAGTCTCAGCAGGCCTTCCCTGACCACACTTTCACTGCAATTGAAACTTCCCACCTTCTGGATCCTGAGCTCCTTTACCCTGCTTTGCTTTTTCTTTTCTTTTTAAATTGCATAACACCAACACTCTGCAAGTATATAATTCACTGTTGTATTAACTTTATGCTTGTTGACCACTTTCCCAGCTAAAACATAAGCCTCATAGGATCTGTATGTTGTTCACTGCTGTGTCCTCAGGGCCAAGAACAGAACTTGGCCCATTCATGAATGAATGGAATCAATCAATCAAAGTTGTAAAGTGGAGAGGAATGTCCTCTAAAGCTCCCCTGGCCAGATCAAATAAGTGGAGTTTGAGATATTGAAACATGTCCTAGGGCTTGCCCAGAAATGTATTTTAAGAAGTGATGGGGTCTCCATCCATCTGGATGTCCTGCTACAAGGGACTTGTGGCTGAATATCAAGCATATCTCAGACCTTGAGGCACCTTTAATACAACCATACTTGTTGCTGATCAAATGGAAACTAGCAAAACACCAGAAGCAACTTATTACCAATATTCGTCTGGTTCACTCCATGTCTGCTGCGCTGTTCATACCTTCATAACTGAGTAAACTGCCCTGGTTCTTGACTTAGCCCTGTGCCTCAACTTTAGATGTCTGTCCTCATACTCGCAGCAGTCCAGGTCTGCCTTATGAGAATGTCATTTATTGCCTTCTTTGGCCACTCAACTCAAATGGCTTATTTTTTTTTAATCAACTTTTGCTCCATTTCCATTTTTACCACCTGGGTAAAAGAAGGCACCTAGATTAGTTTTCTATTGCTTTGTAACACACTACCACAAATTTGGTGGCCTAAAATAATACCCACAAAACATCAATTGTAATTAAGGAAATGCAAATCAAAACCATGATGTGATTTTACTTTATACCCACTGGCATAGTTCTAATAAAAAGGACAGATATAGCAAATGTTGGTGTGCATGTATTCCCACTATACACTCCTGGTGGGAGCTTAAACCAGTGAAGTCACTTTGGAAAACAGTCTGACTCTTCCTCAAAAAGTTGGACATAGAGTTACCATATGACCCAGCAATTCCACTCCTGGGTATATACACAAGGGAATTGAAAACGGGTGACTACTCAAAAGCTTCTCACAAATATTCATAGCAGCTTTATGCATAATAGCCAAAAAGTAGAAACAGCCCAAACCAAATGTCCATTAACTGATGAATGGAGAAATATAATGTAGTATATCCATACAACGGAATGTTATTCAATCACAAAAAGAAATGAAGCACTGATCCACGCTACAACTTGAATGAATCTTGAAAACGTGCTAAGCAAAAGAATTCAGACACAAAAAGCCACATATTGTACAATGCCATTTATGTGAAATATCCAGAATAGGCAAATCCATAGAGACAGAAAGTAGATTAGTGATTTCTGGGGCTGGGGGAATGTAGAGTGATTACTTAATAAGTATGGGCTTTGGGGGCAGAGGCAATGAAAATGTTCTGGAATTATATAGAAATGACGGTTGTACAATTTTATGGCTATATTTTTAAAACTACTGAATTGTCCACTTAAAAAATGCCCATTTATTAGTTCACATTTCTTTAGGTCAGGAGTTTGGGAGGGCTTGGCTGAGTTCTAATTTCAAGGTCTCACAAGACTGAAATCAAGGAATCAAGGTGTTGGAGGTGGGCATGAGACATATTGCAAGAATCTGCTTCCAAATTCATTCACTTTGTGGGCAGATTACTGTCCTTGTAGTCATAGGGCTGAGATCCCTATTCCTCACTGGCTGGCTGTCTCTCAGCACTTTAAGACTACTGGCATTCCTTCTTATATGGCCCTCTCTTTTTCAAACCAGCAGCAGCACGTCAAGTCCTTCTTATGCTCCAAATCTCTCTGACTTTGCCTTCTGCCACCGGCCTAAGAGAGTTCTTTGCTGTTGGTGACTCAAAAGATTAGATTAGACTCCCTCAGATAATCTCCCCTCTCTAAGGTCAACTGTACCATACAACATAGCATAGCACAGTCAGGGGAGTATCATATTTACAGGTTCCAGTGAGTGTGGAGTCTTGGGAGCCATTCCTAGAAATTCTGCCATTACAGTATCTGAGAATTATTTTGGGTAGACTTGCTGACAATTTGATCCCCCGGAAGAAGCAAGCATTCCCAAGCACCTGTTCCATCCACATGCTGGAGGTTCCATGAGTTACTCCTTTGTCTCCATGGTCCCCAGGCCAGTGCTAGTACATAATGCGTGCTTCAGTGAGTGCTCACTGAATGTTTGCTAAATGGTTCCTACTCTGTGAGGGGTCATTCATTGTTTACTGGGAAGGCAGATCCATACAAAACCCAGGAAGCTCAGGAGGCTGAGAGCCATAAGAGGGAAGGTAAGCGCACTTGGTGTGAACACATGGGAGGATGTGACATGGGGAATGGCTTCTTCTGACCAGTTAGATGAAGACAGGTTAGATGAAGACAGGTTCCTTCTGACCAGTTAGATAAAGAAAGTAGCCCATTCATTTCTGAGCTTGTGCTCACCATAGGGGTTATCCATAGGTGTTATTCATAGGGGTTATCCATAGGTGTTATTCATAGGGGTTATCCATAGGGGTTATCCAGAGGTGCTCACCATAGGGGTTATCCACATGAGATATATGCCAAGCATGTCCCCATTTTTGGAAGGCAAATCTCAAAAAGTGGGGGGAGGAGATAAATGGGCTTCTATGAGCAAATGTGCTATTCAAGGATAAAATAAGTTTAAAATTTAAATGCAAATGATTCCAAGAAAGAAGAAAAGTGTGGGACAAGCCAGGGGTAGGGGGGATAGTAGCCTGAGAGAACGATATAGAATTATATAAACTCTGCAGAGTGTCCTCTGATGCTTGCATTTATTCTTTCAGCAAGTATCTACTGAGTGCTAACCATCGACTGAGGGCACTGTGCTAGGCACAAGAGTACATGGAGAAGGTGGGAAATGCGGTAGGCAGCCTCTACGATGGCCCCCAGTGATCCTCGCCTCCCATCACACTGTGATCACATCCCTCTGATTATGAGTATCAGCAGAAGTAGTGGGTTGTCACTTCCACAATTAGGTTATAAATAGATGCGGCTCTGTTTAGGGTGCACGCTCTCGGTTCACTCACTCTAAGAGAAGCCAGTTGCCATGTTGGGAGGTGCCCCATGGAGAAGCCCACATGGCAAGGAGCATCAGCTCCAGCCAAAAGCCACGTGAATGAGTTAGACATGGATCCTCCCCTGGTGAAGCCTTGAGATGACTGCAACCCCAGCCAACACCTTCACTGCAGCCTTGTGAGGGACCTGAGCCAGACTGCAGCTAAATTGCTCCTGGATTCCTGACCCATAGAAACTGTACAACTATAAATGTGTTGTTTTAAGCTGCTAAATGTAAGCAGTAATAGGTAACTAACATAGGAAAGATTATAAAAGGGATTATAATACTCTCTAATAGTTACAATAAAGAATATGTAGAGACTATATACCAAAATCAGAGACAGGACAAACACCTGAAGCTGAACCAAAGAGATGGCTTCAGAAAAGGGAGCAGGAAGGGAGAGGACCCCAGTGGAGTGAGACTTAGGAAATTACTAACGGCAGCAAAAAAGGATTTCTTGAGTTTTGTTCAGGGTAAGAAAAGGAACAAAGAAGGCTTCTGTTGGGTCTGAGGGTGGTAGAGAAGCAGAACTCTCCAGCTTCATCTGCAGCTATTGTCTTCATAGGGTCCATGAGCCTCAAGCTGCTGCATTCCTTTCTCAAATGTGGCCAAGAATGGAATTAGGTTTGGTTGGAGCAGACTGAAGAAGGAGACGTGGGGAGAGATTGTCCTAGAGCTCAGAGCTCTGCTAAGTACATTTTTCTCTTTAGGCCCGAGAAATCCCACTTTGAGTCCTGGGAGCATGTGAGGTGAAATGGAAGTTGCTGGTGACCTTTGAGATCTGGGGGATGGGAGGAGGCAGACATTGCCTTCATTTCCAGAAAGAATAAGGTGGATCCCAAGACACAGTGTGATCAGGGTGCTGATGTTGATCTGGGGAGAGGGTCTAGAACAGATTCCAAAGGGATGATGTGTGAGCTCCAGGACCCAGCCCAGAGTTCTCTAAACAACTTAGGCCTACCCTTACCTGTTTTCTTGGCTTTTAAACAACAAAGAATGAACAATCATTATCAAGATAAAGGTAAGGCTGTGAAAATGGCATGTGCTGATTTCATCTGGGCAATTGATACAGCCTTCACAAGTGGAAGAAAAATACGATCAGGATTGTTTGTAACCATTTGAATAGTTATGGCCAGAGATGACTAAAGGAACATTATCAAGGTATTCCCAGGAGACCCTCAGTCCCTCCTGGATACTACTACTAACAGTCAACATGTATTGTGAATTTCCACAGTACTGAAAACTGTTCTAAGAACTTTCCATGGATCTTCTCATTTGAGTCTCAAAATCCTATGAGATATAATCAGCTCCATTTGACAGATCAGGAACATTAGGTGCAGGAAGTTTAAGTAACTTGACAAGGTTACACATTAGGATATCACAGAGCCAGGACAGGCATCTAGTGATCCAGACTTAATGCCTTTGCTTTAACCATGTGGCCCTATTGCCACAGAGATGGCAATGCCAATATTCTCCACCTGGAGAGAAGCAACTTGGCTCAGCCTGCGTGAGTATGAAGCAGGCTCAGATGCGGGGTGCACATGCATGCAGCCCTATATTAGCGTGTGACTATGTGTGCGGTGTGAATGTGCATATGCATGATATGTGTGTGCTGTGTGCTCTGAGCCAGGATGTTGCTGGAAAAAGCGAAGGGAGAGGAGTGGGGCACTGAGAACAGTGCCCAGGGTGTTGGGAAGCAGCAAGAAGTTGGTCAGTGGGTCAGGCAGCCGGTCACCCGAGCAAAGAGGGTGACAGGTGGGCAGGGCTGTCAGGGGGGACTAGCCAGCTCCCACCTGCTGGGGCTGTCCATCAGCATTAATACTGGCAGTGCCTGAGGCCAGGACCCCCAGTAGGCCAGCCTCAGAGACACACCCTTCTAGAAAACATCCTTCCCAAGGTGGCAGAGACACCAAGTCCTGGCCCAGACCAAAGCAACCAGGTCCCACCCTGTTCCCTCTTACCCACCCTACGCCAGCGGCTAAAAGCTGCCTTGGCTAGCTCAGACCCTGAGAGCTAAGGGATGGGAAGGGTTCCGGTGGGGACACATGACCAGTGGCTGTTCTTCCATATTCATCTGTCTTTAATATTCAGATGAATGGAAGTACATGACCTTGCTAGTGTTTTGGGGTAGGAAAGGCAAGAGGGTCCTCAGAAGTCATCTAAATCATGCCTTTTAATTTTTCAGATAAGTAAAACTGTGGTTCAAAGAGGCCCTGGGACCACCTGCAAAGATCCTGGGATTCATCAGGGGTCTGGTGAGAGCTAGAAGATTCTAACTGAAGTTTGGCTGCCTGGAGGGGAAGGGAGTCTTGCCTGGGTATGTCAGCAGGTGGAGGCTGTGAATAAGTGTGGTGGGGGAGGAGATGAAATTTGGGGCTTCACAAATCCAGGTACAGAGGGGACCAAAGTCTGGCCAGCTGAGCAGGGCACAACCCGCAAGTGAGAGGCATGGAGAGTGAGGGAGCTGGAGCCCAAGTCATGATCTAGTGGAAGGGCAGGCACAGAGGTGGCAGGTGGTGGCACCAGGGCAGGGCTGAGCGCTGCAGGTCCAGCGTTGGAGAGTCTGGGATGGGGCTTGTGACTCCAGCGGGCCTGAGGACAGAGATGGAGGCCGGTGGGCAAAGCGGGGAGGATCTGGGGCGGGGCCGTGGGGGTGCTGGGGAGAGACGGGGGTGCGAGCACAGGGTCAGTGGGCGGGGAGGAACTGGAGAGCGCTGGGCAGGGCGAGGAGGTGGGAGCCGCACTAGAGCGTGGGGAGGGGCCCCGCAGTGGGCGTGCGACCTCAGGGAGGGGCCGGGGCCGGGGCTGGGCCGGGGCTGCGGTGAGGGAAGGCGCGTGGCCGGCCGCCCCCAGCTGTGGCGTCGTTCAGGCCCGGCTTAGCGGTGCCGGGGCGAGGGATTAGGGGCAGTGGCCGCACCTGGCGGGGCGGCCGCAGGGCTAATGCTGTGTGACCGCCGCGGCCCCGCCCGACAACTGGCTTCATCCCGCCCTGGAGGGCTGTGGGCTCGTTAGCCCCGCCGGCGTGTGCGCGGGATGCGGCTGCGGGCGGCGAGTGCACGTGTGCCGCGGGGGGCCCTGCGGCTGGCGCTGACGGCCACCGGCTGCGCCCGGCTCCAAGGGGTCCCAGGAGTGAGGCTGCCCCAGGGGCAGCGGGGGCGGCGGAACACTTGGTTGTGTGCCCTGTGAGCTCTTGTCACTGTGTGATGGTGTGGTCCCGAGGGTCTGACTGGGGGTGCCTCTCTGATATGACAATCCCTGTCATCACCCTATGTGGACCGTGTGTCACTGTCCAGGACCTTAGCCCATATTCGGAGTATCTCTGTAACCAGACTGTCTATGGGACACCTCCATATTCTGAGTGTGTTTAGGGGTATTGGGAAGAGCTTCCACCTTTCTTGGGACCTGCTGCTCAAGTTCCTTCTGCAGACACACCTCTGGGGCGCAAGACCCCCCACAAGCTCCTTCCCAGAAGCAATGTCTCAGCCATCCATCCTGCAGGGTCTCAGACCTCTGGTGCTGAGATGGAGACAGTGCCTAAGTTCTGGCACCTGGATTCCTGCCCTCCTTAAACTCAGGCCTGCTCCCTAAGCCCATCTTCATCCCAGGCCTAGCTCAGGGACCCCAGACATGCTTTAACATGCCCCCTTTCCTACCAAAATAATTGGATCTGAATAAAATTTGTGTTAGAACTGAGAAGTTTTATCTAACCTTACAGATGAGCCCCCAGGACTTTGCACCTGCTGTTCCCTCTGCCTGGAAGGACACTCACTTCCCTTTTCCTAGAGCTCAGGAGCCACCTCCACTGGGAAGCCTTCCCTGCAGCAACCCACTCCACACCATCCTTCCTTTTGCTTGCAGAACCTTGGATCACACCTGCTCCGGCTATTCTGATGTCATCTCCATCTCCTTGGAGACAGTTGCTGCATGAGAACAAAGGCAGGGCCCAGACGAGGTCTGGAGGGATAAGCAGCAGGGATCTGGGCACTGAGCTGAGGCACTGGGCAGGCAGAGCCATTGCCTTTGCCCCTACCATGAACCCCTACAGAGATGCTGCTAGAACCTTGCTTTCTAAGGGGTAGGAGGGTCTGGCTGCCTCTGCCTCTACTCACTCCCCCATAGACACACAGGCCTTCTCTCCATCCAGGGAGCACATAGCTGCCAAGAGCAGCCCTGCCCCCACACCAGGCTCCCCAGCAGTGAGGAGCTGGGCTGGGCTGTCCTCACCCGCCCTCTTGACCTCACCCTGGCCCTTCCCTGGCCCTGCCTGGGGATGCCAGGACCCACAGCAGGTGCCTGGACAGGCTTGGGGATGGAGAGGGGGCTGGGCACAGAAGGCCAGCCTCTGGCCAAGAACAGAACTCATAGAGAAACAAGTTCCAGAATTCTCTTTGTCCTCCTTTTCCCCACCCACCCTTTAGTTTTGTTAATAAATACAGCTACCATTTACTAAGCACTTATTGTCTTCCTTTGCACAGTATTTGACACTGTATGTGCATTGTCTGTTTAATCCTAAAATCAATCCTGAAACGTAGATATTACATTTCTGATGAGGCAATAGAAATTCAGAGAGGCTATATCCCTTGTCCAAGGTCACCTGACTGGTCAGTGGCAGAGCCAAGATTCACACCCCACATCTTTCCATGCCCTTGTCCTCCAGTGCTGACCTCAGGTGCTGCTCTCCTCACCCTAGGTGGTGATTCTCTTTTATACCTCTGCCTCCCACATTAGTGTGGGAGCTGTAGGATAGCAAGGACTGTCCTGTCCTCTCAATGAAGGAATGAAAGAATGCTTGCGGAATATTACCTTGACTGTTAGAGGGCACAGCAGGGTAGTTACACACATGGGCTCAGGAGCCCAAGTGCTGGGGTTCAAATCTCAACTCTTACTTGCTCTATGACCTTAGGACACTAATATTTCTGTCTCAGTTTCCTCATCTATAAAATGGGCATGATAATAATATGCTGGTATTGAGGAGACTGACTTAGGAAAAGTTCCTGTCCTATAGTAAGTAGTGCATGTGTTAGATATGACTCAGTATCTCCCACTAGATTAGAATGGGCCCACTCTCTGCTTGTATCCCCAGCACTTAGCACACAACTTGCCTGTAATAGGTCCTTCCCTTCCTCATCTATAAAATATGACTAAAAATATCCACCTGGCAAGATTAGGGGGATGTATGTAAAGTGCCTGGCACAGAGCAGAAGTTGGCATCAGTAGTAGCACCAGTTGTGGGTAGGCTGTTGGTAGGATAATGGGGTTAGGGTAGAACAAGGTTGGGCTCTCCTGAATGCCCCATTTTGGGATCCTGAGGCAGAGTCTGTACCCAATGTCCTCCTCTTGCCCACGTACCATTTGGGCCCTGGTACAGAGGACACACAAAGCCTCACTCAGACGGTGGCCTCTCCACCATGTGGAGAAACCCCCATGCCAGTGGGTACCCTGGGGCTAAAGTGCCTCATCTTCACCTCTTCTAGATCTTCCCCCAAGGGATTGGCAGCTTAGTGCTTTGAGAATGAAGCCAGATGGACAGGGAGGCACCCAGGAGATCATCCCAAGCCAAACTTATTTAGGAGCAGAATCCTGTCTTCAGATAAATTCTTAGGTGAAACCCTGAAACATAAAGCAGACAGAGGGGCCATTTTTTTGCCATAAATTAATTTATAAGTTCACATGGATTACTGTTATTTCTTATAAAGTATGCTCTACTCACCAGCTACAAAAGAGCCTGGCACGTAGTAGGCACTCACAAAAGAATTGTTGAATGAATGGTCAATTGGTGGTGGAAAAAATGAGGCTATTTTGATTAATACAAATCTGTGAAATAAGGGGATATGTATGTATGATGGTTGAAGGATACTTCTGGCCCGAAATTCTAATCCAACATTTGTGGAATCCCTATAGCATTTCTGAATGGCCCAGGACTCCAGAGAACACAGTTTGAAAATGACAAGCTCTCCTTTTGGTGGATGAGGACACTGAGGCCAGAGGGTCAGAGGCAGAGCTGGGCTAGAAGCCAGGCCTCCCAGTTCCCTCTCCAAGGGCTCAGGCCCTCCTCAGCCCCTCCATACGTTGCATTCTAGGGCTCTGGGGTGTGGTTCTTCCTGTCCCTTTCACCCTGGCTGTGACGGCCTATGTGCCAGGGGCTGCCATCCCACTCAGGCATTTCCCACCAGCCTCTGCCCCAAATCTAAGCCAGGCAGGAGCCAGGTTCCTTCCACTGACTCCAGGATGGGCTCTGTTCCTAATATCTGTCATCCAAGCAAGGAAGGCCCATGGCCCAAGACCCCCCTTGGAACCATGGGGCCCCAAGTGGCAGATATCCCCAGTGACTGCCAGATTAGTAGAACCTACTTGGTGGGTGAGGAGTAGGGGGAATGAGCACAGTCACTGAGGGTCTGCCCAGGGGGAACACCAAGGAACGCCCCAGAACATGGGCCCCACAGCAGTTGGGGGCATTTATGGGCCTTCCTATAAACTTCTGAGAGGGTAACTTTATCCTGCTTCTTTCGGCCAAGTATCCTCCTCCAGCAGCTGGTCACAAAGCTGGTTAATCTCCCAGAGTGCTCAGCTTAAAACCCGTGACTCATAGCACAGCCAGTGTGGGGGAGGGGGTGGCTGCCTCCAATATGTGGCGCCCAGAGTCAGCTGTTCTGGGGCCTTCTCTGCTTTCTCCAACTGAGTCCTGAGGTTTGGGGCCTTGTCTTCCTTCCTGGAGTCCTGCTTCTCACTGATCCCTACATACAAGCCATGAGAGGACAGGGCCCTGGAAGGAGGGCCAGTTCCAGGCCTTGGCTTTGGCCAAGACCTCAGGCTATCCCAGAAATGACCAGAAGGCCTTGGCCTTCCAGAGAAGGGGAAGGTTTCAAGTGTAACTCTGGGAGGGGTTGGTCCTAAAATTAGGGTCCCTGCCTCACCTGCCCAGACCTGGAAAAATTCCCTTCAGCCATGACCCTCTCATGGCGGATCTTCATTCCCTGTCAGCATGTGACATGAAACCTGTGTAGGGTGGCTGAAGTGAGCTAGCAAAAAAGTAACACAAATTACAAGGGACCTCTGACTTGAGATCAGCAGAATAAACAGAAGTCGAGTCAGGTAGAAAAGGTGGAGTAGTGTTTTGGCCTTGGAGAGACATGGGTTCAAGTCCCAACTCTGCCACCTACTAGCTGAATAGCTTCCCTGAGCCTCTGTTTCCTCCTCTGTAAAAGTGGGATAGTAATAGTACTTACCTTGGCGAGTTAATGTGAGAATCAAAACCTATTTTCCTGCTTAGTAGGCAGGAGCTATTAATATTATTGTTGTGATCGCCATCATCATATTGTTCAAAAAGCAGGAGAATCCATTTTCATTTGTCAGGGGACTTATGTTTGTATAGTGGGAGGGAAGCTAATGGTCTGAAAGGATTTCAGTGACACCTCTCACTTGGCAGAAAATCTATTCTGATGAATATGACTCTGTAAATGATAAGGGAGTATCTGCCAGCCAGTGACATCGTGCTTGTTATGGTTGAAGACCTAACCCCAGAAACAGCTATAGCAGATACGTGACGGAGGCTCCCACTGGTACCTCTACTGAGCAAAGCACAAATTGTGTGCTAACCCTTGCTCCTGTGGTGCCAGTGATTCTCAATACCTTCTACTCCATCTGAAAAGTCCCATACACATCCAAAGATTCCTGTGTGTAAGGAGGAATGAACCACTTTATAAGTTCCTGTTATGGGCCAGGCACTATATTAAACACATATATTTGACCATATCTAACCCTTGCAGCACCCCTCGGGATAGGTATACTATTATCTCCATGTGGTGGACCAATTACATTAATGAACCTAGTTCTTCACTCCTCCTTGTATTCATACCCTTTGCCTTATGATTTTGCAGCTCTTCATATCAGGAGGCATATTGTGTATTTCTCCATGTCTCAGTTCTGAGTTCAGCCATGTAACTTGTTTTGACCCATGAGATATTAACATATATGAATCAGGCAGAGGTTTGGGAAATGTGCTTATGTTTCTGCTCGCATTTTTGCACCACTACCATTACCATGAAAACATGCCTAGGCTAGCCTGCTAGAGGTGAAGCCTGTGGAGAACAGGCGAGTCGCCCAGTTCCCCAGCCAAGACCAGCCTGAGCCAGTCAAGTACAGCATGTGAGTGAGCCCAGTAGAGCCTAGGAAAACAGCCCAATCTAAATAGCCAACTGCAGACTCAGAAACTAAAGGCTTATTGTTTGAAGCCACTGGATTTTGGAGAGCGGTTTATTACACATAATTATCATGGTCATAGATAACAGATACATGCCATTAAAAAAAAAAGACTTTATTTTTCAGAGCAGTCTCGGGTTCACAGTAAAATTGAGCAGAGAGCACAGAGAGTTCCCATATACCCCTGCACCTACACATGCACAGCCTCCCCCACTGTCAACAGCCTGCACCAGAGTGGGACATTTGTTATAATCAACAAACCAACATTGATGAAACTACATATCATCATCACCCAGAGTGCACAATTTACATTAGGGTTTACTCTTTGTGTTGTACATTCTATGGGCTTTGACAAAGGGATAATGACATGTATCCACCATTACAGTATCATACAAAATAGTTTTGCTGCCCTAAAAATTATCTGCACTCTGCTTATTCAACCCTCCATCCCCTCAACCCCTAGTTCATCTTTTTACTGTCTCCATAGTTTGGCCTTTTCCAGAATGTCCTATAGTTGGACTCATGCAGCACGTGGCCTTCATCTTCATTTAGGACAAAAGAGAAGGAGATGGAAGGAGGGGCAGCAGGGCAAACCCTTTCACCTCTTCCTCTCTTCCTTGGGCACAGGCTATAAAATCACGGCAGCTATAAGTATTGTAGAAGCTTGTGTGTGTGAGACCCGGGCTTAAATATTGGGAATTCAGAGGCTGATGGGTGTTAGACCTCTCCAACATTCAGTAGGTAGGTCTGATCATTGAGTTTTGGACAGGTGAGACCTAAGAGTAGCTGCTGGGTTTGTTTGGTTATTTATTTATTTATTTATTTATTTATTGAGAGAGAGGCAGAGAGAGAGAGTCTTACTCTGTCACCCAGGCTGGAGTGCAGTGGCACTATCACAGCTCACTGCAGCCTCAACCCAGGCTCAAGCCATCTTCCCACTTCAGCCTCCCAAGTAGATGAGACTACAGGTGCTTACTACCATGCCTAGCTAATATTTTTATTTATAGTAAAGATAGGGTCTCACTATGTTGCCAGGCTGTTCTCAAACTCAAGACCCAGGCTCAAGACCAGGTTGGCCTCAAACTCAACCTGGATCACCTGAGGCAATCCTCCCACCTTGGCCTCCTGAAATGCTGGAATTCCAGGTGTGAGCCACCATGCCCAGCCAGTAGCTGCTGACTGAGTACTCAATATGTTCCTAGCTCTGTGCTTTGGATACACTTCTCCTGCATCCTCCTACTTCATAACCACAACAGCACTTTTTAAATTTATTTTATTTTATTTTATTTTATTTTATTTTTTGACACAGGGACTTGCTCTGTCACACAGGCTGGAGGGCAGTAGCATGATCACAGCTCACTGCAGCCTTGACCTCCTGGGCTGAAGTGATCCTCCCACCTCTCAGCTTCCCAAGTGGGACTACAGGCACATGCCCCCATGGCCAGCTAATTTTTTTGTACTTTTTGTAGAGGCGGGGTTTCACCATGTTATGCAGGCTGGTCTCGAACTCCTAGGCTCAAGAGATCCACTCGCCTCGGCCTACTGAAGTATTGGGATTACAAGCATAAGCCACCACACCCGGTCACACAACAGCACTTTTTAAAATGTAAATTAATATTTCCACCTTTCATATGTGGAAATGGAGGCTCAGAGAGATTGAGGGACTTGTTGAAGTCACACAGTCAGTGGCAGAGTCATGAGTACACCCTAGGCAGTGTGACACCACAGCCCACTTGACTCCCACCGCTTCCCTGCAAGGGACACTCACTTCTCATCTTCCCTAAAGGTTACCCCAGAACCTCTACTTCCTCCTCAGAGACATGACATCTGTCTCCCTGGGAGACAACCCCCCAGCCTCTTGGCCTTACCTGCAAAATGAGAAGAGCATTTCTTATTTACCTAGCAACAGTCAGCTTAGTATAACAAATATTTCTTACCTCCTTTTTTGTGTTCACATAATTTCCTGGGCATATCCTAGCCACCTCACTTACCACATACAATATACATCTTACTGCCGAGGGCCCATGTCATTGCCAGACCCATAGTAGGAAGGCATATGAGTAGGATACAGATTAGATGGCTGTGATTACAAAAAGACCTAAAAATTTCAGTTTATTCTTTGCTTACATAAAATTCCAGGTAGGTGGTTAAAGACTTATGTGGCAGCTTAACAATACTGGACCCCCAGATTCTCGTTCTTTCTCATTGCTCTGCAGATCTTCAATCTGCAACTTCCATCACATGATCTAAGGTGGTATATCAGTTTCCCATTGCTGCTCAAATTGCTACAAACTTAATGGCTTAAAGCAATCAAGATTTATCATCTTGCAATTCCGGAGGTCAGAAGTCTGAATTGATCCTCAGGGGGCTAAGATCAAGGTTGGCAGAGCAGGGCTCCTTCTGAAGTCTCTAGAGGAGAATTCATTCCTTGCCTTTTCTGGCTTCTAGAAGCTACCTGCATTCCTTGGCTCATGGCCACATCACTCCAACCTCTGCTTCCATAGCTACATTTTCCTCTCTGACTCTAACTTACTTGCCTCCTTCTTTCCCTTATAAGGACTCCTGTGAATACATTGGGCCCACCTCAGGAATCTAGGATAATCTTCCCATCCACATCTGCGAAGTCCTTTTTGCCATGTAACGTAATGTTTTCACAGGTTCTGGGGATTAGGATGTGCACATTTTGAGGAAGAGCCATTCTTCTGTCTACCAGATGGCCACTCCAGCTCCTGCCAATCACCCATATACCAACCAATGGGGAGAGGGAAAGAAGGCCAGCTCCTTCCCCTCAAAAGTCATAACTAAGAAGTTGCACACAAATTACTCCCACTCATACCCCATTGGCTACAACTTAGTTACATGGCCACAGGTAGCTGCAAGGGCATCTGGGAAATGTAGTCTTCTTCTGGATGGCTGTATGTTGTGGACTGAATTGTGTCCTCACCTGGAAATTCATAGGTTGAAGCTGTAATCCCCAATGTGAGTGTATCTGGAGATAGGGCCTTTAAGGAGGTTATTAAAGTCAATTAAAACCATAAAAGTGGGGCCCTAATCCAATATGACAGGTGTCCTAATAAGAACAGAGACACCAGGGATGTGCATGCACAGAGAAAAGGTCATGTGAGTACACAGTGAGAAGGTGGCTGTCTGCAAGCCATGGAGAGAGGCCTCAGGAGAAATAACCTTGCTAGCACCTTGACCTTGGTCTTCCAGACTCCAGAACTGTGAGAAAATATATTTCTAGATTGAAGCCACCCAGTCTGTAGTATTTTGTTATGGGCTGCCCAAGCTGACTGATATACCATGTTTCCAAGTAAAAATTATATCATTATGTTAAAAAAGTGAGGTATGGATACTGGGGGAAAACTGGCTGTCTCTGTTGTGTCTCCAGCCAAACAAATGAATGAGTGATGCACACTACATGTGGAGAAATCACAGCCTAGGATGGAAGACTGACCAGAAAATAGTGTCAATCTAATATGGAAAATGTCATGTTAGAAGCAATAATAACAACAACAATTACGGAGCCACTTACTGTTTTTGCTGTTTTACATTCTTTACTTATGTTTATGCATTTCATTCATATAATACATCCTTACAGATGAGGAAACTGAGAGATAAGGACAGACAGAGGGCACTGAATCAGCCTGGAAGCCAGAGATCTGTGGCCAGGCTATTAGAAAAGCTTCCTTATTGAGACATTCTGAACTGAATCTTCAAAGACAAGCGACAGGGCGGACCATGAAAGGAGAGGGGAAATTCCTGGAAGAAGGAAATGGCAAGAGCAGAATTTTGGCCACATAAGTCATCCTATTGGAGGAACCCATATTACTTCCCAGGGTACACTGAGCCATGTGGCCAGAAGATAAGTAGAGATGCATTCTGAAAGGCCTTGAATGCTATGCCAGGACACTAGGACTTTATTCTGGAGGCAATGGGGAGCTGTGAAAGGGTTATGCAAGGGGGACACTGCTAGATTTCTATTGTAGAGTCATCAGTCCAGGGGCAGTGTTGGGACCAACTTAAAGGAGACTGAGAGTCAAGGCAGAGACACCAGCTATGAGGTTGCTACAATAGGGGAGATGAAGGCTGTCAGGGGCCACCCTACAACAGGGTAATTGGAGCAGAGAGATGAAGATGACTTCAAGAGATATTTAAGAGATGAAATCAGTAAGACTTAGTGGCCGATTAAATGAAGGTACAAGAGAGAAGAGGTGGGAGATGATGCCTAGGTCCTTACATTGGGTGACAAAAGAGGTAGTGGTGCTATTGAATGAGACAGAAAAATTTCCTGAGAACAGGCTAGATTCCAGGGGAAGGTAGTGAGCACATTTGGGGACATGATGAATTAGGGGAGCTTGTGAAATATTCAAGTGGAGATGTGAAATAGACAGTTGGATACATGAGTCTGAGGCTCGCAGGTGAGGGGTTGCTGGGGAAATGGATGTGGATGAATTTGTCTGTGTTCAGGTGGTGGGTATGTCTTGGAAATGAATAATGACTCCACAGAGAGTGAAGAAAGTATGGCCAAAGGTCAGAACCTGGAGGGAGCATCATCACTTCAGTGGCAGACGGAACAAGGGAAGACTGGGAAGTAGGCTTTAAAAGAATGGTCAGTGGTCAGAGCAGAACCAGAGAGGATGTTGTCTTGGAAACCAAGGGAATAGCAAGAGGACATAGTCATTGGTGACTTTAAAGGGCGTCCTATAAGGCAAGGAGGGAGAAATGTCCCCTCAGCAATAATAAGGTTGTTGGTGACTGTTTTGGTGAATAGATGTCTCATCCACTTCCCTGTCTTTGGGAAGTGAATGTGAAAGCAGGAGAAGAGGAGGAGGAGCCAGCAAGTAAAGACGCTCTAGAAACTTGATTGAAGATACCTAGGCATTATGCACCCCTCAGAGAAGAACACATCTCCTACAGAGCAGTGTTACCCAAACAAATCACATCTTCATCTGACCAAGCCTCTACCCAACCAACAATTTACAGAAAATACAGAGAACAGGTGGACCTGTTAAAACACACCATAGGGGCCGGGTGCACGCCTGTAATCCCAGCACTTTGGGAGGCCAAGGCAGGCGGATCATGAGGTCAGGAGATCGAGAACATCCTGGCTAACACGGTGAAACCCCGTCTCTACTAAAAACTACAAAGACAATTAGCCAGGCATGGTGGCGGGCACCTGTAGTTTCAGCTACTCAGGAGGCTGAGGCAGGAGAATGGCGTGAACCCGAGTGGCAGAGCTTGCAGTGAGCCGAGATCGCACCACTGCACTGCAGCCTGGGTGACAGAGTGAGACTCTGTCTCAAAAAAACAAAAAACAAACAAAAAAACCCCACACCATAGGGATGCAATCTGAAAATCCCAGACTATAACAAACTGCAGAACAAGCAACCCAGTTTCCCAGTTTTTTAAAAATAAATAAATTGCAAGGGGAAAAAAGATATGGAGGGAAACTTATATGTAAAAAGACAGATCAACCAATCACAATTGCAGTGCAGACCCTATTTGGATCCTGATTCAAACAAACAAACAAAATTTATGAGACAAATGGAAATCTGCCTGGATATTTGCTGGCATAAGGAATTACTATTAATTTTTCTAGTATGCTAATGATACTGTGCTTATGTTTTAAAAAGAAGTCCCTATGTTTTAGACATACATAATCAAATATATACAAATGAAATTACGAGATGTCTGAAATTTGCTTAGGATATTGTGCTTATGTTTTAAAAGGAAGTCCTTATGTTTTAGACATACATAATCAAATATCTACAAATGAAATTATGGGATGTCTGAAATTTGCTTCAAAATCACACAAGGGGAAGAAGTAGGCAGGGCATTGACAGGTCGGGTTTGGACATAGACTAACGGTTATTGGAAGTGGTAATGGGGTTCATAGTATTATTGTGTCTATTTCTGTCTATGTTCAAAATCATTCATAAGAAAGAATGGAAAAGCTTTGGCTTGGAATGGAAGAAAAGGCTGGGAAAGGCCTGAAAGGATGCGGAACAGCAAGGCCCCAAGACCAGATGTTTCTTTCTTCGCATGTTCTCCCCACCTCCCTGCCTCTCCCAAGTTCCTGGGACAAGCCCACTCCGAGCTCCCATCCCATGATAGCTAAGGAGGAACAGAGATCCAAGACCCCTGAGTCAAATGGGCCAGAGGTCAGAGGTCAGGGCAGAAACAGCCACCACTTGATCACGGAGAAACCAAATCAGCGCCAGCCCCAGGATCCTGTGTCTGCCTTTGTCCACCATTGGTGGGGATGTCCCTGTTTCAAAGGCATGAGGTGGCAGAAGTTCATCCTTGTTCCTTCAGAGATTCCTGAGCATAAAGGGACCTGAAGAAGCCCATTCCCCTGTTTCCAAGATCTGGGATTCAGAGTTAACCAGATATGTAAAAGCAAGAGATAAGCGTTTCTGTCCCAGAACCTCCGTATCTAAGCACATGTGAACCCTGGACAAGTGGCTTACCCTCTCTGGGCCTCAGGCTCCAACACCATGCAACGAGAATAAATGCCACTGGTGTTGGGGCAGGGCGGGGACACTAGCTGCTGAAATGTGAACTCTGCTGGACCTCAGCCTTCTCTGGGGATGCCTTAGCAAAGAACCGCCTCCTCGGGCCTCCCCCAGCCCCTGGCCCTGGCCCTGACTGCACCAGCCTGTCTGCATCTGTCATCGGCCTGCTCTGCTCCCCTTTAGCCAGGCTTTGTTTGGGGGTGGCTGGCAGGCTAGCCTGTATGCATGGTGGAGGCAGTGATGCCTGCTGCTGCAGGCAACACTTCACAGGCTGCATCATCACCCACACTTCCAGCCGCCCCCAACCCCACCATGACCCCCAGTTCCAAGGGGTCCAGAGTCCAGAATAACCAGGCCAGGCTCCCAACTTCCTCATCCCCACCCCACCCGCTGCTTGCCCATAGCTTCCATCCAAAGAGAGATCAAGCATAGGAAGAATAATTCCAAGCTCCTACTGTGCACCCTGAGACAGGCATGAGGCAAGCACTGTGTATACCTTGGCAACTGAACCCTTACATCCTCCTCCGTAGGTGCTAGAACCAGTCACATTTGACAGCTGGGAAAAATGAGACATGGAGAGGGGAAGTGACTTACCCAAGGTAAGTAAGGCGCAGACACAGCATTTGAATCCAGGTGTATTAGACTCCTAAGTCCAGTGGAGACACCTGAGGAACATAGCCCCAGCACTGGTGGTCCAGTCTCCATGTTGGGCAAGCTCAGCACCATATTCTCCTAGGCCAAGTTCAGATGGACCCAGGCAAGTTGTGCTCCATCTTTGGGAGAAGCAAAAGACTATGATATTAATGGTCCCCCGGCACTCCTCTGTGGGGACCCCCAAGTTAACTGCTTTCCAGTCTGGGGAACAGGCTTCTGATCTCGTGTTGGGCCCTCGCCTCACACAGCTTCTGCTTCACCCCAGAGCTGACCTGTGTGGTGTGCCCAGCCCTATGTGGGCCATGTGGATGGAGTCAGAGGATGGGCAGTTGCCGTCCTGCCCAGAGAAGGGAGGCCCAAGAGGGAGGCTGAGAAGACACGGAGAAGAAGGGACTCTGCAAGACCTCCTCATTCCTGAGTGTGTATGGAGTCAGGCATCCAATGCCTCCATCCTACATGTGAAGAAAGTGGGACCCAGGAGGAGACAGAGCTGAGAGAGGGTCACGCAGCAGGGTGCAGCACAGAGAGGTGAAAACCCCAGTCTTCTGGCTCTGGTCCAGGCTCTCTCCACTATATGTAGTCTCTGGCCTCTTACTGCAGTCCTCTACCCCTGCCATGACCTGTTGTCTTGCCTGGAAAACTGGTGGCTTCACCTCAGACAGAGCCCACTTACACCTCAAGGGGTCTGAAGCAACAGGTCTTAAATGATTCAAGGAACCCTGGATCCAGCGTCAGCCACCTGAGGAACATCCCAACACATGTGGTCATGCCTCCGGGCCTGCCCATGCTGTTCTCTAAGCCCGGAGAGCCTTTCCCTACAGCAGCCCCCCGACCCGCTTTGGGCACTCGTATTCATCCTTCAGTAACCGAGAAGAAGGATAGCAATACTTCCTCCTTGGGGAGCTCTTCTTGGGTGTCCACGAGAGAGAGTGCATTGTTCCCTCTTGGTGCTCCTGCAGGGCATTTTGATTATTCATTTATGGATTGCTCTTTCCCCAGCAGACAGCTCTTTGAGGCCGGGGATGCTGTCTGAATCATCCTTAGATCTTGCTGCATCTAGCCTGGGCCTGGAAACAGGGTGGGTGTCTGGGGAATGCTTGAGGGGTTGGGGGAGGTTAGGCCTGTTGAGGCGCATGGGCCATAAATCACCTTCCCAAGCCAGGGGGAAAGCAGCAATCCAGGAGAGCTTCATGAAGGTGGCAGGACGGGATGTAGGGCGGATGCAAACCACAGACTCGCAGGTGGCGAGGGCATCAGTCATGAGACCCTCTGCCCTCTGTTGTTCTGCCAGGAAACCCCTGTCCTGGGTGCTATTGGCCAGGGATCAGCAGATTTTGAAGGGGGGAATCAGACTTCTCCAAGGCGTCCAGTCTCCACTCAGAGGCATGTGGCTGGGGCAGCTGCTGGGGGCTGCAGCTGGTGTCTGTCCCAGAGTCCAACGGCTGTGTGTGCCTTAATCCCAGTCCTTGGTGCCCCCCAGGCTGGCAGGTGGACTGATGAGGCAGAAAGGAGGCAACAGGAGAGGAGTGGAGAGCCGAGCCCCCTCTCCAGGTCCCCACAGCTGCCCTCTGGATCTTGCTACATGTGCCACTCCATCACCAGGTCCTCATCACCAGCTATCCCCTCAGCCCTGAGCTGCTCCTCCCTCAGCCCTTAGAGGGAGGTCTGACCTCCTTGAGGTAGGCAGATTCAGCTTAAAAAGTTCAAACTGGAAAACACAAAGAAGAGATGGATGTCACGGGATCTATGCCCCTTAGCGTCTTCTTTCTGGATGGGGCTGGGGATATTTAGGCACATAGGTGGAGACAAGCATTCACACTGGGACTGAGGTGTGGACGTACCTGACTTAGAATATGAGCAGGTGGGACGTATCTGTGGTGTGCACATGGCATGTGAAGTGTGTGTGTTCTGCAGGTGAGGGGTGCACAGCACGGGAGGTATACTCATGTGTGAGGTGTGCATGGAGTATGAAGCATGCACAGTATATGAGGTGTAATATGTGTGATATGCACATGATGTGAGAGAGGAAATATCCTATATGTGGGACATACTGATGTTGGAGGTTTACATGGCATGTGAGTTTACATAGAGTGTCAAGTGTATCCAGAGTGTTATGTGTACATGGCATGTAATGTGTAAACAATGTGAGACTTGTACATAGTATGTGAGGTAACATGGAGTGTGAGATGTGTGTGTGTGTGAGGTATACATGGAGTGGAATGTGTACACAAGTAAGAGATGCACCCAGTGTGTAACATATTCATGGAGTGTGAGGTAGACATGGCACATGAGAGATACACACAGTGCTTGAGATATATGTGGTATGTGAGGTGTACAGAGAGGGTGAACTGTACATTATGTGAGAGGTGTACAGTATGTGACAGGTGTACGGTATGTGAGAGGTGTACAGTATGTGAAGGATGCACATTATGAGAGAGGTAGATGGAGCATAAGGTGTACATTATGTGACAGGCGTACAGAGAACGTGAGCTGTACATTCTGTGAGAGGCATACAGGAATTGTGAGGTGTACATTATGTGAGAGGTATACATTATGTGAAAGATGTACATTATGAGAGAGGCGTGCAGGGAGCATGCGGTGCGCATTCTGTGAGAGGCGTGCAGGGAGTGTGAGGCGTGTGTTCTGTGAGAGGCATGCAGGGAGTATGTGGTGTGCATTCTGTGAGAGGCATGCAGGGGGTGTGTGGTGTGCATTCTGTGAGAGGCATGCAGGGAGCGTGAGGTGTACATTATCAGAGAGGTGTACAGGGAGCGTGCACTGTATATTCTGTGAGACATGTGCACAGTGTAAGGTGAGAACTGTATGTGACTTGTCTGCAGTTTATCAGGTGCATATAGCTATGACACCACAAAGGCATATGGAAGAATGCAGGTGAGGACAAACTGTCCTTCCAAGAAAATGTGCCTGTCAGCTCCGTCCTGGGCTCACACTCTGGACCCATGGCACAACCTCCTGAGCAGTGTCATAGGCAGAGGAGACAGAGGGACGTCCTCTGGCTTTTCAGGAGTCCTTTTATGCATAAAGGAGAAGGCAGCTTTTCTCCTCCATCCTTCTGCCTGCATCCATACCACGTTAGCTCAAGGACAATGTGCTCTTTGAGGAATACCATACGTTGGTAATATTATTTTTACATCTGACATAAATTCCTCATGCTGCAAGTTGAATTCTCATTTTCTTGTTGCTTTCAAATGTGAAGGTAGTGAACTCTCCTTTCAAGTAGACCTCCTCACCCCAGGAGCCTAATGTCTTTAGGCTAGAAGAATAATTAGCACCTTCATGAGCCCTGCCTGCTTGAACACTTCTAGTCATTAAGTTATTGTCACCTTATTTGTGTTGTTTAGTAAACAGCCCGTGTGTATTTCAAACCCCAGGAATCCAGTCCCACAAAGACCCCAGGGCTCACCTCTGAGGCACAGAAGGTCTTTAATTACATAAAGAATAAGCTTGAAGGAGAGAGGCTGGATGAATGAATGAACGCCTCAGGTCTTTCCAGAAGCCAGGCGTCAGTGGGTTCTTAAGCCTGGCCTCAGCTTCCCCTACCTGCTGGGCAGTCTCAGCTCCTGCTATTTTCACTCACCTGGCTTCCTAGTACCTGGGAAAGAACCTGGAGTGAGAGGCATTGTGAGGGCTGCATGGAATGTGAGGTGCACATGGCATGTGGGGCCTGGTGGGGGAAAGAGCTGGGCGGGCTGCAGGGAGCGTCCCCCCACAACGCCAAGCTCACATGGGTCACATCCCATGCCGTTGAACCTCTTCCCTGGGTAGCAGCCCACCCTCACCTCACATCCTGAATTCACATTGAATTCACATCCTGAATTCACAATCACCTCACATTGAGGCCAAGGGCTCACTCATCTTGGGATCCTACTAACTATGCCAATCGACAGGTTCCAACCTGAGCTGGGTTCTGAGGGGAGCTGGTGGCTAAAGCTTAGTTCTAGATGAAGTTATAATTAAATTTAAAAATCACATCTAGAGAATTCCCTCTTAAATTTAAGTACTACGTCAGTTTTGGAGGGAGTTTTTATAAACCTATTGAAGAGGGGAATAAACAACTCTAGCCTATTATGCCTAGTTCTTCAAGAATCTCTTGGTTTGTAAGATATTCTTTCATTAGAAGTAACAAATTGGCCAGGTGCGGGTAGCTCATGCCTGTAATCCCAGCACTTTGGGAGGCTGAGGCGGGTAGATCACCTGAGGTCAGGAATTCAAGACCAGCCTGGCCAACATGGTGAAACCCCGTCTCTACTAAAACCACACACAAAAAATAGCCAGACATGGTGGCACGTGCCTGTCGTCCCAGCTACTCAGGAGGCTGAGGTACGAGAATCACTTGAACCCTGGCAGCAGAGGTTGCAGTGAGCTGAGATCACGCCACTGCACTCCAGCCTGGGCAACAGAGCGAGATTCTGTCTCAATTTTTTAAAAAAAGAAGTAACAGATTGCCCATCAAACCTCCTCCCCAAACTCTATCTCATGCCACCTCCACACTCCCCCCAGCCCCCACAGCACCAGGAGCCATGCCTGTCTGTACCCACGGAATCCTCTGCTCCTAGCAGAAGCAATTGTCCCATAGAAGGTGCTCAATAATTATTTTGTTCTCTCTGCCGGGAGCATTCTTCCCCAGATGCCACATGGCTAACTCCCAAGCCTCTTTTAACTCTTTGCTCAAATGTTACCTTGCCAACCTGACCACTCTGTTTAACACTACAGCCGACCTCACCCTGGCACCTCAATCCTGCTCATCTTGTTCTGCTGGTAATATTTTTCTGTGTGTATCACCTTCTAACATCTATATAATTTATTTATTATTATGTGTATTGCTTATCGTCTGCCCTGCCCTGCCAGCATGTCAGTTCCACAGGAATAAGGAACATGGTCTGTTTTGTTCTCCACCACATTCCCAGCACCTGAATAAATGTTTGTTGTATAAGTGAATGAATCATAGACTGGACAACTGAGAGTGGGAATATCCATACCACCCCAATAGTGCCCCGCCCCCACACCCTGCACACTGGGTGGGAAGGGCACATGCTATTGGTTGTCTTCCTATTCCCTCCTTCCACAGCGCGGACTCCTGTTCTTCAACTCCCAGCTCAGCTGCCAGACTCCTAAGCCCTGCTTGTCTGTGGGAGGCCAGAGAGTACCCCCAAAGGGGGAAATGTGGCCATCTGTGGGGAATCTCTGGGACCCTGTCCCTAATCTGGGACCATGTCTGTATCCTGGCAATATCGCAGTCCCTCCTGACCAACCCAGACTGGGCCCAGAGAAGGATCTATACCCACGTGGTGGGTGGATTTTGGCTTTCCCAGGGAGCAAGTTTGTCAGGGGACAGAGGGGGGCACTCAGGTTGGACCCAGGAACAGGAAGGGAAAGGCTGGGGACAGAGAGGGGACCTGGAGCTGGCCCTGCCCCACCAGGCCCACTCATGCTTTTACCTTCTGGACCTTTGGCGCCCCCCACCTCCTGGCCAGATACGCAGCCTGTGTCAGCCCAAGTGCAGCCACAGGCCCAGCCTGGGCAGGGGCAGGGTGCGTGAAGACTGGGGCAGGTGCAGGCTGGATTGGGTTTCCAGAGGCTATATATATAAAGGCTGCCAGGAGCCCCAGGGCCGCTCCCTGAGGGCACAACACTGTGGGGGCCCAGCCAGGCCCGCATTCCTTTCCAGAGGCCAGCTCTCCATTTATAGCCCCTGGGCAGGCCAGCCAAGGGAGCTGAGTGGGGAGGACTGAAAGGGCAGAGGGAGAAGGGGCAGCCCAGGCAGCACTCCCTCCCCACTCCCCACCAGAGGAGCCCCTCATCCTGAAGACAGCAGAAGCCAGGCCCAGGGCGAGGTGTGCACTTGCCCCCAAGCACAGAGCCTACCATTCTGGTCAGACCTGCATTGAGGGGTGAGGGGGCTGCCAGGGGACCCCCTCAAAATCCCTCAGCCCATTGCTAGTGGCCCCTCACAGAACAATTCCAGCACCTGTGGACAAAGGGCACCCTTGACTAGACTCTGCAGTATAAGAGTTTGAATTTTTTCAGCTTCCAAACTTGGTATCCTTTTTCCCTCTGCCCCCAACCCAGCACTGGGACTAAAAGAACAACATGTCCCAGGTTGGACATACTTCTCCCTGCTCTGTGGGCAGCAGGGAAGAGATGATGGTGTTGACAAACCTCTCTCCAAAGAGGAGACGCAACCAGAAGGGTGATTCCAGGCAGATGTGGATGCCAGGCCTGGAGAGGTCTGAAATGGTCACCGAGTTCAGTGAGTTCCAATCTTTTTTTGAGCAACAGAAGCCTGGTAGCAAACAAAAATCCCACTTGAAAGCCTACTATAAAAATGGCATTTTACCACTAGAATGTCTGTGTGCTTTAAAACAGCGCTTCCTAATTGTGGAAGAAAATGTAGCTACAAATCAAGCTTAAAACTGTCAAAGCAGTTTAGATTTATAAGCCATAAGTGATAAAATATTAAATGTGTTTGGTAAGTTCAAACATATAACATTTACTTATTTATTGTAAAGGCAACTTGATGACAGTCCTGAGGAAGTTTTTATAAACACAAAGCACAAAAAGCAAAGTTGTAATCACTTGTCTCAGCATCCAATTTATTTTGTAGTTTCTTGCTTATTCAGATTTGGGAAAAATCTAGATTTGCATAGATAAGTGGTTTGAATAGCTCACCTGGGAATCTCAGAGTACTCTTCAATTAAGCAGACTCATTCATTCATTTGCCCAAGAAATATTTATTGAGTGCCTACTATGCACCTGGCTTTCTGCTGAGCCTTGAGCAAGTAGGAAGAAGTATCTGTTTCTAAATCATCAATACAACAATTACTTACATTCCTCATTGTGAGTATAGTGAAAAAACAATAAGAAGACATATCGAGATGCCAAATCTCTCTATAGTATACCACTACAATATTGCAGCATGCCATGTATAATGCCCAATGTAAGAGAACATGCCCCAGGCAGATGGGGTCTGAGCCTTTCCTGGGAAGACCAAGTGTAATAGAACATGGATGTCTAATCATGTATGTCACTGCCCAGTTTTAATGACTTCATTAATGTCACGGTTCAAGAAGTTCAAATATATGCACAGAGATGCAAAGGGCATGAGGCCACTCATTCATTCATTGGACATTTATCAGGTGCCTACTGTGTGACTGCCACTGTGATGGTTTTTGGAAATGTCATTATGAATAAAACGTCTTTGCCTTCATGGGGCTAAGCCAGTCATGAACAAACTAATGGAGAAGATTATAAGGAGTGGCAGTGCCTGGAAGGAAATGAACAGGGTGGTGTGACCCAGAGTATGGGAGGCAGTTATCTTAGAGGGAATGGTCAGCGATGTCCCAAGGAGGCAAGAAGATCTATTATATAAAATGCAGTCAATCTTGGGAAAAGCCCAGGGGATAATGCTATGAGTTTAGAGCAGCAAGGACAAGCCTCCAAGGCAGGATCCTGTTCAGAGTGTTAGAAGACAAGAAAGGAGGTCAGGCTAACTGGAGTAGAGCAATAAAAACGGATGGTGCCTCCAGGTGTGGTAGGAGACACAGGCTGAGGCTAGCTCATGCAGGGCCTGATAGGCCAGGGGATGGAGATGAGATTTTACTCTAAATGCAAGAAGCTGCTGGAGAGTTTGAAGCAGAAGGATGGCATAATCCCATTTATATTGTAAAGGTCTACTCAGGCTGCTATGTAACCAATGGATTATACTGAGACTACAGAGGAAGTGAGGAGGGCAGCCAGGTTATTGTGGTTATCCAGAGCAGCAGTGTGACAGCTTAGTCCAGGATGATGACACTAGGGATGGACAGATTTGAGACAGGTCTTAGAGGTAGAATGGACAGCTCTTCCTCATACTCAGACCTCTCCTTGGGAACTCCAGCCTCAAAAATCCCCCTGCCTAATCCACACTTCCATCTGGATATCCAATATGCATTTCAAATTTTGCCCAAACCTGGACACTTAATCTACCACCCACAAACCTAGTCTTCCCAACTCCATTCTTGAAGGAGTCATCCTTAGCTCCTTGCTTATCTCACTTCCCACATGCAATCATGAGTAAATACTGCTACCTCCATCTTGAAAACATATATCTAGAATTCAACCACCACTTTTCACCAGCTCCACTCACTGGGATTATTGCAATAGCCTCTTAATTGGTCTCCCTCCTTCTGCCCTTTCCCTCCAGTAACCAGCATGCTCCTGTTAAAATGTAAATCAGATAGTGATATTCTTCTCTTCTGCTCAAGCCCTCCAGTGAGATGGCTCAAGCCATCTCAGAATACAATCCTGTTTCTCTCTCTCTCACCCCATTTCCCACTATCTCTTTTACTCACCCTGCTGCAGACATACGAGCCTCCTTGCCATACTTTGAATCTGCCAAACACAGTCCTGCCTCAGGACCTTTGCACATGCTTATCCCTCTATCTGGCCCTACATATTTCCAGGTATCTGCTTCCAATTCTCTTCATTCAGGTCTCTGCTCAAATGTAGCAGAGAGGCCTTCTCTAATCACTTCATAATCTTCATCACTGTGTCTCCTTGCCTTGCTTTTTCTTCTTAAAGCTGCTAACCTCCTGGCATCACATACTTCCTTGTTTGTTGTTCATTGTCTATCACCGTGCTTACACTGACAATGTAAGTGCCGTGTAAGCAGAGTCTTGGTTTTGTTCATGGCTCTAGCCCCACACTTGGACTGGTACCTGGCATATAATGGATACCTAACAATATGTGGATTTCTGGGTGACCCCCTGCAGCTTGGGTAGGGTGAGGCCAGGACTTTGCTGCCTCTGCCAGGATTTAGAGTTACTGTCACTGCTGCTGCATGACGTAGACTTTACTGAATGAACAAATACAGGTGGGCCCTATGGAGTAAAGCGAGGTGTGTACTTCATGAAGGGAGACCTTCAGCACCACTACCAGCAGCAGAGAAGTGAAGAAGTTAGGACCCCAACAGAGCCCTCTGAGTTTTGTGGGAAGGGAGGACTTCTTAGGGCCCAGAATGGCCAGCTAGCATGCCTTCCAGAAGTTAGTGGGAAAGGCACAAAGATCACTCCTGCTTACATTTCTGGTTTCCAGGAGGGGAGATCCAGGCAGCGATGTATGGCCAACGGAGATTCCTAGCCAGAGTGCTGAAAGGACTGTGTGAACTGCAGATTCAGGAAGAGGCTGAGAGGCCCCCATGGGGGTGGCCGGTATGCTGAGGCTTGTATGGGAGCCAGATATCCCACATCCTATGGGGCGGTTGCCTCCTCCTGTTTCCAGCCTTTCCAGTGAGGCTGCAGGAAAGAGACACAGCTGAGGCCTGGAGACTCGTGGGACTCTGTCAGGGCATGGTGCCACAGACGAGTTGTAAGCCTGAGGGACACAGCATCCAACCCTGAAAGCCCCTTGCTCGAATAACCCTACATCACCGCCTGAGGGCTTCCACATCCTTGGTCTCTTCAGACTCTCATCCCCACCACAATTACTCCAAGAAATTACTGTCATCCCCAAATCTATAACTGGAAACTGAGGCTCAGGAAGGAGACATGACTTCCACAAAATCACACAGTTGGGAAACTCTGGAGTCTGGACTCAACTGGTCTGCAAACCGCACTGTCAGAGACTTCAGGTGAGATGAGGTCAGATTCTCAGGCCAGGTCCTGAAGTTTGCCACCTTGGCAAGATGCACTTTCCTTGACTCAGCACCGCGAGTGAGGCGGAGCCAAGCCCCGAGCAGAAGGGTTTTCTTCCCAGCTGAAGAGGCAGCTCAGCCTAGACCCCAGGCATGGCACTGGACACCCCTGCTGTGGAAACGTGCAGATTTAAATGGACGGGATTCCTAACGTGGTCAGGATCCGAGTTTGGAGAGATTGGCGCGAAGCTTTAGCAGCAATCCCCGATTCCTGTACAACCATAGCTGGGTTTCTAAGCGTCTAGGGAAGAAGGACTGGGCCCACGACCTCCTGAGCAACTCCCAGGTCGGGGACTGGCGGAATATCAGAGCCTCTACGACCCGACCCGTTTGTCTCGGGCTCGCCCACTTCAACTTTCGGGGTCTCCCTGCCTGTTGTTGCACTCGTGCGTTTCTCTGCCCCTGACGCTCTAAGCTTTCTGCTTTCCGTGTGTCTCTCAGCCTCTTTCGGTACCTCTCTCACGGTCTCACTCTCTCAGCTCTGTGCCCCCAATGCCTTGCCTCTCTCCAAATCTCTCACGACCTGATTTCTACAGCCGCTCTACCCATGGGTCCCCCACAAATCAGGGGACAGAGGAGTATTGAAAGTCAGCTCAGAGGTGAGCGCGCGCAGCCAGCGTTTCCCGCGGATACAGCCGTCGGGTGTTGGAGAGGTTTGGAAAGGGCGTGCCGGAGAGCCAAGTGCAGCCGCCTAGGGCTGCCGGTCGCTCCCTCCCTCCCTTTCCAGTAGGGGACCGAGCGCGCGCGCCAGTGTGGAGGGGCGGGCTGGCTGGCCACTCTGCGGGCCCCTGCGGCCACTCCGGGGACCCCCCCCCAAGCCCCGCCCCGCTGTGTTCCTATTGGCCTCGGGCTCCCCCTCCCCCAGCTGCCCGCCTGGGCTCCCGGGCGTTTAGGCTACTAGGGATAAATAGCCCAGGGCGCCTGGCGCGACGCTAGGGGTGAGGAAGCCCTAGGGCGCTGCCGCCGCTTTCCTTAACCACAAATCAGGCCGGACAGGAGAGGGAGGGGTGGGGCATTCAGACTTCCAGCACTTTGCTATCTACAGCCGGGGCTCCCGAGCGGCAAAAAGTTCCGGCCACTCTCTGCCGCTTGGGTTGGGCGAAGCCAGGACCGTGCCGCACCACCGCCAGGATATGGAGCTACTGTCGCCGCCGCTCCGCGACGTAGACCTGACGGCCCCCGACGGCTCTCTCTGCTCCTTTGCCACAACGGACGACTTCTATGACGACCCGTGTTTCGACTCCCCGGACCTGCGCTTCTTCGAAGACCTGGACCCGCGCCTGATGCACGTGGGCGCGCTCCTGAAACCCGAAGAGCACTCGCACTTCCCCGCTGCGGTGCACCCGGCCCCGGGCGCACGTGAGGACGAGCATGTGCGCGCGCCCAGCGGGCACCACCAGGCGGGCCGCTGCCTACTGTGGGCCTGCAAGGCGTGCAAGCGCAAGACCACCAACGCTGACCGCCGCAAGGCCGCCACCATGCGCGAGCGGCGCCGCCTGAGCAAAGTAAATGAGGCCTTTGAGACACTCAAGCGCTGCACGTCGAGCAACCCAAACCAGCGGTTGCCCAAGGTGGAGATCCTGCGCAACGCCATCCGCTATATCGAGGGCCTGCAGGCTCTGCTGCGCGACCAGGACGCCGCGCCCCCTGGCGCCGCCGCCGCCTTCTATGCGCCGGGCCCGCTGCCCCCGGGCCGCGGCGGCGAGCACTACAGCGGCGACTCCGACGCGTCCAGCCCGCGCTCCAACTGCTCCGACGGCATGGTAAGGCCGGGACCCCAGGAAGTGAGGAAGTTAGGGCGGCGCTCGGGATATCTGGGACGCGTTTCCGAGGGCGGGGAGCTGGCCTTGCGGGAGGTTTGGGCCAGGATCCATCCCGAGAGAGAGGACCCCCTTGTCTTGGGCAGCTGTCACTGGGGTGGCCTGTTTTGGAAGCGTGCGGGCAAGCGTTCGAGCCGCCCCATTGGGGGCGCTATTAGAACACTGCAGCGCGGACGTGAAGATCTTTTTCTCTACTTATCCCTATTTCCAAAATGTAAATTTGCGCCCCTTGGTGACTGTCCGCCCTTGGTTTGGCCCTGCATGTTGCAGACCTCATCTCCTACCCACCCGTAATTACCCCCCAACCAGGACAGGTCTGGGCCCGGAACTCGAGGCTGAGGCTAGAGTTAGGGAGGGGGCGGCTACAGGGATTGGTGTTCGGGCCCCGCGCCGTCCCGCGGGCCTGACTCAGTCGCCCTTGCTGTTTGCAGATGGACTACAGCGGCCCCCCGAGCGGCGCCCGGCGGCGGAACTGCTACGAAGGCGCCTACTACAACGAGGCGCCCAGCGGTGGGTATTCCGGGCTTCTCCCTGCTCGCTCCTGCTCCCTATGGCCTTCATGGAGCTGTCCTGGCCTCTATCTAGGACGCTCCCACCCCCACTCACACACGCCTATGTCCTGGGAGGTGGTGCAGGAGATGAAATACTAAGCAAGTAGCTCCCTCTCTTTTCGATTGTCCCGGACTCTGACAAGTCCTCAGTTTCCAATCTGTCTCAAAGTACTGGGCCCAGGGGTGGGAGCCTTGTCGCGGCCCCACCCCTGCTTATTAACCGAGCCCTCCCCGCGCAGAACCCAGGCCCGGGAAGAGTGCGGCGGTGTCGAGCCTAGACTGCCTGTCCAGCATCGTGGAGCGCATCTCCACCGAGAGCCCTGCGGCGCCCGCCCTCCTGCTGGCCGACGTGCCTTCTGAGTCGCCTCCGCGCAGGCAAGAGGCTGCGGCCCCCAGCGAGGGAGAGAGCAGCGGCGACCCCACCCAGTCACCGGACGCCGCCCCGCAGTGCCCTGCGGGTGCGAACCCCAACCCGATATACCAGGTGCTCTGAGGGGATGGTGGGGCGCTCACCCGCCCGAAGGATGGTGCCCCTAGGGTCCCTCGCGCCCAAAAGATTGAACTTAAATGCCCCCCTCCCAACAGCGCTTTAAAAGCAACCCCTCTTGAGGTAGGAGAGGCGGGAGAACTGAAGTTTCCGCCCCCGCCCCACAGGGCAAGGACACAGCGCGGTTTTTTCCACGCAGCACCCTTCCCGGAGACCCATTGCGATGGCCGCTCCGTGTTCCTCGGTGGGCCAGAGCTGAACCTTGAGGGGCTAGGTTCAGCTTTCTCGCGCCCTCCCCCATGGGGGTGAGACCCTCGCAGACCTAAACCCTGCCCCGGGATGCACCGGTTATTTGGGGGGCGTTAGACCCAGTGCACTCCGTTCCCAAATGTAGCAGGTGTAACCGTAACCCACCTCCAACCCGTTCCCCGGTTCAGGACCACTTTTTGTAATACTTTTGTAATCTATTCCTGTAAATAAGAGTTGCTTTGCCAGAGCAGGAGCCCCTGGGGCTGTATTTATCTCTGAGGCATGGTGTGTGGTGCTACAGGGAATTTGTACGTTTATACCGCAGGCGGGCGAGCCGCGGGCGCTCGCTCAGGTGATCAAAATAAAGGCGCTAATTTATACCGCCGTGGCTCAGGCTTTCCCTGGACATGGGAGTGGGATCCGGAGGAAAATCCGCAAACTGGGCCAGCTGTCCCTCAGCGACGCCTGTAGGCGGCAGGCGGATTGCAAGGAGGACGCCTGCTGCCTGGGGAAGAAAGGAGGGGTGCAAATTTCTCCAGTACGTGGGGAAGTTCCTCTGACGTTGACTACATTACTACACACGTACGTGGCTCTTATGGACAGGTACACAGGTTGATATGAGTATTTTTTAAACCCATGTCTGAGCTCGCCCCCCTGATATTCTGATTTAATGTTTCTGCCCCAGATACCCAGGGCCAAGTATTGGTATTTTTTTTCAAAAGCTCCCCAAGTGATTCTGAAGTTCATTCAAGGCTGAGAATCATCCCCTCCATATAAAGTGAGTGAATCCAGGTGTGATAACCAGAAGAACCACGGGAATGTTGTGGCCCAGGCATCACTTGTGGGCCTCGTTGGGTATAGAGGATGTGATAGGGTGCCCACAGCATTCTGAGGAAAAGCTAAATGAGTGTAGACATGTGCTGTAAGCTCTCTGGCACTTACAGGCCATTAGTAATAGGCGTAACTGCAAAGAGGCAGCATAGAAGGCCAGACAGGCACAGACACCTCTACCCAGCACCTAGAGCATCCCAACACTATCAGATTCCATAAGACGACAGGAGCCTGGATCCTGTGAGCAGAGCAGCATGTGGGCCAGCATCATCACAGATGGCATAGGTACTCTTCATCAGGCTATAAACTCTCTGAGAGCAGAGCAGGGGGCATTTATTTAGCCTGAGTGTTGGGGAGGGCTTCCTGGAGGAGCTGTCATTTGAGCTCTGTCTTAAGAAACAAGAGTAGACAATGTACTCACAATGAACACACACACACACACACACACACAGGTACCTGTGCCCTCCCCTGGGTCCAAGGCCCCTGAGGGATGGTCTGGCAAGGGTTCTTCCCCACTCACATACCACCTCCCCACCCCCAACACACGCATGCCGTCAGGACCTCAGGACCTCCTACATCCCACCCCATAGATGCTCTTTCTGCAAACCCTACAGGCCCACTTTCAAGGGATTTGTTCGGCAAGTAGGGGGCCCTCAGGAATGCAGGCAAGATGTGATGCCAGAAGGAATATCCTCATTACCTGTCTGAGGATCCATTCTCTGCTCTCCCCAACACAGGGTGACTGGGGAGCTGCCCAGAGCTGTTGTGTTACTAATGATCCTCCACTTGTCTTCTGGCCACTTCCCCACATGTCCCTTGGGATTCTTTATACTCTTTTGAGACCCCCTGGGGTCCATTCATGAATTCATTGATTCCACAGATGCCAGGTCTTATGCTGGGTGAAAACAGAGACCGTTGGATGCAGTTCCCGCCCTTAGGAAGCACACAAACATTTGGGAAGGATGGAACCTTTTAGCAGCTGGTTACATCCTGATAAATTAAGTGCTGTACTGGAGGTGCATGTAGCAGGGGAATGCCGTAGAAGCAAAGGAGAAGGTTCCCTGACTAGTTTAGGGGAGATATAGACAAACAGGTAAACTTTAATGAAAATCTTGAAGGAGTTGGTCAGGAAAGAGGGGCCAAAGAAGGGGGTTACAAGCTGAGGAAACAGGGGTGCAAAGATCCAGGGGTGAGAGAAAGAAAACTGCCTTTGTGGAACTGCAGGTGCCCATGGGGAGGGGCCAGAGGAAGATGGAATGGCAGAGGCAGGATCACAATGGACCTCATCTGGACTTTATCTTGAGGGCAGTAGGGAGCCACACAGGAATCTAAACAGGGGAAGGATACAAATAATTCTGTATTTTAGAAAGGCCAGTTTGGGCTAGCAGAATAGGGAGGAGAGAACAAGACTTGAGACAGGGAGATCCTTCAGGAAGCCACTGAGGTTGCTTAGAGGAGGTATGACATATCCTGAACTGGCTTGGGCCAAATAATGTGTCAGTGTTGAGGGTACAGCAGAGAACATTGAAGGCACAGTCTCTACCTTCATACAGCTTAAAATCCACTGGGGAAGTAACCATGAGATGAAGAACCAAGTGAATAAATACAGTGTTATAAATGATGAGAAACACCGTAAGGAAAGACAACGGGTGTAAGCAGAGGTGGTAATGCGGAGTGTGAAGGCAAGCAGGTCGACGGAGGAGGCAGAATTTCTACACAAAGGGAAGCAATTCTATACAGGCAGAGGGTCCCAGTATCCTAGAGGGGGTCTGTGTGTAATTAGAAAAAAGTACCCCTTCTCTCCTGGGACATTGCCCTGCACCAGGGATCATGACTAGGCAGGCAGAGAGCAGGCTGGACTTCAGCCCCCACCCCCCTCTTCAGCTGGGTGCACTTGTGTAGTGACAACCTACATAACTTCACACTGCCTTGTGCGTGGAGGCCCTAGAAAGTGAAGAGAAAGGAGGAGCCTTGGATGACTCCAGGCTCTGGTTTTCTTCTGACTTGAGGCCGTGATTTGCTTCTGAGTAAGTGGTGGTGCCATTACACAGATAGGGACCTCAGGAGGAGAAGCAGGTACAGTGACACATCTACTGTAGAATAGTTCATGACAGAAACCTCATTCAAACTAGCCTAAACCCCACAAGAGGGTGTGTTGGAAGTTCACAGGGCAGCTCACATCTGGAAGTAGAGCCATAAGCACCACAGCATCTATGCGCCTTGGGAGCTAGAGCTCCTCTCACACTTCTAGGCTGTCCACTTCGTGTCTCTGCTTGGCTTCACTCTCTCCTAGTCCATATTGGTTTTCTCCAGAAACTCATGGGTTACCATGGATCTTACCATTAAACCCAGTTAGAAAATTCCCAGGCTTGGCGTGCTGGCCTGTAATCCCAGCACTTTGGGAGGCTGAGGCAGGCAGATCACGAGGTCAGGAGTTTGAGACCAGCCTGGCCAACATGGTAAAACCCCGTCTCTGCTAAAAATACAAAAACTAGCCAGGTGTGGTGGTGCACGCCTGTAATCCCAGCTACTCGGGAGGCTGAGGCAGGAGAATTGCTTGAACCCAGGAGGCGGAGGCTGCAGTGAGCTGAGATCATGCCATTGCACTCCAGCTCTGGGCAATAGAGCAAGACTCCATCTTCGGGGGGAAAAAAAGAAAATTCCCAGGGAAGAAGGATAGTTAGATCAGCATAGGTCATGAGCCAGGATTTGAACCCAGGCAGAGGGCTCCAGAGACTGCACTCTTGGCTGACTTGCTCTGTGTCTTCTGCAGAGGATGTCAGAAGAGAGGAAGTGAGAAAAGTCAAGAGGGAAGGGAACAGCTGGAGATTGGATCACACCATCGAGGATAGGATTTGAGGTCCCCTCCTAGCGTGCCCCTTACCTCAGTCCCCTCAAGGGGGGACAACTGGCTGAGCCTGACTTCACTTGCAGTGTAGATGGAACATCCTTTGCTCATGGGGCCATTTTACCTGCATTGGATCTGAGGAAGCACCAGGGCCATGCTCTCCACAGAGACATACATATATGTCTTGACACATATGTGCTCATACAAAAGCACGCGTGTACCCAGAGCACACCATCAGAGGCTGATAGACTGTGAAGACAATAAAGTTTAAGCTTCAGTTCCCCTCTCTCATATGATCCCCTTCTAAGGTCCTGGGGGAAACCCTAGAAGTATGTCTATATGGTCTAGCTACTTTTTTAATTTGCCAAAGTAAATCACTTTTAACAATTGGTTATGACCATTGTCTCTTTCTATTCTGACCCTTGCATTGGGTAGCACTTATGGGGATGTTGGGATCAGTCCTATCTAAAGGTATAAATTTCATTTGGGTTTAGTGGAATATATTTTAAATGAATGAAATATAAAACATAAGCAATAATGATGAACAATGATATAAATTTAAATGATTCTGACATTGAGAAGATAATTAGAACCACAAAATTTATCTAGATCATGCCAAAAAGTGGTTTATTAAAAGAAGAAGATAATTTTCTAATAGATTTATGGGAAAGACTCTTGCATGGTTTAATAATCCCACCAGTGAATAATGGCAAACTACATGAACACATTAGGAAAAGATTTAAATTTTTTGCTGATCTGTTACAAACTACTGGTATCCACAAAGATAGCATAAAATTCATAATATGCCACTATAACAAGACCTCAACATCATCAACACAATTTTTAATGAAACTTGTCAATTAAAAAATATTTAAAATTAGTCACCACACAAGAAAACTCAAAATGCCTTGAGTTTTTACAGCCCACAGATGAAAGAAACTTGATTGAGGTTTCCTCAAATTTGACATCAATTCTAAAAATGTACATGACATTTCCAATAGACTTGTGAGCCTGAAATTTCCTTAAATTATCAATGGTACAAAACAAGTTTTGATCAACCATGTTGAAGGAAAGACTGAATAATCTCTCTATTCTCTGTACAGAAAATGATATTATAAAACCATTGTCACATGAAGAAGCAATCAAAGAATGTGCAGCCGGATGCGGGTGGAAAGAGGTAGGCAAGACTGAAAAAGACAAGAAAAAGGAGCAAGAGGTGGAAGGTAGATAGAATGAGGAGACGAGGAGGAAGATAAAGGCAAAGATGATGATGTGATAATGATGAAGACCAAGTTGGTCCTAGCTCCGTTTTTTTTTCTCTCATTTATAAGGCATTTGAAACACTCGCACTGCGCACAAGTCACTCCTATTTAAAAACATTCAATGAGAGGCTGTGCAATATTTGTTTTTATATTCCACAGGGTCATTTTTGTGTAGTTAGTAACTTATTTTTTTCAGAGAACATGTGACAGTGGATTTTAATTCATGTAGAACTTTCCCAGTAGCAGGGGGAAGTGAGTCCCATGATGTGTCAATGGCTACATAATTCCCTGGATCTAGGCCTGGCTGTGTCATTGACCAGCTCTAAGATCTTGGGAATGGGACTTAACCCACCTGGACTTTGGCATTTACTCTGTGGAATAAATTAGTAAATTTAAAAGGTATGTCTCAGTTTTGAAATTATTTCATAATTTGCTTAAAGCATTTCTAACAAAGAAGAGATTATGAAGTAGATCTCTTACAGATAAGGGAACTGGGACCACAACAAACTGAGAAGCTTATTCTCAGCACAGGCAACTCAATTATAGCCTCCTGGTTAACTGGTCCTTCTTTCTTTTACTTTTCCCAATTTTTAAATTAAGATATAATTCACAACCATAAAATTCACCCTTTTAAAATGCATAGTTCAGTGGTTTGTACTATATGCACAAGGCTATGCAACCATCACCACTATCTAATCTCAAAACATGTTCATCACCCCCGAAAGAAACCCATAGGCATTAGCTGTCACTCTTCACTATCCCCTTCTTCCTGCTTGCCCCTGGCAACCACTAACCTACTTTCTGTCTCTATGGATTTGCCTATTTGGGAAATTTCATATGAAAGGAATCGTGTATAAAATTCATAATATGCCACTGTAACTAGACCTCAACAATTAACATCAACATCATGTTTTCAAGCTTCATCTACCTTTTTTTTTTGAGACAGTCTCCCTCTGTCACCCAGGCTGGAGTACAGTGGCGCAATCTCAGCTCACTGCAACCTTCAACTCCTGGGTTCAAGCAATTCTTCTGCCTCAGCCTCCCAAGTAAAGTAACTGGGATTACAGGCACCCACCACCACACTCGGCTAATTTTTGTATTTTTAGTAGAGACGGGGTTTCACTATGTTGGCCAGGCTGGTCTTGAACTCCTGACCTCAGGTGATCCAACCACCTCAGCCTCCGAAAGTGCTGGGATTACAGGTGTGAGCCACCGCACCCAGCCAGTTCATCTATCTTACAGCATGTAGCATACTTCATTCCTTTTTATGCTGAATAATAGTGTATTATATGGATATATCACACTTTTTTAATTCATTCATCTGTTGGTGGTCACATGGGTTATTTCTACTTCTTAGCTATTAGGAATAATGCTGCTATGAACATTCAAGTACAAGTGTCTGTGTAAATGTATGCTTTCAATTTTCTTGGGTATGTATCTAAAAGCAGAATTGCTAGCTGTATCACAACTCTATGTTTAAATTTTTGAGGAACTGTCAAACTTTTCCCCAAAGCAGCTGCACCATTTTATATTCCCATCAGCAACATATAGGGGTTCCAATTTCTCCACATCCTTGACAACATTCTGTTGTTTGTCTTTTTTATTAGAAGTAGCCTACTGGGTGTGAAGTGGGTTTTGAGCTGCATTTCTCTAATCACGTGTTGAGCATGTTTTCATGTGCGTATTGAGTATTTGTATATTTTCTTTGAAGAAATGTCCATTCAAATTCTTTGCCCATTTTAAAATTAGGTTGTCTTTTTGTTGTTGAGTGATATGGTTTGGCTCTGTGTCCCCACCCAGATCTCACCTAGAATTGTAATCCCTGTAATCCCCACTGTGTCAAGGGCAGGACCAGGTGAAGGTAGTTGGATCATTGAGGGTGGTTTCCCCCATGCTGTTCTCATGATAGTGAGTTCTCAATGAGATCTGATGGTTTTATAAGTGTCAGATGTTTCCCCTGCTTCCATTCACTACATCCTGCCACCCTGTGAAGAAGGTGCCTGCTTCTCCTTTGCCTTCTGCCATGATTGTAAGTTTCCTGAGGCCTCCTCAGCAATGCGGAACAGTGAGTCAATTAAACCTCTTTCCTTTATAAATTACCCAGTCTTGGGTATTTCTTCATAGCAGTGTGAAAATGGACTAATACACTGAGTTATGAGAGTTCTTTATCTAATCTAGATATCAGACTCTTATCAGATATAGGATTTGCAATTATATCTCCAATTCTGCGAATTCTTTTCACTTCCTTTGAAGCACAAAAGTTTATTTTATTTTGATGAGATCCAAGTTATCTACCTGTTCCTTTTTTTTTTTTTTTTTTTTTTTGCTTGTGGTTTTGACTTCATATCTAAGAAACCATTACTTACTTCAAGTTCTTCTAAGAGTTATATGATTTTGGCCCTAACATTTAGGAATTTGGTCCATTTAAAATTTTTAATATGGTGTTAAGTATGGGATCCAAATTCATTCTTTCGCATATGAATATCCAGTTGTTTCAGCATCATTTATTGAAATGACGATTCTTTCTCCATTGAATTGTCTTGGCACTCTTGTCAAAAATTAATTGACCATAAATGTATGCGTTTATTTCTGTACTCTCAATTCCATTGATCTATCTATCTATCCTTACGCCAATACCACACAGTCTTGATTATTGTAGTGTGGTAGTTAGTTTTGAAATTGGGAATTGTGAGTCCTCCAGCTTTATTCTCCTTCTTCAATATTGTTGTGAGTTTTCTGGGTCCCTTGCATTTCATAATGTATCTTTAAGTAGTCCTGTCCAGGAGGTGTTTTCAGTAGCTACTAACTGTGCCTGGTACTATCTGGGACCTATAAATTGGCATAGAAATTTAAAGCAGGGTCTTGTTAGTACACAGAAAAAAATAGTTATATTGGAGGGAAGGTGATGATTTTTTAATTTCCAGTCATCTTTGATGTAGCTTATGTAAAATAAATGTATTAACTAAATATTATTCTGTAATTGCAAAAAAGTTGCAACTGTTTTGTTGGCATACTGAATGCTTCCAAATAAATGTAACTTATTTTAAATCATTATATAGGTGTGTCGTGCAGTTAAGAAAAATATGAAGCTTTTTCTGTATTTTTTAATATTTGTAGTATATGTCAGCTTTTTAAAATTTATATTTGGTCTTGAGTCCTTTTCTAAGTCTAAATAAATATTCACTTTTTTATCCAACTTTGTATTCTTTTTTTGCTTTCTTTTTTTTTTAAAGAATGACCCCCAAAACTTCCAGGTTTCAGGCCCTACACACCCTAGACCCACTTCTGCATACTGACCATGCTCACCTGCAGGCTGACACATCCACAGGTGCACACACAAGAGAACTTGCCAGGCTCTCCCTATCAGAGAAGCCACAGAGAAAAGACCTTTAGGGTAGCCACGAGTCTCCAGCTGCTTCTGGGAGGAGAACTCAGTGTCCTCTGCACAGTCCTGCTGTGAACCTGCTTGCAGGAGGGCCTGTACCCACCCAGCCTCCCTACGTATATGCATGCCTGACCATGTTCTCCACAGCCATCATCTCACACTTCCCCACCTCCCTCCCACAGCCTGCAGGGAGAGGCATCCAGGCCCGGGGAGGGCTGATGCTGTGTCCCCAGGGCCACACTGATGCCCTAAGGGACATTGCTGAAGGATGGTAGGAGTCCATGAGGGGGAGGGGGTGTGAGGGCTGGTCACAGAAGGATGAGAGGTGGGCTAGGGAGCCCAAGGGAAGGGAGAAAAGGGAAGAAGAGGAAATGAGGTACCATGTCATTTAATCCTTACCAGACATTGGTCCCTTTATGGATAATGAGGAAATAGAAGCCTAGAGAGGGAATGGGACTAGTTGACGCAGCTAGTAAATAGCAAAAATGGGATTTGTAACCAAGTCTGTCTACATCAGTGGTTCTCTCAACTGGAAGAAATTTTACCTCCCAGGGGACATTTGGCAGTGTCTGTAGACCTTTTTGGTGATCACTGCTAGGAAAGAGGCTTCTACCGACACCTAGTGGACAGAGGCCTGCTAAATATCCTGCAATGCACAGTACAGCACCCTGCCCCAACCAAATGGCAAAGGATTACATCTGATCCAAGATGTCAACAGTGCAGAAGTTGAGAAACCCTGGTCTAGACACCTTCCAAGAGTATTCTTCATCTTGGCCCCTTTCTGGACTTGCCATGGCCTAAGCCATCTTGGTGCTCCTGCCCCAGAGTTTCCAAGAAGGAACAGCTAGCTGTATACCTCGCTGCAGCTCAGCCCAGGTTACCAGGGTCACTGCTCTAGCTACAGATCTGTGGCCAAGGTCGCCAATTTCCCACTACGGCATCTCTGGATTCAATCTTCCCTGACCATTGGAGGCAGGCGGTATGGTCTAGGGAGGGGATGCCTGCCACCCCCACGGCTTACCATCAGAGCAGGGTTACTACCCTCAAACCCTTCTCAAGCTGGTCAATACCCAGCTTAGGTTAGTTCCCAGCCATGGCCACAAGATGGCACCCCAGCCCACCAGGAGGGCTGAGGCTCTGGGCCTGGGAGAGCAGCATGGAGGATGTGCCAACCTGGACAAAAGCCTAGGGGCTGGACTTGGGCCAGTTCCAGAGCTTAGCAGGACCAGATCTAAGGCCTGCAAGTGCCAGGTGGGAAAACATAGGCCAAACTTGGCTTCAGAATTCCCTTCACCTTTTTTTTAGTCCACTCCCAACACCAGCTCATATTCTAGCCTTTCCTACATGAAGCTTACTGAAGCCCAGCAATCCCTTCTTGGGCCTAAACAAGAGAAATTCTAGAACTTAGATGTTAAGGATACAGGAGTTATTATTATTATTCCAATACAACAGTAAAAAAAACTGAGGTACAGAGAAGTTAAGTAACTTGCCCAAGGTCACAGCTAGTCAGTACTGGAGCTGGGATTTGAACCCAGGCAGTCTGGTTTTAAAGTCTGTGCTCTTAGCCACTGAACATACCACACCACAATACTGCCACCCCCACCAGCCCCAGCTACCAAAGACCCTCTGGCGCCAGACCACAAGCTTTCTTCTGCAAGGGAGGGGCGAATGGCCTCAAACAGGAAGTGCTGCCCCAAAGTGGAAAAGGAGTGAGGTTTTCAGTCTAGTTGGGGGCCTGTGGTTAGTGTTTGTGAGTGAGAAGCTAGGGATTGGTTAGTAATTCTTCCTCCTATTTCCCCCCACACCCACTATTTCTCTGTTTTCTGGTTTTTGTTTTTTGTTGATTTCTTCTGTATTGCCCTCTTGGTTTTCCTAGGCTGTCTGCAAATGCTAGCATTCTCGCAGTGTGAAGGGGAAGTGAGAGAAGAAAGTTTGATGTCCTGTTCAGGGTACACAAGGGAGGCCATTCTTTGGGGCCTGGGCTGGGGTTGTGTCATCAGGGATCAAAGTGAGAATCCTAAAGTGGAACAGCGTGGGGCACATTGGGGACAGCTACCCTCTCCTGCTGGGGAGGCTCCTGTGTCAGAGTTTTCTCTGCTTACCTCTTGGGGGATTTTTGAGTGTAATGGGCTTTAGGGTGCGATGAATACCCTTTCACATTCCTTCTGCCTCCAACTCTGGCCTACCTCCCTCTTTCTAACACATCATCCAGAGCCCCTAATCATCCAACCTTCCGCCTACCAGGAGCCCCTTGTTTCTCTCTGTCTCTCTGTGCCACCCCCCTCACTGCCTGGGTCACACTGCAGCCCCCTATTAGGACTCACCATGGGGTAGTGATAGGGCCCTGCACTGATTCCCTAAAAAACCCTGGGTAAGTCCCTCCTCCTGACTTGGTCTCCATTAGGGGTTCCAGACTCCCACAGTCTCTGCCACTTGGGTTCTAGGATCCCAGCCTCTCTCCTAGCCTTTCTCAAATCATCTGGACCTTAGTGAGGATCTACCGTATTCTGGGCACTCTGGAGGGAAGCAAACAAGAAGCCCTGGAGGAGCTGATGGTCCTTTTATGGAGATCAGATGAGCTATGGAGAAGATCAGGAGCCATACTCTGATCCCATGTGGTTCTGCAGGTGAAGAAAGAGGTGAAGTCCTGGAACGCTATGGCTAGTAGAATCCCAGAAGATTTCTTGGGTGAGAAGAGGGGCTGGACATCTGGCTAGAAAGAAAGGAAGGTTTGGAGAGGCTGCTTTCTTGTCTCTCCCCATCTTGATTTCTCCCAGCTGTGTGTGTGTGTGTGCACCTCTGTGTCCACCTTTTTCTCTTCCTTCTGGATCCTCCATTTCAATTTCATCTTCTACCAATATTGGGACAGAATTTCCTGAGAACCCATGTCCTGGGGATCTGAATATGGGCCAGGCTGGGCCACACCAGACCAGGCTTCCTTGTGGTTAGGAGATGGGGACTCACACTGGTCAGGGTGAAAGGGACACTCAAAAACACTCTCATCCCTGCATTACTCTGAGATTGAAGGGGAAACAGCTCCTATTTAAAAGAGGAATCACACAGATCAATACCTGGAGGGAGGAGGTGCCATGCAGGCCCCAAAATCCAATGCTCTCTTTGTCTCTACCCAACTCTGCCCCTGTTTCTGACTTAATTTTGCTTCTCTGTCTCTCCCCTTGTCCTATTCCCATCTGTCAATCCTTGCCTTGCCCCTCTCCACCCCTTCAAGCCTTTTACCCACCACACACAGATTTTCCTGTGGCTAGATTGGGATTCCCCTGGCCAAATAAGGAGAGCGATGTCTGTGGCACAGCTTTGTCCCCAGGCTCACGACAGCATCTGTGGGTCAGGGTAGAGGGACAGCTGTCTGCACAGTTAGAAAGTGCCAGCAGGTAATAAGAGCCTCATATCTTCTTAATTAAATCGCCCTTTGCCCAGGCATCCTGTGTTCCATTGGGTTGAGCTGGGATCAATAAGCCTCTTTCCCAGCCCAGCCACCCCTGGAGCCGGGCCTGACCTCCCCAGTCCTGCCTAGGCCCACCTGGCCACCTCCCCAGAAGGCTGGGAGCTTCTCAAGGCCAGAGGCTGGGTCTGATTCATCTCTTGTGTCCTTGTGCCTGGGACAGATCCTGAAACAAGTAAGGAGTAAAGGAGTGATTGCTTTACTGAGTAAACCAAGGCACTAGCAGCAGGCATGGGCCAGGAGGGCTTTGAGGTTCAAACTGGAACTCCCACCCCCAGGACCAACTGTGAAGATGGAGGAATCACAGCAAGCAGCAGCTCCCACCCAGCCCCCAAACATAACACCAGCTCATCACCCAGGGCAGTTGAAGCCCTAGGAAGTGCGGGGTGGGGGTGTCAGTGCTCAGGGAAACTATGAGCAGTTGTTGCTTCTGACTTCTGAGGGCAGGAGGCCCTTTTCATAAGGGGTCTCCACCTGGGGATCCAGGGTTAGTGTGGGAGAGTCAGCGAGCTTGGATGGATGTGGCACTCATGGGAGACTCCCTCTGTCTGAAGCTATAAAGGGCCCAGGGTCAGTAAGGAGTCCAAAGGGGTTAATATGGGTCCAGGATTGATTGTTAGTGGAGGGCGTAGAGGATAACGTGGTGTGTGTGTGTGTGTGTGTGTGTGTGTGTGTGTGTGTTGGGGTTCATGCAAGACATTACCCATGGAAGGAACATGGGGCCTCCAGGTTCCGCGAGAAGGGTCGGTATTAAAGGATTCCTTGGAGCGGTCAGCACTGGTCCGGGCCAGGGTGTCTCTGATGACAAAACTCCGGGAGAGCTTTGTCTCACCACGGATCAGATGGTCTCCGGTTTGGAAGGCAAGGGGAGGGTGCCAACGCCCTTCTCACCTCAGTCTGACCCGGGGGCGCGGGCCCAGACGTCTCTCGGAGCCCCCGCCCCTGGAGTGGCGTTCCCCGAAGGCGGGGCGTGGGCGGGTCCCCCGGGAGCAGCAGGAGCCGCGCGGGGCGGGCGCCCCCAGCGCCGAGGTTGAGGGAGGCCGGGCTCGGTGCGGGGCTGGGAGGCGGGCGCGGAATCAGGGCTTTTTAGGACCCAGCGCGGCGCCTTCCTCCGGGGGCGAGTGCGGCTGCGCGCGCCGTGTGCCCGTGTCCGGAGAGCGGCGGGCTGGACGCGGACCGCGCGAACGAGCAGGCGACGGGCGAGCAGCAAGCGGAGCAGCAGCCCGGGCGGCAGCAGCGTCGCGGCGGCGGCGGCAGCGGCCGCTCCGCGCCTCGCCTCACCGGCCTCGCCGGCCTCACCTCGCCGCGCCCGGACCCGCCACCCCCGCCTCCCCGCCCGACCTCCGCAGCCCCCCGTCTCGGCCGGCAGCGCCCACCGCCTGCCCGAAGCGAGGAGCGGAGTGCGGGGCGCAGAGGCACCGGAGCCAGTGCCCGCCGGCCCCGCAAATCAAACCCAGCCAGGAGAACCCCCGCCTGGCCCCGCGCAGCTCCGCGACCGCCGGGAGCTGTCCCTTCAGCACCGCCGTGGGAGCCCGAGTCCGAGCGCAGCCCGGCGGAACCCCCAGCTCGAGCCCGGGCTCACGGAGAGCAGCGCTCGGCGTTAGCCGCACGAGCAACACCCCGGGTGCCCCTGCCCAGGGGGCCCGCCATCTCCTCCAGGAGGCGGGGAGAAGGAACGAGGAGGGCGGGCGGGCAGGCGGGCCCGCCGCCGGGGGGAGCAGGCAGCCAAGCAAGGAGAGAGGGAGGGGGCAGGAGCCCGCCCTGCGTCCCGAGCTGCAGCCCGGCCACGCAGGGAGGAAGGCAGGCGGCATCCATCTCCCCAGCGCCGAGAGCGCGCCCCGGCGACCACCGCACAGAGGAGCGTGAATTTCCCGGCCCCGTCTCCTCCCCTCCCCCTCTTGGGGGCTGGCCTGTAGTCCGGCCCGGGGAGCGGCTGACCTTTCCCCCAAAAGCTTTGTGCCGATTTCTCCATTTTCCCGCGGAGATGGGGACGGGAGCCCGGCCCCCCAACCCTCTTTCCCCACCTCCCAGGGCTCACCGCTGAGCCCGCCCCCCTCCCTCTTCCCCCCTCCCTCCCTCCCTTTCTCCCTCCCATCTTTCCTCCTCTGCCTCCTCCGCTGCCGGACCAGCTCCCTCCCACATCTGGCTCCTAGAGACCCCTGGGATCCCGCGCACATTCCCCTGGACCGGCACCCGACAGAAAGCGCCCGGAGAGGCTTGGCTCGCTCGTTGGGGTGGCCAGAGCCGCGGGCCTCTGTTCCCCCCGACGGCTGGGGGGAGGGGGGAAGAGGGCGCGCGCCCCCCTCCCCGGCGCCAACTCCCCCTGGCGGCCGCTCCCATGGGTGTCGCTGGGCCGCGCCATGCCTAAGGGGGCGCCGCGATGGGCCAAGGGGACGAGAGCGAGCGCATCGTGATCAACGTGGGCGGCACGCGCCACCAGACGTACCGCTCGACCCTGCGCACGCTGCCCGGCACGCGGCTCGCCTGGCTGGCGGAGCCCGACGCCCACAGCCACTTCGACTATGACCCGCGTGCCGACGAGTTCTTCTTCGACCGCCACCCCGGGGTCTTCGCGCACATCCTGAACTACTACCGCACGGGCAAGCTGCACTGCCCGGCCGACGTGTGCGGGCCGCTCTACGAGGAGGAGCTGGCCTTCTGGGGCATCGACGAGACCGACGTGGAGCCCTGCTGCTGGATGACGTACCGCCAGCACCGCGACGCCGAGGAGGCGCTGGACAGCTTCGGCGGCGCTCCTCTGGACAACAGCGCCGACGACGCGGACGCCGACGGCCCCGGCGACTCGGGCGACGGCGAGGACGAGCTGGAGATGACCAAGCGCCTGGCGCTCAGTGACTCCCCGGATGGCCGGCCTGGCGGCTTTTGGCGCCGCTGGCAGCCGCGCATCTGGGCGCTCTTCGAGGACCCGTACTCGTCCCGCTACGCGCGGGTAAGTGACAATTTACCCATCAGAAGAGCGGGGCGGGAAGGCAGCGTCCTGTGCCTCCCCGCGGGCAGGGGTGGACCGGAGAACTGGCGCCTAGGGAGTTCAGAATCAAAAGGGGGTGTGTGCGCATGTGTGCACGTACCAGGGTAAGAGAGGAAGGGTGTCTGCCGGGGTTCTGGTTTTCTATGTATGTCAGTCTGTGTGTTGCCAAGTTTAATATGTATGAGTATGAATGGGTGTGTTTGTGTGTATGAGTAGATTGTGTGTGCATATTTATGTAAGTGTGGTGGTGTGTATTTGGGTGGGTAAAGTGTGGAGTGGGAATGAGTGAGCATGTGTGTATGTTTGAGTGTGCATGAGCGCCTGCCCGTGAACATTTGTGTCTTTGCAGATGTGCACTGTCGAAGTATGGACTGCCCTCGAGATTTCAGTGTGGGGAGGGAGGCTGGGAGCCCTTCCTCCTATCCAGGTAAAGGCGCATCTGGAGCCAGCCATGGTCCCCCAGAAAGGCCTGAGGCCTGCGGGGCAGCTTGAGACAGTCGCCCCCTCCTCAGGGAGCAGCCTCCGGCAATTTTGAGGAGGCGGTCAAGAGGGCATCTCCATGGCTAATCTCCATGGCCTGGAAGTTGGTGAAGGGCTGGGCTGTAAGGTAGGGGTGGTCCCTCTGAGCCCCTGATCCTGAGATCACAGCCTGTCCTTCCTCCTTGTTGAAAGGGGAGGGTGTTGGAGTGGGTCACTGGGCTTATGCCAGTGCTTCCTCTGGGACATCCAGTGGTGGGGAGAGGGGGTCCTTAAGGGGGAACCTGCAAGGAGAAGGTGTGTGAGAGGTGGGCGTGTCTTCATGGGCCACTCCCCTTTAGCCATACCAGCTTGTTCCCAGGAAGAAAGGACACGCTGCTGCTGACCTTGGTCCCTCAGATGGCCTCTCTGGATCAGTCTCCTCATCTGTAAAATGGGGAAGGGGGCCTGGTGAACTCTTAAGGGCCTTGCTGCTGGACCATCAGTGACTGAGCCCAAAAAGGGGAACTGGTAGCAGCCACCCACCCTGGAAGAGACACTCCCAGCCTTCACTGGGCTCTGTCCTTAGAGGCCTAAAGAGAGACCCTAAGGCCTGTGGGGGAAGGGCAGAGTAGAGAATTTAAAGCAAAGCCCCCGCTGCATCCCTGAGCTGCCCTCACTCCCTACCAGGCAAAGCACTGCCTCTGCCCTGCTGTCTTTTACTCTGCATCTCTCCCCTCCTGCCCACTGGAGCCTGAGCCAGAGCCAGGGGGAGAGGGCTAGGGAGGGGTGGGAAGCTGCAGAGGAGAGTGGAGGGAGGAGACTTGGGGGACCCTCAAGTGCCCGTGGGCAAAGAAAGTCTGTGTTTAGTCACAGACCTTGTAGATCTGTTAACTGAGATCAAACACAGTATGGCATGTGGCGGTGGTGGGGGCGGGTAGCTGGTCAGTCTTATACCTTGAATTCTAGAACAACTATGTTTATGGGGGGAGGCAATAGGGAGAGAGCCAGGCCCATGTTTTGCCACTGAGGACCCTCCCCAAGGTCACCCAGGGAGCTAGAGGCCAAGAAGGACTAGAACTCAATTCTCCTGGGACCCTATCCTCCCCTCGGCTGCCTACCAGCTCCTGCCTTTCCCCAGAGTGGACTGGGACCCTCAGAGGGCTTCCCTCCCCTTCCCTTTCCTGACAGAGGCCACCACAGCTAGAGGGTTATGTAACTGGAGGCTGTGGCTGAGCTGTGGGGAGGGGCTGGGGGAGGGGGATGGGAGGTTGAACTAGTGCATGTTGGGGTAGGGGTGGGCAGAGGCCTGGGTTACAGCAGCTGCCCATTCAGCCCACACTTGACCTTGGACAGCATCTCCCCCACAAACTTTGGCCCCAGAAACAAGGGGTAGGCCCAGTCTCCTGACTCCCAAGCAAGAGGCTAGGTCCCCCAGCCCCACCCTTTGCACTCAGTGTTGGGGCTCTGATCAGTGTCCCGAGTTTCAGGGCAGGCAGGGGGCAGTGGGGCATGTTCCAACCCCCTCCCGTGGCCCTCTCCTCCCACTGGACATTCCTAGGCAGCGGGTGGCCTTCACCCAAGGCAGACAAATGGGCCAGCTAGTGTGGTTTGAGGTTCTATTGGTGTGCAAAACCGTACAGAAAAGTCTTGAAAAAAATCTCTGAAGTGAATGCTCGCTGAAGAGCGGACTCTGAGGGAAAAGCTGGGTGCCCAGTGGTCGGGGCGAGGCGGTACTGGGATAGGAGTGGGTGCTAGTGGGTGCTCCCCTTCAGCCTGTCTGAGCCACCTTCTCTCCCCAGTGGCCTCAAAGGAAGGTTGTTGTCCCTTCCAGCTCCCTCTGGGAACAGTTGAGGACACTGAGGCCCGTAGGAGGAGGGACCTGCCCAAGGGCACTCAGGAGCTGAGGAGGGCAGAGCGGGATTAGAACCCCGGCTTCCTGCCTCCCGCCTGGCTGGCCTAGCTGCATTGCGCTGCCTCTCTGCAGCTCATCTGCGCAGAGACCAGCCGCCTGCCCGCCCTCCTCCCCCTCCGTCTTTGCTCCACCGCCTCTGCTGTCACCTTTGTTTACCCCTCCCCCACACAGGGCCCCACGACTCCTCACACCAGCGGGTCAGGACTCAAGTCGTTATTCTAGATCTAGGCCAGCATGTTGTGTGTGATATTGCTTATGTGTGTGAAGGAAAGGCTGTATGTATGAGACAGAGGCTCTGTGTAAGAGAGATTTGTGTGAGTGTGAGAGACTTGAGTGTGTGAGAATAAATGTGAGACTCAGCGTGTGTGTGTGTGTGTGTGGTGTGTGGTGAGACTGCGACTCTGTGTGAGCTTCCTGAGTCCTTGTGTCAGGAGTTGTGTGTGTGTGAGAGAGGCGGATTCTGTGTTTTGGATGGACTGTGAGTGTGTGAGAATGAGACTGTGTGGGAGAGAGTGTGTATAAGGAAGAGAGACTGCATGTGTAAGAGAGATGCTGTGTGTGAGGTTTGGGGAGTGCGTGAGACTCGAGGTGTGTCTGCGTGAGTGTGTGGCTGTGTGTGCAAGTGTGAAACTATATGTGGAGCTCATGTGTGAGGCTGTGTGTGTGTGTGTACATGCGTGTACACATAAGGCAGGAGGCTGTGTAGGGTGGGGGTTCCTGTGTGTGACAGACTGTGTGTATGTGAAGGTGTGTGTAAGACAGAGATTGTGTGTGAAATCCTGTGTGTGACAGTGTGCGTGATGTGTGTGAGACCCGTGTGTGTCAGTGTGCTGTGTGTATGTGAGAGAGAGGTCCTGTGCATCCCGGGTGTGCGTATGCTTGAGGAAGATGAGATTCCAGAGCTGCCTCCTGCCCACTGCCTCAGTCTCTGGGACTCCGGAGTGGCCTAACTGAGGGCATTTCCTATCCTCAATAGAGATGCCATTCTGCCCAGGCCACTGTCAGTGTGTGGGACGGGTGGTGAGGTCACCTTTCCCTGAGGAGCTGCCACCTACCCTGGGCCTTGGTGCTGGCCCTGGAGATAGGGGCTACATAGTCGGGGCAGGAGGGCCCATCTGAGTTCCTGAGGGGCAAGAGTGCCGGCTGCTGGCTGGGGCAGCTGCTCCCCTGGCCCCCTCTCCTGTGCTCTGGGCATCAGCCTGAGGGGATGAGGGGTCGGGGGATGAGCTGGGACAGGATGAGCTCCGCGTGTGTTCTGGGGTGGGGGGTGGTGCCCCTGACACACACAAGACAATGATGATGATGGTACTGTTTGGAAAGGCTATGAAGGGATTTCCTGGGGCCATGAGAATAAGAACTGCCCCAGAGGAGGTGATGCTGGGGCAACCTTTGAGGGGCAGGGAGGAGTTAACCAGGTAGAGGGCAGGGAGGTCATAGAGGTGTGAGAGCAGGCAGGGGAGTGTTGGGGCTGCCTGGCTTGAAACCTGCTCTCCTGTCTTCCTTGGGGGCCAGCTCAGGTCTGAGGCTCTTGGCTTTAGTCTCCGATTTGCATGTCATCATCAGGGGCGTTGTTACGTCCCATCAGGGCCAGTGGTGGTCCTTGTGCTGCAGGCCAGAGTGTCCTGTGTGTGTGTGTGTTTGCGTGTGTGTGTTAACATCTGTTCCTGAGTCACTTGACCTTCCAAATGCCAAAGTAGTGCCAATGGCCCCCAAGCTGGGGAAGCCCCACCTCCATCCACCCAGCTGCCTGCCTCTCCTCTGACCCTTGTCCTGTGTCTGTCTCTCTGCCCTGTCACTGCCTCTTTGGAACTTGATAAAAACTGGCTCCCCCTCAGCTCCCTGGGAAGGGAATTTACCTGGTGGCGGGAAATGAAGCGCCCAGCCTGAGGCTTCTGTTCCTCTCTTGGGTCCCAGCTGACACAGGGCTCTTGGAGTTGTGGCTTGGCATGCAGAGGGCTGGGGGACAGAGCTATTATCAGGGGATTCTAGGCAGTGCACCCCCTTGCCTTGAAGCCCACTCCCCCAGGCCAGGGCCCCACTTGGAGTCATGGTACCATATGAAGGAGACCCATGAGCAGTGGAGAAGGGGCTGGGTATGTTCCCCTCCCAGCCACCCCAAGGGCCCTCCACTACAGTGTGCCCCCCTGCTTCTCATGATCCTTGTATGGGGTCCTCAGGTCTTTGAATGGTTCCTCCAGCTCCCCCCAACCCCCTCCCAGTAATGAGAATCATAAACCAAGCACCTCCTGGTCAGAACCCTGCAGCCCCTTCACCGCTAAATGGGAATAATCATAGAACCAACCTCACAGGGTTGGTGTGAAGATAACTGAAGTAATGCTTGGACAGCCCTGAGCCACAGAGCCTGGCATACAGTAAATGCTCAATAAATGTTGGCTACTATTATTACTACTGTTGGTTGTATTATCATTTCCCCTCCTGCAGACTCTCTCCTCTCCCTCCACCTCCATGTTCACCATCCTGGCTCAAGCCACCATGGTTCCCCTCAGGCCCACCTCCCCAGCAGCCCCCCAGCTGCTCTCCCACTCCAGCCCTTGGCTGCTCCAGTTTATCCTCCACCTGGCAACCACAGGGGTCTTTTCAACTCACAGGCCTGTCAGATCACCTGAGCCTGCTTAGAACCCTTCAGCGCTTCGCTGGCCCATAGCCCATACTGTGGCCTCTCAGGCCCTGCCTGTCCCTCCAGTCTTCTCTGACCTGACTGTCTCCATCGCTTACCAAGCCCCAACCACCCGGCCTCGTTTCAGCTTCTTGCATGTGCCAGGTTCCCCTGCCTCAGGGCCTTTGCACATACCCTGCCCTCTGGAGCACTCTTTCCTCTGGCTCACTGCTCTTTATCCCCCACATCCCGCCTCAAACAGCAGCTCCTCAGTGATGCTTTCCTGGGCCCTCAGGCTGGGTTGGAGTCAGAACCAGGCCCCTTCCTGGGAGAGAAGCTCTCTGATTTCTAATAAAATGTTCATTAGCAGCCTTGTTTGATTTGGGCTCATCTCTCCTCTAGACTGTAGGCCTCTGGCATACTCTATAGAATAGGAGCTGTTATTATGACAGATGAGGAAGTTGAGGCCCAGAGAGGAGTGCTCTACCTGAGGCCCCTCGTGAGCGGGTTAGCTGAGGGCTGGCTCGGAAACTCGTATCTCCTGACTCCTGGCTCACAGGTGCTTCGTGTCACGTCGCCTCAGAGCATTTGGAGTCTGTGCTCCTTGACTCTGAGCAGGAGGCCTGGCTTTGGAGGGGATTGGCTGAAGTCTCTCAAGGAGGCAGGTGGGGGTTGTCCCAGAGGTGGGGGAGGGGGTTCAGTGGGGGCTCATTCCAGGGTCCACTGCCTGGGCTGGGGATCTCAAGGCCTCCACTACAGCTGAATATAATGCCTCTGGCTATTCTGAGAGGTCTCATGACCAGAGGATTCACTCTAGACCAAAAGGTCAGGGCCTTGAGCCACTGCCTCCCATCAGCTCTGGGGCCGGCCTGGCCACCACCCCAGCCTGAGCTCCTCTCCGCTAGGTGCAAGGTTAGAGGAAAAGCAGGGCCTGACAGGCTGCAGGGGTGCTTTGTTGTCCAGTCCTTATTCAGGGGAACCATTTGGGTGGTAGGGACCACTTCACATATGCATCGGACTATTGCAGGGAATGGGTGCTCCCAGACTACCTGTAGTCAGTATTTTCATCCAGTGAAAATAAACAGGCTCAGAGAGGGAAAGATACTTGCTCAAGACAACACAGGGAATCAGTGAGACTCAAACTCACAGCCTAGGCCTCTGGTCCCAGGGCCTGATCATCTGAATTTCTTTTGGCTCTCAGTTTTACAAGAACACCAAACCCCACCTGGGCGTGCTGTTCTTCTCTTATCTACTCCCATTAATTTCCTTCCTGGGGGAGGTGGAATACACAGATACCTGCATTCCAAGGACACAGCACAGCTGATTGAGACCTTCTCACATCAGCCAACCCAGACTTGACCCAAATCCTTAGGATTCCCCAAGCAGGATTTTCCAGAACACCCTTCCTTTCTTGAATCACGCAGTGTCAGGCACTGTCTTAAGGACTTGATTTATATATCCTCATTTATTAATAATTCTCACAAGACTCTCAAGACTGCACTATACTATCACACCAATGACACAGACAAGGCTGCAGAGGCTCAATGAAGTTAAGTAACTTACCCGAGGTCACTTAGCTCGTGAGCAGTGGAGCCAGCAGTCAGACCTCAGTCTGTCTGACCCTGGAGCTCTCTCTGTAACCATTACACAGCACTGCCTCCTGTCCATGTTCCAGGGATGGTGAGGCCTGTGGCTTGCCATGCCCCAGGTTTGAATTTCCATCTGGGTCCCTCCCTCCCCACCATCCACTCTTTCCCAACAACCTGTCCAGAACCTGTCAGCAAGTTCTGGCCCCTGGGTAATGGCAGGTGAGGGCCCTGCCTGGCCAGGCCATGGGCTAAGAGGGTGCTCTGTCAGTCCCAAGGAAGGTTTTGTGACAATGCCTCAATTGTCCTCCCACTCCCATCCAGGCAGCCCTTGGGACTCCATATGGCCTGGAGTGAAATGGCAGGAGGATTGGGGGGATCAGAAGCTGCCTGTGCAGGGTGGTGCGTGGTGGGAACGCTGGCCGCCCCTCAGCTCGGCACTCCGATGCCTTCTGCCCCGGAACCCAGCCACAGCTCCTGCGGCTCCCTTCCGCCAGCCTCCTCCCTAGTCCTCGTCGGCAGCCCTTTAACCTCTGGGGTTTTGGTCATCTATTCCCCTCACTTCAGCGTCCTCCCTGCTTTTTGCTGAACGTGAAAATCCATCCCTCAAGGTTCCTCACACTTAGCCTGGCTGCTCCTGCCCTCGCTGACCTCATTTTTTTGGGAGTGAGGGGTATGCATTGGGCACTGAGTCATCCAGTTTGTGAGATTTGAGCTGGTGATGAGTAGGTCAGTTCTGGAGGCTGGGGGCTGGGGACAGGCAGGCCCTCAGGATTAGGGACCAGCCCCGGTGTGTGGCGAGATGAGGCCACAGGCAAGACCCAGGTTGTAGGCATCAGACACCTGGATTAGAGAGGAATCTAGCCAGGCTGCGAAACCAGCTGGGCTACCTTGAGCAAGTCCTGTCGCCCCTTCATCCTGCAGTTTTCCCAACTGTAAAATACAGAGGTCGTTCTAAGTGACCACTAAGGCTCTTCCCAACTCTGACATTCTGGGAGTCCAAGAATTCTAGGCTTCAGCTTCCCAGAGGAGCTGGCGGAACCAAGCCAGTCCTCCCCTATTTCTCCTTCTCTCTCCCAGCCCAGCTCCTCCCCAGGGCACGTGTGAGCAATCCTGGCAAAGGTCCTGGCCCGGAGCAGGCAGGAGCCCAGCGGGAAGGGGTCTAAAAAGCTTCCTCCTACATTCATTCAGCCTGCCTCATCCTGTCCTCACTCATTCATTCAAGGCATAGTGATCACGCCCCTGCCTGACGGGCTCCCCCAGCCCTCTGGCAGGCACAGACCTGGGGGGGATCACCTCTTTGGGGGGTGCTTGCTCAGGCCTATGGACAGCACCCATTGCCCACTTCTCCAGGCCCTTCTCTCGGCTTCCTGCCCTTAGGGAGCTGCAGAAAGGCCCACCTGGAGCTACTGTGTGCCAGGCTGTGGGGTCTGGAGCAGGGGCGGTGGGGCCAACTTCTATGGTGTAGGGCTGCTGTGGGGAAGGGTGCAGGGGATGGGTGCTGTGCTGGAGGGGCCAGGGCTAGGTAGGGGTGTTTGTGATGGCTGCTATGGGGGATGGAGGGGTGGCTGCTGGAGGACTCCCACCCATGCTTGACCCTCAGAATTACCTGGGATGCTTAAAGTTCATACTCCTGGGAAACTTGATTCTTAGATCAGGAAGGGGGAGAATGTTCCCTTCACCCCTCAGCACAGCTGAGGCCACTGCTGAGTGAGGGTACGTCGCTGCATTGGGGCCTGAGAGGTGTGGGCTCCTTCCATTCAAGGTGTGGCCTTCTGACCAACAGCAACACCATAAGGACACTTGTTAGACATGAAGCCTTTCAGGCCTCACCCCAGCCCTGAAACCGATTCAGAATCTGCATTTTCACTCCCCGGATGATTCATGCACGGTGGAGTCTGAGAAGTGCTGATGCAGGCAGCGGCTCCAGTCGAGGGCCAGCCTCAGGACACAGAGGGATGGATGGGCGTGTGCAGGTTGGCAGAGTGTCACAAGCAAGCCGCTCCTTCCTGAGGCTGAGGCTTTGATGGCAGGGGGACTGGGCCTGGGGTGAGGCCACATCACAGCCATGGCAACCGCATCCATCCAGTGGCTTTCCACTGGTAGACCTTGGGAGTCATCCTGGACTCCTGTCTCTCTCAGACATCAACCAACCCTGTTGTCTTTCATGTTTCAAATACACTCAGAATCTGACTGCATCGCACCCCTCCACAGCTACTCCCCGGTGGAAGCCCCTGCCTTCTCTTGCCTGAGTTCTTCTCTCAGCCCCAGCTGCCCTGCCCTTCTCTCAGGGCAGCCAGGGCCGGCCTGGCAAAGTGCTATCGGACCAAGTCAGCCCTCCGCTCCATCTCACGCTGGGGTCTGGGCTTCCTCAGAGGATGCAGGGTCCACTTGAGTGCCCCACACCCAGCATCTCCCTCTGCTGTCTGCTTCTTTCTCCCTCCCTCCCCCAGCCTCCATGGCTTTCCTGCCCAGCGCTGCCCATGCTTCTGCCTCAAGACCTGTGCTGTGCTGGTCCCTCCACCTGGCATGCTTTTCCCTTGGGTATCAGCTCTCACACCCCCTCCAGGTGTATACTCAGACACCATCAGCCCAGATGACACTCCTCTGGCCCCTTCCCCACTTTGTGCTTTGCTCTTTACTCCTTGGCATTAACCACCATCTAATGTACTATTTGGTTTACTTGTTTGCCTTGTTTATTGTCTGTTTCCCCACTAGACTGTACAGTCCATGAGGGCAGAGATTTTTCTCTCTTTTTCCAATTGCTCTATCTCTAGAAGCTAGAGTAGGGCCTGGTACATAGTGGGTGCTAAATAGATATTTACTGAAAGAAAGAATAAGCAAGTGGGGTTCAAGGCCGAGGGCAGACATGAGCACCCTGCATTTGAACCTGTTCCTAGCTGAGCCTTCCTTTCTGGCCTCACTTGGGAGCACAATCCCTCCATCCCCTGAGCCTGGAGCAGCGAATAACAGGCAAAGGCTGGGGCAGCCCTAGTAGGGGGTCCCAACCCCAGTCCAGGCAGGGGCCCACCTGCTGCTCTCACCACCCAGGCCCAGATGAAGCTCTTCACAGCTTAACCCTCTGTCTTTTCAGACTTCTTCGCTGCGCTGCATCAGCCCACCCACCATCCACAACCACAGCTTCGAGGCCACGAAACTGTTTTCCAAAACCAAGATGCACAAGTTCCCCGAGTCTGACTTTTCCTGGACTGTGTTCCTCCCAAAGGCCAGCCAGGCTTTTTTCCTACCTCTCCTTCCCCATCTCCTTCCATGTCCACCTCCTTCCCTTCCCTGTCCCCTCCTTGTCCCCTTTCCTCTGTAGCTATGCTTGTGGAAAGTTGTAGGCATTAGTCACTGGCTTTCAAAATGGACTTCTCCCCTCCAAAGTCTAGGATGGTTTCTGTCCCAAATGCCCTGCTTTGGGCCTGCTTCTGTATTCAGTAGAAATTGTATGGGCTTTGCATCTCCCCACTCCTCACTGCTTCCTGGCTACACAATTTTGGGAATATGACCCGGAGCCCCTTTCTCTGCTAAGAGCATAGCCCCTTGAACCATGAGGCCTTCGATCGAATCTCAGCCCCACTACCTTCCAGCTGTGTGACCTTGGATAAGTCTCCTAACCTGTCTGTGCCTCAAAAGAGGGATATTAATAGCACCTGATTCATAGGGAAGTTGGGAGGATCCAATGTGTTAAGCACTTAGCCCAGAACCCAGAACATAGTAGGTGCTTAACTGTTGTGCATTCCATCATCTTCTTTTTACCAGCTCTCAGCCCTGCAAGATTCAAATCGTCACCCATTACCCACCTGTTTCCTTCTTTTAGCTCCTGACTCTACTGTCAAATGCTTCTCCTAGGGGTCACCTCACCTACCGTGGCCCCGGGGCCCCTTCTTCCAGTCTGTCTCCCAGGGGCAGACTTCAGAGGTGTCACCTTGGGAGGCAGGCATGGATTCTTGCTTGGTTCTCCTGAGCTCCCTGTGTGTCCTGGGCAGGTCACAGCCCCTGTGAGCCTCAGTCTCCCCATCTGTGGTCACAGGCTGCTTGTCCCTGCTCTTCCTCCATCCCCAGGTGTGGCAGGGTATAAAGGGGAGGATGACGGAACTTCCGCCTGCCAGGGGAGAGGGAGGGAAGGCCGCTGACATCAGGCCTTGGTTGGGAGCCAAGCACAGGGACCTCAGATGCTGACAAGTGTGCCAGTGTGGTAGGGCTGGCGTGCGGAGGCCATGCATCACAGCTCAGGTCATTGGAATGTCTCCTCTTTAAAGGGGCTGCTCCGGCACGGGGAGGAGCCTGGGGGCTAGGGCTGGGCTCCTGTTGGGTGCCCATGGGCGGTGCCCACGGGCGGTGCCCACTCTGAAGCTGGGTTGCTCCACCAGGCCGACGCCAGCCTGGGTGGGGATGAGCTAATATTAGTTGGGGCAGCCCCAGACAGCTGAGCTCAGGGTGGCTCAGGAGCCAGCCTCGCTGGGTCAGGCTCAGATGCTGCCTCAGTGTGAGCCATGGCAGCAAAATGAAGCTTTCTCTCAAGCCTCTGCAGGGCATCGGATGCTCCTTCCACCCTGGCCAGCCCAGCCCTTCCCTGTTGGCCTGGCAGCCTGGCTCTGGCACCCCTGCCCACAATGCCACTCACCTCACCTCTTCCTTCCCCAGTGCAGCACAGAAAGTACACAACTCCTCTCCCCACACTCCCGCTTTGCACATAAACACAGTCGGTGAGCCATTTCCCTGCCAGGGGCTGCTGTCAGCACCAATTCATCCATCCAGCCAACAAATATTTATTGAGCATCTACTATGTAACAGGTGCTGCTCCAGAAGCTGGGAACAGGGCAAAGAACAAAACTGCCAAAAATCCCTGCCCTCAAGTTCTTATATTCTAGCTGGGCAGGATATGACAGAGGCAGGAGCCCAGGGTGAGCTGGAGTGGGCAGTTTTAACTCGTGCGGCAAGGAAGGCCTCACTGTGAGCACAGGTCATATTTCAGCAAAGATTGAAGGAGGTGAGGAAGGAGGCCACATGACATCTGGGCAGCAGAGGAAGTGAGATGTGCAAAAGCCCTGAGCAGCTGTGTGCCTAGGGTTCAAGGCGCAGTGAGGAGGCGTATCTGGGGCTGGGCTCGGAGCCAAAAGACAGTGGTATATCAGAAGGGGCGGTGCTCCTTCCTCACAGACAGAAAGATGGAGGAATGGACTCTGGGGACTCCAAAGAAGGGAGGCTAGGAGGGGGATAACAGTTGAAAAATTACCTACTGGGTGCAATGTCCAATATTTGAGTGATGGGCACACTAGGCGCCCCCATACCCACCATTATGCATGTAACGCCCATTTAGCAAACAAGCACATGTACCCCTTAAATCTAAAATAAAGTAATTTTAAAAAGAAAGAAAAATCCACCCCTAGATCATGCAAAGAAAGAGTCGAGCTACCCAGAACCCCACTGGCTCCTGACAGTGGGGTCTGCTCTTGACGGGGCCTGCCCTGTGGGTTCCCTGAGTGTTCCAGCCCAGGGCTCAGTTCGCATTGCCCTCTGCTCCCCTCCTGCAGCCACAGGGGCCTGCACAGGGTGGGCCTGCATGGAGGGGCTCCTGCTTCTGCATGGAGGGCCGTAATGAGGGGCCTCTGGCCTCTTCCTGAAGGCCTGTGGTGCCCAGCAGGAGCTGGTGGGTCCCATAGACGGTTGCCACCATGCTGGGGGACAAGCCGTTCTCTGAGCTGGGTGTGGGGCTGGAGAGAAGTTGGTGAGGGAGCCAGAGGGTCAGGGGCCCTGCTGGGGAGAGATCATGTGAGCTCTTTCCAGTCACACAGGCCTCCGTGGTGCTCACAGGGTTCTCACTGCAGGTGTGCCAGGAGAAGATGGCTAGTGGCATGGGCATAGGCCACACTGGAACCAGACTGCCAGGGCCCAATTCTGGGTCTGCTAGTTCTTAACTGTGTGATTTTAGTAAGTCTCAGCCACCTCAGCTGTAAAGAGGGGATAACGAGAGTCCCTACTTCAAAGGGCTGCTGTGAGAAGGCAATGAGATAAGTGACAGAAGGCCCTCTGGCTCACTGCACTGCATGCATTGGTGCGCACGTGATGCCCATGATCATTCGCACCTCTTGCAGATGAGGCATCTTTGTAGGATGCTATGCAGACACTCGCCTCACCCCACCTGGGAGGAGAATATGAATCTAATACCTGACAAGGGGGCTACCATACCTGGGGAGGCTTCGATGGGGACCCAGCCCTGCCAGGTGGCTCCCTGGGGACCTTCTCTGCCCACATAGGTGGTGGGGCAGAAGAACATGACTTCCTTGGGCCTTATCACCAGAGCAGGGCAGTGAACACACCTCTGGTCACAGCCACCCGCCAGGGCCAGTGTCTCGCCACTTAGAGATGAATGTTTGATGCTCAGCCTCAGGGGCTCTCTGAGAAGCAGTGAGGAATACAGCCACCTGCTGGGCCACCTGGAGTGAGCTGGAGCCCTGGGCTAAGGGGAGAGGGCTGGGTCGTGTAAACCCACGTGTGTGGCTGTCATCTGCTGAGGGCCAGTCCCATGCAGTGAGCTCCCTGCAAGCTGCCGTGGGTGCTTCTGCCCCGACCCCTGTTCAGCCCCAACACCTGGAGTATGGTCTAGCCTTTTCGGGCTCAGCTTCTTCATCTATAAAGTGTGCATAATGGCATCACCAGCTTCTCAGAGGTGTTAGGAGAATCCGTCAGACCAGAGGCAGAAAAAGCATTAGGGAGAAAATACAGTTCTGAGTGCCATGTGCAGGGAGAGGCCACTATCTCAAGTGCAAGGGGAGTGTAGGGAGAGGACAGGCTAGAGGAGAGTGCACAGGCCTTTGGGCCTGGCCAGGCCTGGGTTCTGATCCTTCCTCTGCCTCAGTGTGGACTGGGGCAGGTGGTGTCTGGCTGAGCCTGTTTCCTCGTGTGTAAAATTGGATGATAGTTTGTATTTCACAGGCTGTGGTGGGTCTCAGAGGGGCAAAGCCCCCAGCACCGTGCCTGGCACATGGGAGACATTCACCAAGGGCTGGATCTGCTGACCTGGGGTGCCATTGTCAGCAGGTCCTGGGTTTGGATTTTCCTGGGTATAAGGAGGGCCTGGCTGAGCCACAGAGGCAGGGCGGGAGGCTGTAGAAGCCTCAGCCGGTTGCCCCACAACCTCAGGGCCAGGAGCTACCATCACCAATGATATATTTAGAGGCACGAAGGTCAGAAATACCAGGCGCTGGCTTTCCTTCTAGGCGGCAGGAATCGTGTCTCCCGAGGCCTGGCTGTCACCAAGCAGATATTTTTTCCTGTCTGGCAGTCTGAGGATTGGAGTAAAAGCCTGGAATGTAGGAATCACAGTGGTTTGTGTTGGCTTACTGAGACTTTCCATGTCCCCAGCCCTTTCCAAAGCCTGTGGTGTGACCCTTGGGAGCCCCACCTGCCCTGCTATTCCAGATCACCCTGGGCCCCAATGTGCATCATCCATTCCCAACATGCTCCGGCTTCCTGCCCCTCTGCCTTTGCTTATTCCATTGCCTCCACTGAGAATGCCCACTCCTCCTCCTCTGCATTTCTGAAATGGATGCTTCCTGCTCGGCCAGCTCTGATGGCTCTTCCTTTAGGGAGCCTTTCCCGACACCCTCTACCTCCTGGAAGAGCCTGCTCTGCCCTTCATGCTTCCAGAAAACCTTTCCTGTCTGACTTGAGGCCCTTGATCCACTGACCTATCGTTCTGTGTCTCTCAGACTCAACCACAACCTCTTGGAGGACAAGGGTCAGCTTAGGCAGTAGTAGTGCTTGTTGCATAATAAGGAATCAATCGATCTTTGCTAAAGCCATGTGCTCCACACCAGCCCTGTGAGGTGGAAGGGTTAGGTAGTATACCCCTCTTATTGATGAGGGGAAAATGGCTCCCAAAGAGAATCATTTATTTATCCAAGACCATCCAGAAGAGAGCAAGTGGTAGAAGGATTAGATCCCAGGTCTTCTTTTGAAAATAAATCAAGAAGGTCAGCTAGAGCCATGCCAGTGTTCCTTCTGGCTCTGGGATGCTGTGGTTCTATGGTTAAAAATGAGGTAGTGGGAGAGACAGACAAGTAATGGACGAATGGATGAAAGAATGGATAAAAAGATGGATATGTGGATGGATACAGGTGAATGGATGGAAGGAGGGACATATGGATTGAAGGAGACACAGCTGGGTGACTCAGTGGATGGGTAAACAAATGGATGAGAAGGATGGTTGGAGGACCATGGCTATGTTTCTCCTTGCGTGCCTTCAAAGCAGAAGTCCCACCTCTCACATGATGAATGCATCCTGGACAATGGGACTTGGAAGTGTGGACTTCAGGGTAGTAGGCAGGGTGGAGCGACCCAGTACATGTGTGCAGAAAGTGGGATTGCCAGATGCAGGAGGTGGGATGGTTTGTGGAGTCTGTGGAGTGAGAGAGCTGGGAGCTGGGGACAGAGACTGGGGTGAGGGACTGGCCCACTCTCAAAGGTGAGAGTCCCTGATGGCAGGGAACCAGGAACAGGCTGGGAAGAAGTTCCAGGCAGAGCCATGTGGCCGGCAAGCCCTCAGGACCTGTGTTTTCCAGACCTGCCTCTGGCCGAAGCCTGAAAGGCAGTCAGTGAGTGGGGGATTGCCCTTTGAACCCTAGGCTGTGTGAGAGAGTCTGTGGTTTCAGTTTGCTCCGGAGTGGGGAGGTCTCTCTTCTCCTCAGGTCCCCAGCCTTGGTGAGTGAGAACCTCTGATAGCTCAGGCAGCATATGTTCAAGGAGGCAGTGCAGCTTCACCAGTTGCAGAGAGGATGCTGAGGAGGGGGCCCTCCTGAGGCCGCAGAAGACCCTGGCTCAGGTATACCAGGATCTACCATCTTCCCATTGCTTTTTGCTATCAACCCCCAGGCGTTAGCCATGAACTCCAAGGCTTTAGTTCTAATTGCTTATGGACCAGTGAAGGGACCACAGGCATAGGTGGCCAATGTTGAGCTTGGTGGAGCCTGGATGCTTAGATGCTTCTGGCCTGGAGCAGATTCCTCCAGCTGGAGCTAAGTCTCTCCATTTGCACAAGGCACAGCACTGTGAGCTCCAGGCTCCCTCCAAAGCCCTGATCTAGCATTCCCCAGCACCAAGCTGCACCCCCCCACACATACACTGGCCCGGCGATCTCCCTGGGAAACCAGGTCCCAATGAGAGTGGCTGGTGTGCTGCTAACTGCTCATTACAGTCACGGCTGCAGCTAAGTATAGCTCCAGCACACACAAGACTAAGACAACAAGGGAACGTCTTCCCATAAAAAAGCTCCACATGCAAACACACAGACATCTGCACACACAGGCTCCCCACCCTTGTGCAAACTCATGGCCTTGCACACACACGAATGCATACTTGCACCAATGCAAAGCTTTATCATTTATTTACTCATTCATTCAATAAATGTTGGTTAGGGGGCCAGTAGAGAAGTACATGTGTTCTGGAGTCAGACAAAATTGGGTTTCAAATTCTACCTCCCTCACTTCCCAGTTGTATGACCATGGGCAACTTAACCTCTCTGAGCCTCAGTTTCCTTCTTTATAAAATTGGGGTGGTGGCCACATTGTGGACCAGTGTGGATCAGTGGTGTAAAGGAAAATGAGATAAGGACATGTCAGAGCGCTTAGAATAGGCCTGGCTCAGAATGTGTCAGTACGTGGTAGCTGCCTTCATCATTACTGTTGAGTACCTATTGTATGCCCAGTTCAGCACTCTTATTTCTGGAGATGGTTGTGAAAAGTAGTGCCTGGTGCATAATAGGCATTCAGTAAATATTTGATGATGGAATGGATGAACAAATGAATGAAAGCTGCATAGATGGGTGGCTGGAGGTCCTCAGAGCTTTCTTCTTTCAGGAGGAGTTCACCCTCCATTGACTTGCATGCAGGCTGTGTCTCCAATAAGATCTAGATGTTCTTGTGGGTAACACAGGGATTCCAGAGATAGAACAGGAACCCGAAGGTGTCTGGGCCACCCCTCATTTTGCAGATGGGGAAACGGCAGTGCAGAGAGGCAGCAGGGAGCAGGCATTGTCCCATGCCAGTCAGCAGTCAGTGGCCGGAGCCCAGGGCTGCCACCTTGAGCCATCCTAGCACAGTGGCCTAGCATAGCAGGTGGCCTGGTCAAGCTGCAGCCCCTGAGCCCCAGGCAGCTGGAGTCTGGAGCCTGGAGAATGCTCAGGCTACAGTCCTGGTCCCGGCTTGGACAGCCGCAGGAATCATGCAGTCACACATCAGTCAGATCCCTGGCTGGGCTGTCAGTCAGGCTGGGGCCTCTGGCCGGCACTAGGCAGGGTTCCATCTGCCAGGGAAGGGGCTTGGGTCTAGCCTGGGTGCAAAACAATCTTCAGGATTTGAAGGTCCTGTCACTGTTCCCGACCTTTGAATAAACCAGCCGCTAAACTGCCTGGGCCATCTCCTCCCATTGCGCCTCTTCAAAAAGAAACTGACATTTCCTGGTGCTTTTTTAAGCCCAGGCTGGCTGGGCCAGGCCCCGGCGTGGGGGGTGGGGAGGGGGCGGGTGGCAATGGGAGTCACACAGCCTGAGTCTCTCCTCACCTTGAGTGATCTCAAGACGCTGGGAATAGACATGGTCTCATCTCCTCACCATGTGTCCCAGATTCCAATTCCGATGCCCAGATTCCAGATTCGCCACTCCAGTGCCCGCATCCAGGTTTTGAATTCCACAATCCAGTGCCAGTTCTGCCCCGTAGACAGGACTCAGGCTGTTGGACTACATCATGAGCGCCTTCAGCTGGCCTGTCTGCTGGGAGGGAAGGATGTATCTGCCCCGTCTCTGGAAAGGAACTCTGTGACCTTGTGCGCACTCTCCATGAATGACATGCGTCACTCATGTTCATGGTTGGTGGGGATTCAGGCCTTTGTTCTCTGATTGTGCCTATTGTCAAGGAGATGAAAGTGATTGTGCCTGCTGCCAGTGTAGACATGAGTCTGCTTTCAATGAATGCACTCATTGCCAGTGTAGATATGGATCTGCTCTCAATCACTGTGCCCACTGCCAGTGTAATAAACACTCCGTGCAAAGACCAAGGATGCCCATTGCCAATGAGAGCATAGCTGAATGATTAGTGATCATGTCTATGGCTAGTTGAGTCACAGATTGGTGGATGGAGATTATCTTTTTACCAGTGTAGATCTTCCGTTAGTGTGGTCAGTGCCCATGTAAATGCAACTCTGAAATCAACGATTGTGTGCATTGCCAGGGTAGACGCAGATGTGGTATCATTGAATCAGTGACTGCCCATGTTGACAAGGGGCAGCGAGCACCAGCCGCTGGGGGCTCACTTCTGAAGGAGGCTGCAGGGAGTAAACCATTGTGCCCATTATGCAACTAGAGGGAGTGAGGCAAGTGGACACAGGACCCGTGCCCACGACCTTCTTTCCACAGAGGAAGCCTGTGCTCGTGTTCCCCATTTCCCGGAGGAAGGGGCCTCCTTTCCCCTACTAGTTGGAGTGTTTGGCTGGGTCTTTGAGGCAGGGCCACCCTGATCCTCAGATGCAGCCACCTCATGGACCTTACATTCTAGAGGGGGAAGAGAGTCAAACAATAAACATGAACACTAAGTAAATTAGATCGTGTTCAATGCCAACACGCAACCAGCTGGATACTTACAACAGAGACCTGATTTCAAATCCTGCTGCCACTTCTGAGCTACGTGGGGTTTTCTTGCACATCTTAACCACTCTAAACCTCAATTTTCTTATTTTCTTATATGTAAATTATACCTTGATAAAGCTGAGGAAAGTTGGCATCTTAGATGATCTGTGCTGGGGGGAACAGCAGAGTAAGGAAAACCAGATTTTCCTTACTGGAGGTGTTGTTTGAGACTTGAAATAGGGTGGTCAGAAGCACCCTATTGGGGTGCCATGAGGCAGTGAAGGGATAAGCCATAGGAGTACCTGGGGAAAGGCGTTCTAGGCAGAAGGAACAGCCAGTGCAAGAGCATGGAGGCAGGCGTGTGTCTGGCATATTTGAGGAACATGTTTGAGGAGGCAGATGTGAAGGCGATGGTAGCAGGGAAGAGTTTGGGGAGATAATGGATGACCAGATCAAGTTGGATATGCAAGCCATTGAGAAGACCTTTGCTCCTCCTCTGAGAGAAATAGGGCGCCAGTGCAGGATTCTAAGCAGAGAAATGACACAGTTAGATTCATGTTTTAAAAGCTGTGTTGAAAACAGTCCTAGCGCACCAAGAATGTTGGAACCTGGGAGACCAGTTAAGAGACTGGTCTATTACCATGACCTGGGAGGCAAGGATGATGGCTGGGACATGGGTGGTCACAGCAGTGATGGGAAGGGCTCAGATGCTGGGTCTATTTTTCAAGCAGAGCCACCAGGATTTCCTTACAGATTAAATGTGAGATGTGACAGAAAGAGATGTGTCAAGGATGACTCCAAGGTTTTTGGCAAGAATGTCCTGGAAGGATGGAGACACTCTCATGAGATGGAGAGGCTGCAGGGGGTGGGGGTGGCACAGGAGTTCAGTTGATGTGTTGAGTTTGAAAGAGCTGGTAGAATTCCATCTGGAGAGGGCTGGGCTGGCGATAAGCCTTTGAGAGTATGCTGTTTATGGGTATTTGAATGATGGTGGCCTTTAAGTCATAAAACTGGGTTAACCACTAAGGATGTGAGTGTAGATGAAGAAGTGGAGCAAGGACTGAGCTCCAGGGTGCCCCAATAGTTAGAGACTGGGGAGAGGAGTTGGCAAAGGACTCCAAGAAGGAGCAGCCAGAGAGGTAGGAAGAAAATCCAGAGGCTGTGCGGTCCCAGGAAGTGCAAGAAGAAGGAGGGAGGGATCAGTGGCACCAGATGCTGCTGGTGAGTCAGGAACATGAGGCCTGAGCAGCGCTCCCCTTCTCTTTGCCTAGAATGTGCTTCCTTGCACCTTGCATTTCCCTAGTTGATTCTTATCCATCCTTCCAACCTCTGCACAGTTGTCACTTCCTCCTGGAAACCACTGTAACCTCAAGACTTGTTGTTAAAGGCTCACCAAATGCCTGTGTGTTCCCTTTGATGCCCCTGTCACCTCACATAGGTACATATTTGCTTTTATGGTTAATTGATAAATGTCAGTGTCCTCCTCTCCTACTCCGCCCCCCCAGAAGCTGTGGCTGTTTTTGCTCACCCTGTACCCAGTACCCTGTATAGGCCTGTAATAAGACGTAAATATTTGTTGGAGGGACGCAGGTGGGCAGTCAACTGTGGTCCCACCTGGATTTTGTCCATTACCCTCCCTGAGCCATTTTTATTCCCTTCCCTCCAAACACACACACACACACACACACACACACACACGTATGTACATACCTATTGGGAGTCAGGACCCCTGACTCGATACAAACACACAAGTGGGCCCAGGAGGGAAATTTCCTAGTGAATTCCAAGTGGACTCCATTCCTAGCTCCTCCATGGAGGTTGGAGCCTCAGTTTTCTCATCTACCAAATGGAAGCCATCAAGACTCTCCTGCTGATGTCCCAGTTGGGGTGTGTGTGTGTGTTGTACATATAAGATCCAAAATATGAAGATGTGCTATATACTGAAGAAGGCTGTGCCTATTGTCATCATAATGGGAAGATAAACAACTTTCTCCCAGGACTACCTGGGGGTGATGTGAGAAAGATTTATAAGTGGAAGTAATAGAGCATAGTGGTTTTGGAGTCAGAGAGACCTGGTTTCAAAGCCCGCCTAACACTTTCGAGCTATGTGGGGGATTTTTGCACGTCTTAACCACTCTGAACCTCAGTTTTTTAATCTGCAAAATGGAGGTAATGATGCCTCCCTCGGAGAAGCTTTTAAAGATAAATGAGATAATGTTTGTAAAGTGCTTGACCTCTGGTGAGCATGCTATTTTTACTGTATAGCAGAGGACAGAGAAGCTCAACAAAGGTAAATACTCCTATGGCCAAGGTGGTTATGAGGATTAAAAAGGGTAAAATGTGCCATCCATTTAGCCACACACAGTGAGTGATGAACAAAAGCAGACTCTGAAGCAGGTCAGGGGAGATGGTGCAAGGAAGAGAGCATGAAGGAAGCCCGAGGAAGCCTGGCCTGCAGGAAGGATGTCTCAGGGGCATGTCCTGAGGCTTATCTGCAGGTATAGGCAGGACCATCACAGGAAGGAAGAGGAGCAGGTGTCTTCTGGTGACCCCAGAGGGCAGACCTGTGATTGCCGGGAAAATTGAGACAGGAGGTTGACTTACCAATAAATGCATGTCTCTCAGACCGGTTCAAAGACAGAATGAATGGCCTCGTGAGCTTCCCATCACTGGTGGTGACCAACAGAGACATCTGTCTCAGGGTCACTGCAGATGAGATCATTGAACTGTCCCCCTTAGAGGCCTATACAGGCATACCTCAGTGATATTGTGGGCTTGGTTCCAGACCACAGCAATAAAGTGAATATTGCAATAAAGCAAGTCACATATTTTTTGGTTTCTCAGAGCATATAAAAGTTATATTTATACTATACTGTACATTATTAATTGTGCAATAGCATTATGTCTAAAAATGTACATATCTTAATTTTTAAATACTTTATTGCTTAAAAATGCTAACAATCATATGAGCCTTCAGTGAGTCATAATCTTTTTGCTGCTAGAGGGTCTTGCCTGTGTTGATGGCTGCTGACTGATCAGCATGGTGATTGCTGAAGGTTGGGGTGGACATAGCAATTTTGTAAAGTAAGAGAGCAAAGAAGTTTGCTGCATCAGTTGATTCTCCCTTTCACAAAAGATTTCTCTGTAGCATGTGATGCTGTTTGACAGCATTCCATCCACGGTAGAACTTCTTTCAAAACTGAAGTCAATCCTCTCAAACCCTGCTGCTGCTTTATCAGCTGAGTTTATGGCATATTCTAAATCCTTTGTTGTCATTTCAACAATGTTTATAGCATCTTCACCAGGAATAGATTGCATCTCAAGAAACCACTTTCTTTGCTTATCCATAAGAAGCAACTCCTCATCTGTTCAAGTTTGATCGTGAGATTGCAGCAATTCAGTCACATCTTCAGGCTCTACTTCTAATTCTAGCTCTCTTGCTGTTTTCGTCACATCTGCAGTGACTTCCTCCACTGGAGTCTTGAACCCATTAAAGTCATTCATGAGAATTGGAATCAACTCCTTTCAAACTCCTGTTAATGTTGCTATTTTGACCTCCTCCCATGAATCACAGGTGTTCTTAGTGACATCTAGAGTGGTAAATTCTTTCCAGAAGGTTTCAATTGACTTTGCACAGATCAATCAGAGGAATTAGTATCTGTGGAAGCTATAGCCTTATGAAACGTATTTCTTAAAGAATATGACTTGAAAGTCAAAATGACTCCTTGGTCCATAGGCTTCTGAATGGGTGCTGAGTTAGCAGGCAGGAGAACAACATTCATCTCCTTGTACATCTCTATCAGAGCTCTTGGGTGACCAGGTGCATCATCAATGAGCAATAATATTTTGAAAGGAATCATTTTTTCTGAGCAGTAGGTCTCAACAGTGGGCTTAAAATATTCAGTAAACCATGCTATAAACAGATGTGCTATCATCCAGGCTTTGTTTTTCCATTTCTAGAGCACAGGCAGAGTAGATTTAGTCTGATTCTTAAGGGCGCTGGGACTTACAGAGTGGTAAGTGAGTAGTGGCTTCAACTTAAAGTCATCAGCTGCATTAGCCCTTAACCAGACAGTCAGCCTGTCCTTTGAAGCTTTGAAGCCAGGCATTGACTTCTTCTCTCTAGCTATGAAAACCCTCAATGGCATCTTGTTCCAATAGAAGGCTGTTTAATCTGCATTGAAAAATCTATTGTTTGGTGTAGCCACTTTCATCAGTGATCTTAGCTAGATCTTCTGGATAACTTGCTACAGCTTTTCCTTCTCTATCAGCATTTGCTGCTTCTCCTTGCACTTTTATGTTATGGAGAGAGCTACTTTCCTTAAACCTGATGAACCAACTTCTGCTGGCTTTAAACTTTTCTTCTGCAGCTTTCTCACCTCTCTTAGCCTTCCTAGAATTGAAGAGAGTTAGAGCCTTGCTCTAGATTAGGCTTTGGCTTAAGGGAATGTTGTGGCTGTGTTTCATCTTCTATCCAGATCACTCAAACTTTCTATCAGTAGTAAGGCTGTTTTGCTTTCTTATCATTCATGTGTCCACTGGAGTAGCACTTTCAATTTCCTTTTAGAACTTTTCCTGTGCATTATTCAAACTTGGCTGACTGTTTGGTGCAAGAGGCCTAGCTTTTGGCCTATCTCAGCTTTCGACATGCCTTCCTCACTAAGCGTAATCATTTCTAGCTTTTGATTTAAAGTGAGAGACATGAAACTCTTCCTTTCACTAGACCACCTAGAGACCATTGTAGGGTTATTAATTTGCCTAATTTCAATATTGTTGTGTCTCAGGGAATAGAGAGGCCTGAGGAGAGAGAGAGATAGGAGGACAGCCAGTCAGAACTCAGATAACATTTATCAATTAAGTTTGCCATCTTATACGGGTGTGATTTGTGGTGCCCCAAAACAATTACAATAGTAGCATCAGAGATCAATGATCACAGGTCACCATAACAGATATAATAATAATGAAAATTTGAAATATTGCTAGAATAACCAAAATATGACACAGAGACAAAAAGTGAGCATATGCTGTTGGAAAAATAGCACAGGTTGCCACAAACTTGAATTTGAAAAAAAAATTGCAATATCTGTGAAATGCAATAAAGCAAAACGCAGTCGAACGAGGCATGTCTGCATATCCTATATGGAGCGCCTTCCTACTCACTGCCTAATCTGGGAATCTTATTCACGTATTTCTTATTCCAATCTGTGGCTTTCTCAAAAAAATGTTTGAGGCACCTAAGACACACCTACCACAGAACCCTTAAAAATAAAGAAGAAAAACTACATGTAGTATAATGAAGAAAAGAAATAGCTATACCCCAAACCCAGGTAAAGGATTCGCCTAGAATTGAGCACTAAATTTAGCCGAGCTCCCTGGCAGTCAGAGCAAAAGAGAAAATGTGAAGGGTTTTATGACTCATCATTTACTAACAGAAATGTAGACAGGCGTACTAGGAGACACCTGCTCGTTCTAAGCCCTGAAACACAAGAGGAATTTCCCACGTGGGATCCTGGTATTGCTCCAAGTCTAAGACGCTAATGAGAGACGGTGAGAGGAGACCCCCGTTAGCTTCCGTGTTTATTTACCATCTGCTCTCTAGGAGGAAGGCTCAGTCCACAGGAGCAGGTGCGATATGGGCTCCTGATTGGTCCTTCTGGGGGCTAACACTCAGGCTTCCTGGCCTGTAGGACTGCAGGGGGCACTGTGGGACAGCACACCACACTCCCTAAGGCCTCCCCTAGGGCCCTCTGTACCTGCTGGTGGCCAAGAAAGGTCAGAGTCGCCAGATCCGGCTACGAGGGCACCTCCATGCCACCTCGCACGGTGGGGCCTCTGCACGCACTGCCTACTGCTTAGGGGGCTTATGGGAGGCAATGAAGTCCATTGCTCCCAAGGACGATGAGACTGATCCAGTGCTGAGACCTCAGGCAAGATTCTTTCCCTCTGAATCGCAGCTCCTCATCTAGAGAATGACATGATAACACCGCACTGGGCTGGCACGAGGTTTAAACGGGACAGTGCATGGGAAGCCCCGGAAGCAGGGCCTGCCCAAGACTCAGGAAGCTGTTGTCATCTGTCTTTTTGTTACCAGAGTTAGGTGGGAAAGCCAGCAGCTCTGGCTTGAGCCCCACTCATCGTGCAACCTTGGGTATCCTTTCCCTCCCGAGCCCTGAGGCAGGCAGGGGTCCACGTGGAAAACCCTGCAAGCATGGGGACAGGAAGTCCCCCTCACCTCGAGGACCGTGTCTCTCACTGACTGGAGGCCACAGGGCTGGATCTTGGACACACCTGGACTCGTCCACAGGAAGCTGGCTGTGTGCTGCACCGGCGGTTCCCACCAGGCTGTCCTTGGCTCCTGGTCCCTTAACAGGCAAGTGGTAGCAGAAGCAGAAAGAATTAGAGAGAAAGGCCTAAAACTGAACACATTTCTCCCTTTAACTATTGCTCTGCTCACCTTCCCACCTCCCTCACCTCTTGGTAATTTGTGAAAAACAAAAAACAAAATTCTGTGTTTGGATGTTTGTTGTTTGTGCAGGGCCGCCTTGGCCAACTCCTGGCATGCCAGTGTGCAAGGGAGCCAGCAGTCTTGGGGTTTTGCCCTGGATCTGGGGAAGTCCTAGGCACCTGGCCTTTTCCTCCACACCCCTCAATGTTGTCTTACTTCCTGGAGTGTGTTATTTTAAGAATGATGGAACTGCATCTCCAAGAGTTTACTAGGCCATAGGCATATGGTTCATGGCCGAGCTGGGATTCAAACTCAGGTCTCTGAAGCCAAGTCCAGGCCCCCCTTCCTTCCACCATGTGGCCTACTTCCCAGCACCTACCGTGGTCCGTTATGCATCAGACCTGCCTAGCATGTGGGTCTTATCTGGCCCCATGGATCCCAAATGCCAGGATTGGCTGGTGGCATCAGAGCCACCTGGGGCACAAATTAAAGGTGAATTTCTGTTCCCACCCGTAACTACTAAGCCAGAGTCTCTGGGCTCTGCCCTTGGATCTCCCCTCAGTCACTCTCCCCAGCACTCTCCCTCCCCTGCCATCCTGCCCATCACACCAGCATCTGCCCACTCCTGCCTCCTTCGTTCCCCACCAACCACCTCCAGGGAAGGGTTCTTACGCCCAGCTCTCCTTTCCATCCTTCCGGGGGCATGGGTTTAGCCCCCACCAGGGCCTCCTTGTTGCTAAATCCCACGGGATCCCTCTGAGGCCGTCTCCTCAGGGACACCCTCTCCCCTTTTACTGCAGGACAAGGTCTGGCCATCACTGGACTTTGGTCACCTGCTGCTGGGCCAGGCTCAGCCTCAGTCACACTGCATGGGCTGAGTGTGGGAAGGGACAGGTCTCTGAAGGACAATGGTGGTGTTTTGTGCCTCAAACTCCCAGGCACCTCCCAGCTCAGCAATTCCCATTCCATGACTAGAAGATTCTAGGCTTTTCTACATCAGAGACACTCTGATCCTAAACCTTTGGAGAGGACCAGGGCGGGAGGGTCCACCGGAGCTTCAAGGTGAGCGGCTCTGTGTGGAGGCTCAGCGGTGTGTCTGAACATTTCCTTCTTGCTCTGTGTATCATTTCAACTCACTGTTACAACCACTGGGAGGCAGACAATGAAGGCTCAGAAAGGGACAATGACTTGACCACAGTCACCTGGCCGAGTCAGGCCTAAAACACAGGCGGGTGTGACATCACGGTCCTGCTGTTTCTGCTCCAGCCGCTACCTCCTCTGATGGGACTCCAGCTGCTTTGACTGGATCTCGAAGGCAGGTGGGCCTGAGGGATCAGAGGGGCCTCGGGTGCTGGAGGGACACTGCCTGAGCCAAGACTTGATGAGAAAATCGCCACACTGGAGCCCAGTGCTGATGCTCCTGGAGAACATGGTTCCCCTCTGGTCCTGCTGAGTGCTCTGCACCCCGGGCCACTCCCTCACCGTGCTGCGCCTTCGTCTCTCCATTCCCACCCGCCAGGCAGCTTTTGCAACCTCCTCCGAGGACCTCCTCCATCAGTGCTCTGGTCTTCTAATGACCAGGTTTCCACAAGCCCAAGGTGCCACCGATGTAAGACATGTGCGGATACAGGAAGAAATACCATTCCGGGATGTGTGCATTTTATATGTTTCAACTTCCAAAAAAAAGATACGCATCTTGTGATGAAAGTACCATGGGAACCCCTGCCACCTCGGGATGGGCCAGCCCAGCTGTTGTGGGGGCTCTTTCTGGATATGACCCAGGTGTAGGGTCCAGAGAATGAATTCAGTGAGGTGAGCTGTTGTCTCTTTGGGCGTCTGCGCCGGGGCGCTGCCTTTTCTGGCCCTGGCTCTCCCTCTTCTCAGATTGTATCCTGGGATGGAAAGTGTCACTGTGGAGATGCAGGGGGCTCCTGAGCTGGGCTGGCTCAGCCCCCCCTCCCCGCCCCGCCTATCACCTTCCTCCAAGTCCGGGACAGTCCCAGGGAAAGGGGTACACCCCTGGGCTAATGAAGGAGTGACCATCTCTGGCATGGAAAATGGTCAAAGCCCTGGGTTGAGTCTCGGCCCAGAGAACACGTGCCCAGAGTGCCCAGCCAGACCCTGGTTCCCTGGGAGATGGCCCGGACACTTACATGCACACACTCACACCCACGCACCGCCCCCCCACACACTCCCCACACACGCAATGCACACACCCACACCCACGCACAGACCCCCACACCACCCCACACATGCAATACACACACACACACCCCACACACCACCCCACACATGCACATATACACCCCCACACCCACACACACCCCCACACCACACCACACACGCAATACACACACACACCCACACATACCCCCACACCACACCACACATGCAATACACACACAGACCCCCACACCCACCCACACATGCACATATACACCCCTCAGCCACACACCCCCACACCACACCACACACGCAATACACACACACACACCACACCCACACCACACCACACATGCAATACACACAACAGACCCCCACACACCATCCCACACATGCACATATACACACCCTCACCCACACACCCCCACAACACACCACACACCAATACACACACACACACCCACACCACACCACACCCACACACACCCCACACCACACACACAATACACACACACAGACCCCCACACACCACCCCACACATGCAATACACACACACACACACAGACCCCCACACCACCCCATACATGCTCATACACATCCACCTCCACACACACCCCACCACACAAGCACTTGTACACACCCACACACAAACCCCCACACCACACCACACATGCAATACACACACACACACAGCACCCCACACATGCACATACACACACACACACCCACACACCACCCACACATGCACACACCTACACTTGCATAGCCCCCCACACACTACCCCACATGTCTCCATAGACACACACACACCCCACAAACCACATATAGCCCCATATACACACATACAACACAAACCACACATAGCCCCATAGACACACACATACACACCACACATCACACACCACACATAGTCCCACACACACACACACACACCACCCCACACAAAGCTCCATACACACACACACACCACTTCATACCTTCTCCATACACACATGCAAACACTCCATATGTGTTCCCCACACACCCCATACTTGTCCACACACACACAAACACACCCCATATCTGTCCACACACGTAGCGACCATTTATGCAAAACTTGTGCACAGGCCTAGAGTCAGGTCATGTAGACATGACACACCTACCCCACACTGACACTGCCTACCCCCCTACCACTCCCGCCAGTGCAGCCTTCCCCAAGCAGGCTGCCACACGGCCGTGTTCCTGGAACATGCTCACACACACTCTGCTCACACCCGCCATGGAGCACCTTGGGGAGCTCCTCCCACCCACTGCCCCCTGCGCCGGTGCAGCGTCCGGCACCCAGACACCACGCTCGGGGGCCAGGCCTCCTTTGCCTGATGGTGCAGGCATTTATTGACAGAACAAAAAAGGGACTGGACCCCTAACCATCCCATTTCCTCCCTGCCCTCCCTCCCATCCCCCAGCCGGCCCAGCACACTGTGAGCATTCCCAGCCCCGCGGAAGTCCAGATGAGGCTAATTCAGTTTCTAAACCCAACTCAACTGACAATTTATTTAGGACAATTGGCCATCCCGCCTGCTCTGCATCACTGACTCCGCATGGATTAACTCAAAGGCTGCACACCCCCGCTGGGCAGATTTAATTAGGCGGAAAAACTGACCTGAAGCCTCTGGGGGCCTGGGGCCTGGATGTCAGCCAGGGCTCCCCTGATTAGCTATCACATGCACCCACTGCCTGCAGCCCTGCCCTGCCTCAGAATCCTCAGAAAGGACCAATCCAACCCTCACTGTACCCATGATGAAACCGAGGCCCAGAGAGGGGAAGGAACTCGCCAAGGTCACACAGCAAGTGAGCAGCCGCACGGGAATGTTGGTCCCTGCACCACGTTACAGCCATCGCCTTGTTCCTGAAATGCCAGACTGCACGAACACAGCTCCCCAAGGCGAACCCCCGAACAGCTCCGATCCGAAAGGCAAGCACAATTTTCTAAAGATGACTGTGGCATAAATAATTCATAAATGAAAGTCATAGCACATATTGGTCATTTTAATAGATAGTAAATTGCCTTTCTGATTTATGGTTTCAGGGGTGGGGTTATGATAAAAATAACTTGGTGATTTATAAAACATTTTCTTAAGTCAACAGATCGTTAGTAGGTTTGTCTGACTTTACAGCCAACAGCTTCACCACCCTGGTTACCATAGAAATGGGATGCCTTGCTCTGTTGCCATGGCGACCACTTTCTAGAACACAATTGGTGGGTCTCTCACGGTTTGTGATTTGGTTTCGGGGGGGGGAAAAAAAGGCCAGAAACTACCAGCTTGGGTTTATGCCGCATTGTCAGACGATCTCGCCTGTGTTGTCTCAAAATTCTACAGGGTGGCAACTGCCATGGCCAAGCTGGGTGACAGTTGCCTGAGGGCTGCCCAGCAGAGCTCCCTTTGTGCCCCCTGTCAGGCCAGCAGCCCAGGAGGGACTGGCCTCCCAGCAGACCTGGATCCTGGGTGTGGTGGGACACAGTTGCTGCAGGCATGGCGTGTAGAAGGGAGATAAAGTCTGGCAGGTCACACAAAATCAGGAAGCCCACGGGTGATGGGCACAGCCTAGGGTCGGGTAATCCGGGAGATGGCAGCCTGAGCAGGGAAGGCGGAGGAGGCAGAGGCAAGGTGGGCTGGAGCTGCCTGTCCTGCAAGAGGGGGACAGACACTGAATCATTTACACCTGGGGTCAGGAGAGAGCGGTCTGCAGGGAGCTGCCGGGAGCCTGCATGTGCTCACAGTGTGTATGCTGTGCTGTTACCTCTGCTGCATTATGTGTGTGTGCCGAGTGTGTATGCACGAGTGGTGTGTGCGTGCACCTTGCGGTGCAGCACCCAAGTGTTTCTGGTGGTGTGTGGCAATGTGTCTCCGCATGTGCTACATGGGCTCCTGTGTTTACTGTGTGGTGGGGACACTGTTGTAGTTTGTGTGCCATGTGCACGGTGTCTGTGCTTAGGTAATGGATGAGACATGTGCTCTGGGTCACTGTGTGTGTTTGTGGTCTGTGGGTGACTCTTCCATGTCTCTAGGTGGCTTGGATTGGGAAGCAGATCGTTCATGTGGGAAGCAGTCCCCTAATCTTGCCTGTGACCCTACAGCCCCGGGGATGACAGCCCAGGGTTGTCACATAGGCTTTTCTGAGGCTTACCAGGCAGAGGGTCCCTCTGCTGTTGACATTATACCTTGCTAGACAGGGGCAGTGTCCCCACCCAAGGGGCTGCTCTTGCTCCAGTTGCTAGCAGATTCTGGGCAATGAGGCCTAAGAAGCATTCAGATGTGGCTGGCTCCAGCCTTTGGATCCAGGTGGCCTTGCTCTATCACTGGGGATAGGCACAACCTGCTCTTAAGGATTCTGAGCTGTGCCTGTTAAGCTCCTAGACAGAGCCATTTAGACACAATCAGGGGGCAGCTCTCCAGTGGGTGGGGCTGCATTTTTAGCTCCAGGAGCTTTGGTGACTCTGGAGGCAAGAGCTTAGGTTCTAGAGCTCAATACACTTGGGAGGCCGAGTCCGGCAGATCACCTGAGGTCAGGAGTTCAAGACCAGCCTGGTCAACATGGTGAAACCCCATTTTTACTAAAAAATACCAAAAAAAAAAAAAATTAGCTGGGCATGGTGGTGGGTACCTGTAGTCCCAGCTACTCAGGAGGCTGAGGCAGAGAATCGCTTGAACCCAGGAGGCGGAGGTTGCAGTGACCTGAGATTGCGCCATTGCACTCCAGCCTGAGCAACAGAACGAGACTCTGTCTTAAAAAAAAAAAAAATAGCCGGCTGTGGTGGTGCACACTTATAATCCCAGCTACTTGGGAGGCTGAGGTGGGAACCCAGGAGGTGGAGGTTGCAGTGAGCCAAGATCATGCCACTGCACTCCAGCCTGTGTGACAGAGCAAGACTCCATCTCAAAAAAAAAAAAAGAAAAAGAAAAGAAAAGGAAGAAAAACACTTGGATCCAAATCTCAGCCTCATCACGAGCTTTAAAACCTTGGCTTAGTCCCCAAACCTCTCTGTACCTGCATTTCCTCCTTGACGCAAGGGGGATATGGCCCCGTCTCACCAAGCTGGTGTGAGGACTGAAGGCGCATAGTAGGTCCTCAAGCTTTGGGAGCTTTTTCCTTTCTCCAGGCAGCCCTGGAGAATGAACACAAGGGACGTGGGGCTTCGTTGCTCTTGCTCCGGCTGTGCCTGTGGCTGACCTCCCGCTGGTCTAGACTTAGGAGGACACTGGGGTTGGAGCAGGCTGAGGCATCTTCCTCCACAGCACTCTAAGGGTCCGTTGGGATTTGATGTTGCTGGGGCTCTGCTGTAACAGAGGAAGATCAAGCCTCACAGTAGCAAAGGACAGGAAGGCAGGCGCCCAGGGAGCCTGAGCAGGGCGAGAGGGCTGGCCTCTACCTCTCCTGACTCTCCCTGGGAAAGGGGTCTTTGCACCTGGACCTGGCTTCTGCTGCCTGCTCCCCATCCCCCACTCCTTGGGTACTGGGGCCCAGAGAGGAAAGAATCTAGACAGGCTATCCATTGATCCCTGAGAAACAAAGACTTTTTACCATAATCTTATAAGGCCTGAGTTTTCCAATCGGGATCTGAACTGAGAGGAGCACTTGAGATGAGAGCTCTGAGGGCTGTGGGGGCGCCTGGGAGTTACCAGGCTCCTGGGACATCAGTGCCCTGTCTGGGCTGTTCCTGTGAGCCTCCCCAGGCACTAAAGAGCTGGAATCGGAGATGGGCTTGCTGCCTCCCTGGGGCGCATTTAGAGACTCCTGGGGAACTCCCTTCAATTGCTACCTCCTGTGGGCCAGGGCTGTGAAGGGGAGCCTCACCTCAGGGGAAGGGCCACTTAGTAGGGCCCTGAAGGATGAGTGGGATTTTTCCAGACAGAGACTGGCAGGAGCACTCTCCAGCAGAAGGAATAGCAGGTACAAAACCACGGAGGTGGGGAGACACTCTGTGGTCAGAAATGGCAGAGGGCTGCATATGGCAAGAATGTTGGGTGCATGCAGGGAGAGGACTCTGGGAAATCAAATGAGGCCAGGACGTGGAGAGCCTCGTGTGCCAGGCTGGGGAATTTGGGCTTTCTCTGCGGGCTGCATGAGCAGAGCTGGGATTCCAGTTGAAAGCACCCTCTGGTAGCCAAGACTGAAGTCTAAAACCTGCTTTGATGGCAGTGACCCTGCCCGGAGAGAGTCCCATATGAACAGGGGGTACAGTGGAGAATGGATGTTGGGGGGGCGGTTTGGGAACGGGATGTCCTGGCTGATGGGGCAATGAGGAGGGGAGGTGCTTCCGGCCTCCAGCCAGGATTGAGAGCCAAGTGTGCAGTGGGCCCTGCCTCTTGGCACCGTTCGGTCATCCATAGTGTGCTTGTTCCTCTCCTCCCATACAAAGGCCAGAGAAGGGGGTGCAGCTGGGGGGCCTGCCCTGCCCTTAGGGAGTCTCTGGGCTGTGAACGCCAAGCTCCAGAATGGGGCCTTCTAGGGGGGATCTGAAGCCAAATACCCAGCAGACCAGGATGTGTGTTTTAGCTCCAAGAGCCTTGGCAACTCTGGTGATGGAGAGAGCTCTGGAGCTCATCAAACTTGCAGGCAGCGTGGTGGCCTCTTCCCGTTGCTTCTACATTGCTTTCCTGGTCTACCTCTGTCGTGCTCCAGGTCTGGTCTTTCTGGATCTGGGAGCCATGGCTTTAAGCCTCCACCCTGCCTCTCTCAAGTGCGCACAAATTACTCTGACCTTTTTCCAGCCTCCTCTAGTTCATAGGGCTGAGGGTTCAGCTTTTCAGTCCACTGCATTGTACTTGTCTCTGAATGTATCCTTCACCTGAGCTAGGCAGGGAGCTCCCTGAGGCTGGAATGAGGCCTTATTCAACTCTGTGCCAGGGAGAACTTGGTGCCTTGTGAGGAATGGATAGATGGGTGCATGGGTGGATAGAAGGGAGGGATGGAGGGAGGGACACAGGAAAGAGGGAGGGAGAGAAAGAAAAAAGGAGGGAAGGGAAGAAGAATGAATGGATGTATGGATGGAAAGAAGGGAGGGAGGGAGAGAGAAAAGAAGGGAGGGAGGATGAGTGGATGGATGGGTGTATGAATGAATTAAAAAGGATGAATGGATGGCAGGGAGGGAGAGAGAAAAGGAGGAAGGGAGGATGATGCGCTGGTGAAAGAAAGCAGGGATAGGCCAGGTGGGATGGCTCTCGCCTGGAATCCCAGCACTTTGGGAGGTCAAGGCAGGAGGCTCACCTGAGGCCAGGAGTTCAAAACCAGCCTGGACAACATAGGGAGACCCCATCTCTACAAAATAAAAATAAATAAATTAATTAATTAATAAAAATTTAAAAACAGAAAGGAGGGACAGATGGATGGAAGGAAGGAAGGCTGCATATGGACCACACTTGGTAGTGGCTCAAGAGACAGTTTTCTGAAAATTGCACAATGCTCTAGAACCAACAGGACTCGTAGAGTCCCGTTGGCTTAGCTTAGGCAGATCTCTTCCCGTTTCTGGGCCTCAGCTCCCCATTCGTAGCATGTGGTGTCTCAGAGCAGATCATATCTACAGGCTACTCTCACTCCGTCATTCTGAGATGCCAACTTTGTCACTTCCCTTTGCTCCCAGCTTCCCTCAACACAGAATGTGGTATGGAAGGTCCACATAATTCTTGGTTCCCAGATCCCTGCCAGGTTGAGTGTCAGGCCCTGTGACCATGGTTAATCCAAACAAGACTGTTCTGGGACTTCCAGGGCACCCCCTGGGTGGGGGAGGGGCATCACTGCAAACAAGGCGGGCTCTAGGGGCAGCATGGCTGCCTCCTGCTGCTGACACAGGGCGCAACCTCGGCCCTCCTCCAAATGATCTATGAGGGCAGGTCAGAGAACAAAGGTGTCACCCCTTACAGACTGTAGCCCAGAGCTGCCTCCTGGAGAAGGCACTGCTTTGGCCATGGCTAGGCAGGGACAAGGGGGACCCAGAGGGGTGGGGTGCAGTGAGGACATGCAGGCAGGAGTGACTATCTGGGCCCCTGAGAGAGGGCTGACTGGCAGGGGCCCATCCACCCAGGGCAGGGCCAAGGGAGGCCACAGTATGTTAGAGTCCCGACGGGGCTGGCAGGAGACTGTGAGAAGAGACCTTGCCCCAGAATCCAGTCTGAGCAGGAGGGTTTGAAACTCAGAAAGCTGCTCGATTCTGTCTCCTCGGTACCCATGCCTGCTGCAGACTAGAGAAGCCCAGGGGGTCATTAGATGAGGCCTCCAAACCAAACCAAAGGGTCTCCCAAACCTTTTTGCTGGGGGCTCAGGGCCAGAGCAGGTGGTTCTGGACAGGCAGGGTGATCCTGGCCATTTCCTTCTCGCTGGTGCTGTCTGAGAGAGTAGGCAGCCACACATGTTTGGGAAGCCCCAGGCCTCCAGCAGCTTCTTCCTCCCTCCCACTCACACCCCTACCCTAGGGCTGGAAAGGAGTCAAGCAGAGCCTATGGCTTGTGGTGCCTTTGGGGATCCCTGGTGCAATTCTCCTCCTGATGCCTGAACCCTCAAACAGTCTCTCTCACAAAAGATCATTCAGGCTCTATTTGAGGACCTCCAAGGACAGGGAACTCATTACCATGTTGTGGTACAAGTTCCTAGGAAGACAGAGAGAGGGGGTACATTTTAGAAAGCTGTCTAAGACCATGGGGAAGACATACATTTTTTTCAGCTCTAGGCAGGATAGAACCTGAAAGAGACCACATGAGGGAGGTACAGACCCATGAAAAAGAGCAAAGAGCCTGGAGCTGGGAGAACAAATGGAGATCCGGCCTCTGAGGGGCTTCATTCCACTCTAGCTGCCCCCTCTTATTTCTTTGCAAACTTCAGCCCCAGCAGGCTGGGTCACTTTTATTGGGCAGGGTAGCTAAATGCCTTAACAAATCAGCTCCAAATCACAGTGGCTGAACACAATGGAAATTTATTTCCCACTCAGGTAGCAGTTCAATGTGGGTATTTGGCTGATGTCTTTCTTTTCAGGGACGCAAGCTCCTTCCCTCTGTAGTTATACTAGTTATTGAGGCTTCCACATTTAGCTGGCAATAGGGGGAAGAAGAGAGCATGGAAGACGGAGTAGGAGGGTTTTAGAGCCTGCCCTGGCGGTCGTGCAGGCCCCCTGTGCCCTGAGGAGGGAAATGTGGCACGTGCTGCAGGGGGCCTGGTGCAGGCATCTCCCCCCGTCTGGCCCTGGGACTGGACAGAGGCAACCCAGGCTTCTCCACTCTGGGTGGGCCTCCCTCTGACACTGTGTCTTTATCCCCACAGTATGTGGCCTTCGCTTCCCTCTTCTTCATCCTGGTCTCCATCACCACCTTCTGCCTGGAGACCCACGAGCGCTTCAACCCCATCGTGAACAAGACGGAGATTGAGAACGTTCGCAATGGCACGCAGGTGCGCTACTACCGGGAGGCCGAGACGGAGGCCTTCCTTACCTACATCGAGGGCGTCTGTGTGGTCTGGTTCACCTTCGAGTTCCTCATGCGTGTCATCTTCTGCCCCAACAAGGTAGAGTTCATCAAGAACTCGCTCAACATCATTGACTTTGTGGCCATCCTGCCCTTCTACCTGGAGGTGGGGCTGAGCGGCCTGTCCTCCAAGGCAGCCAAGGACGTGCTGGGCTTCCTGCGCGTCGTCCGCTTCGTGCGCATCCTGCGCATCTTTAAGCTGACCCGCCACTTTGTGGGCCTGCGGGTCCTGGGCCACACGCTCCGAGCCAGCACCAACGAGTTCCTGCTGCTCATCATCTTCCTGGCCTTGGGCGTGCTGATCTTCGCCACCATGATCTACTACGCCGAGAGGATAGGGGCACAGCCCAACGACCCCAGCGCCAGTGAGCACACGCACTTTAAGAACATCCCCATCGGCTTCTGGTGGGCCGTGGTCACCATGACGACCCTGGGCTACGGAGACATGTACCCGCAGACGTGGTCCGGCATGCTGGTGGGGGCCCTGTGTGCGCTGGCAGGCGTGCTCACCATCGCCATGCCCGTGCCCGTCATCGTGAACAATTTCGGGATGTATTACTCCTTAGCCATGGCTAAGCAGAAACTACCAAAGAAAAAAAAGAAGCATATTCCGCGGCCACCGCAGCTGGGATCTCCCAATTATTGTAAATCTGTCGTAAACTCTCCACACCACAGTACTCAGAGTGACACATGTCCGCTGGCCCAGGAAGAAATTTTAGAAATTAACAGAGCAGGTAGGAAACCTCTTAGAGGCATGTCGATCTGACCTTTCACCTCCGCCCCCTGTAGCGATGATTCCAGATCCAGTCAGACTGCTTCCTTAGTTCCGTGGGTGACCCCGGACCCCGCACTCAGTCTCGAGGTGTGGAGCCTGGGGGCCCAGGGAGATGCTGGGCGGCCAAATTCAGAAGGCGAGAGCCTGCTAGAGGAACCTCACTGGTGCCCCTGGGTAAGGAGGTTGACGTGGTTGGTCTCGTGATGTTCTAAAGAGACAACGCGGCCCGCCAGGTTGCTGAGGACTAACTTAGCAGGAGCCGGGGGGCTCTGCTCGGCGGGGCAGGAGTCCGGTGTGAGTCTCTGACTCAGGCTACTGAGCCGGTGTTGGGACAGAGTGGGGGCGGGTGTGATTTGGAAATGCTAGACAGCCTTTGATCTGGTCCTTACCACGGCTGCCTTCAGGCTGTGTAGATGGCAGAGATGGTGCATGGGATCTGGGCAGGAGGGTCCCTTGCAAAGGCAGGCGCAAGGGTTCTCACCCCCAGCAGAGCCTGTCTCCATAGCTGAGTAGAATTCCTGCCCTGATTCGGGCTGCCCAGCTCGAGGTCCTTCCCAGGAGACGCCTGTAGCCCTCCGTGACAAGCTTACTTACCCCATAGCATGCCGAACCAACTCATCTTCTACCACCACTCTAGAGTTTAGCCTTTATCTTTAGGAACCTGTTGAAGTGATTCTAGCTTTCACGTTGTCTGTTTGGGTTGATGGTCGAGTGGGAGTTTCCGGTGACCTGATGGAAGCGGCTGCCGAGCAAAAGCCGAGAGGGGGCCGCCACCCTGGGCAGCTTAGATGAAAGCGCTACAGACCAGCAACAGCCTCCCACCGAGGGTTCTCCCCGTTTCCAGCGGTAGGGACTGCAGCAGCAATATAGACATCCCAACCAGTGTACAACCACTTTCCCTTGAATTCACTGGGGGCCGGGAGGGGGGAGGGGGGCACGAAACAATACTAGTCACCGCGGGATATATTCTAATATTCCATGGCTAGTGGTTTGTTATGGGACTATCTCAGTTTTATGAGAACCTGCACATAGCACATAAAGTTGATCATGGGGCTCTGGTCCGAAGATATAAAGCCCATAGTCTACCTCTACCCATGGAATACCATCGACTTATTCTGTGGACACAGGGATTTCAAAGGAACAGATGACCCAGAGAAGAATGACAGCACTGAGTAAGAAGGAGTGCCAGGTGAGCGGGAGGTTGACGTGACAGGTGTCATTTAGTCTATGAAGGACCTCCCCATGCCCAGGTCTGGCAGGAGGCTGCTGGCTAGCTCAGCCCCAGGTGGGGAAGTTTCCCCCTGGTTTGGGTGGCCTTCCCCAATGGATGATTGATTTTCTTCCCTGCTATGGCGCTCTCTGATCCACCACCCCATCCCAATCCTCTCCTGGCTTTACCCCACAGCTATGCTGGCCCGAGCACTACCCTCAAGGCCCATTTCTTTGCCCATGGGGGCTTCCCAGCCCTTTCACCCTGCTGCATACCCTCCCCTTCCTGGGATTTCTGTAGGTGCCTGAGAGGAACATGGCCAGGAGTGGGCAGGGGTCTCCGAGGCTGAAACAGCTCTGAGCTCTCTGCTTTGGATTAGCTAGTTACTTGATTTCAGGAGCTACCAACAGGGCTCTGGGCCTCTAGGGGGAAGGCGTGGGCTGGCCCAGGCCCCAGCTTCCATGTGGGCCTGGCAAGAAGAGCTCAACCTGAGTGGCATCACCGTGGCACTACCTGGCCCTTCCTTTGCATCCTCCCCGACACTGGATCTTTCAGGATTGTTGCCCCAAGCGCAGGTGCCCTGGGCCAGCCAGTCAGGAATCCCCAGTGCTCTCCAGGCAGGCCCAGATTCCTCTGTACTCTTGGACGATGACAGTAGTATCCTGTGGGGAGTCCCCCTGCCCCCCAGGGAGTGCAGATGTGTTTGTTCAGACGCGCACACCAGCTAATCCCAGGACACAAAACCTGTAAAACCCATGCACTCCTGTGGGATTGCCCGTTGGCTCCACAGTCTCTCCCCAGCCCTGCTTTTGAGAGCCACTTTGCCCTGGTCCCAGGTTTCAGGGGCCCAGACAGTTCTGGCCTGGACAGTCTCTGTGGCTGAGGAAGTATTTGGTGCCCTCCCAAGCTTGCCCTCTGGAGCTTGGATGCCTGGATCCCTCCTGCCTCCCCTGCTTCCCAGCTGTGCTCCCAAGCCCTTCCCAAGCACTCACTTCCCGGTGGTGTTGGTGCTGTCCTGGTATCCTGACCCCCGAGGCTCCAGCCTCATCCCTCACCAGAACACTTCTCCCTCCAAAAGCTGGCGTGTGAGAACCCGGCTATCCACCACCAAGAGGAGCTGCGGTCTTTAGGGGCGTCGTCCCCACCTCTGCACCCCAGAGTTCTTCCCATTCGCCCTTTTTCCTGCTTGCAGCCATGCACCTAGATGGGCATAGGGTTGGGGTGAGTTTGTGGGAGAGTGAGGGGGAGGCCAGGGGCAAGGAGGGTAAATGTGGTGGCCCCACAGGAATTGTGAGAGATGAGATGCAGCCCCCCAAGGCCTTTCCAGTCTCACTGTACCCCCAAGGCAGTCTAGTAGCCTCGCCAAAACCTGAGGTTCTCCAGTTCCACTTTTAAAACCAGAGTTAGGGGCTGTGTGTGGCATGCTGGGTTCTGAGGGCATCCCTCCCGCCCCCGCCCCCCAGGCCAGCCCCCAGTGGTGCCAGCAGCGCCTGCCCCTCACCTCCACCTCTTGGTCTCTCCTGAAGCCTCAGTCTGCGTGTCTGTCCCAGGGACAATCTGCTCTCCTCCTCTGTGCTGTGGCTGGCATGGCCCCAGTGTCTGAGGGCTTGTCCTGGGAGGGGCATCAAGAATCCAATTCTCACCTGGTTGTAGGACCTCTTGGGGGATGCTAGGAGGGCGCCCTGGCACAGCCAGGGATTGTCTGGGGCTGAGGAGCCCAGGAGAAGCTACTTCTCTCCCAGAAAGGGGCTCCCTCCTGCATCTGCAGTCGGACGCCCAGACCGCCCACTCTGGACAGCCCACAGTGCCTCCTCCATCCTGCCATGCCCATTTGCATGTGTCTTGTCCATCTCTGCTCCTGTGATGTGGGTCAGTCCTTTGTGGTGCCACGTCCAGGGCTGCAGGGTCCCACGTCAGTGAGCAGTGGGTGGCCAGGAGGGAGGGGTGGTGGCCGGGCTCCCTTCCTACCCATGGCACCTAGAACAGCAGTGAGGTCCCAGAGAAGCCCCTGCCTGGGCTCCCTGGGAGCTAACCCTGCAGCCTCTGGGTTATCTTTGGCAAAGGGGTCTAAAGTCCCCTATCCCCAGCCCCTCTACTTCTCCTGCTGGGCGGCAGTGGCTGCCCAGTGAGTGGTGCTATCCGTGGGCGGGGAGGGTGCTGGGCAGAGCTGACTAGGCAGCAGGTGGGGCTAAGAGAGTTTCTGCAGGGACCCAACTGCAGGGTCAGCAGCGTGTGGGCCCTGAGTGGGGTCCTTGTTGTCCTTAGGTGGGCTGTGGGGGAAGTAGCGGAGAAATGAAGTGATGCCGGGGGCCAGGCATGGGTGTTCTTTCCCGTGTTGTTCACATTTTCTCTCTTTCTCTCTCTCTCCACTAATCATGTTTCTCTCTCTCTCCTCGTTTTGTTGCATGACTTGTGCCGGTTCTCGTGATTGTTCCCTGTTCGTGTCTCACAGACTGTCCCCATTTAGCCCGAGACTTTTTTCCTGAGTCCCAGCTGGGCAGATCCCTCAGGGCTAAACCCAAGGAGATGCCCAGCAACCCCCAACCCACCCCAGCCCCGCGTGCGCCCCTCCGGTGCCCGCAGCTGGTGTGAACAGTAAGTACTTTGGCGGTGCCTAGAGACCAGGGCAGAAAAGCCAGCTCTGCTGACTGAGGGCCCAGCCTCGGGTTCTCCTTGCTCCAAAGTTTAAAAAAAAAATGACCCTCTCGCGGATGCTCATCTCAGCCCATTTCAAGCCTGGAAACCATCTCTGAGACGCTGTCCATGCTGCCATTTCATCACTGCAGGCCTGTGGGTCTAGTGGGGGCCTGGGGGCCCTGGGCTGGGGGAGGCAGGGCCCCCAGCCTCTGGAAAGCAGGTGGGAATGGAGGCTTCTAGCCACTCTCTTATCCAAAGGACGGGGCAGGGGTGGGGGCTCACACCTTTGGCCCTATTCATGGGTTCCCCAGATTTATACAGTTGGCCCTTCCTTAGTTTCTCTTTCTTCAAGCTACCCCTCTGGTGTTGGGGAGGGACAATACTCCAGTTTCTGAAAGCATCTTAAACCATAGATAAACTAACAGCCCAGGGGGCTGGGCCCATTCACAGAGCAAGCCTTAAACTTCCCCACCCAATCATTAGCCCCTCCTCAAAGGTTAGGGTTGAGAGAAGCAGCAGGCCCTAGGGGTGTCCCGGGAATCCCCCAGGAGAGAAAGTGCCGGGCTGTCATCCCTCCAGGGGTCCCTGATGGATGCTCCTTGTCCCCTGCCCAAAAACATCCCGAACTTTGGGCCCTTTAGAGATTGTGGGAGCTGGGAGCCCCCAGGGCCTGGGGGCTTGCGGACAGAGCCAATGGGCGGGGGCCCAGCATTCAGAGCCAGAGAAGAGTCTCAGGCAGCACCATCTCCGCAGAGGCAGAGGCAGAGGCAGAGAGAAGGCACCCCCCTCTGACCCACCCCCTCAGGCAAGAACTGCAGGCTGTGGACACCTCCCCCGGCAGAGGATGGCCAGCAGAGACTCAGCAAGTCCTCACTCCCCTCCCAGAAGGAGACCCTGCCTGGGAGGACCCACTGTTCTCCCCTTGAGGAAAATTCATTCAGGGTGCTATGGGCCTCAACCCCCACATTGTCATCTGCGTCCTCTCCATACTGTTTCCCTCCCCTCTCCCAACACCCTCCTCCCTCAGCCCGGAGACCCTTGGATGGAAGACGGGGCCAGCCAGAGTGGGAGGCAGGACCAGCGTGTCTGTGAGCACATGTGTGTGCCTGCAGACATGCCCCAAGACCCCAGAGACGCCCTGGCCCCAGTCATATGGTGTAGGAGTTACCTTGGCAACTGGCCTTTTTAGTTCAGAGTAAATTGGGAAGGGAAGCCCCTGGGATTTGTCAAGAAACGCACTGTACGTGAAATGCTTTGCCATCTTGTACGAAAGACTTTTTTTTTAAGTTCCAAAATTATGATGGGATTTTTTTGGATTTGCTTTACGAATAAACCTGATTGGTCCATTTCTCTTTTGACTGACTGCCTCTTTGTAGTGACATGATGTGTACACGGGCGGTAATCCCACCCACGTGCACGCTCAGCGTGTGCACGTGGGGAAGGATCACTTCTGCGTGTAGTTACATGATGTGAACAGGATCACGGGAGCGTGTTCAATTGGGTGGACATTGTCTCCAGCCTTTTCCCCCCTCTACTCTTTCAGAGAGCCTCCTCTAACGTGGTCGTGCCCAAGTTGGTTTCCCTCTTCCACAAAAGGGCTTGTGCTTGAGGCTCTCACCCTAGATGAAGTATTGGAGTTGGCTCCACCCTGGCCAGGAAGATTCCGCTTTGAGGGCAGAGAGTTTGGGGCAGGTTCGGTCCTCAAGAATGATGGGATGGGGGCAAAGGCCAGTCAGGGCTACCTCTGTCAGCTCCAGAGGCTTCCACGGCTCTGCTCCAAGATCTCGGAGAGACAGAGCTCCTTGCTCTGGCCACACTTTGCCCCCCACCAAATGTGCTCCCAGGCTTCTTCTCAGGCTGCCACAGAGGCCAGAACTCCAATTTCCCCCACCCAAGTCCATCAGCCGCTGTTGTCTTCTACACATTCATCTGCCTTGCTTTGCCGGGGACACTGACCAGAGGGGACAAAGGAATGGGAGCCCCTCCCAAATCCCTGTCCTGCTGTCACAGCCTCATGCATACATCCTTGTTGTGCCTGTGCAAGCTGACCAGGCCTGCTGGGGGCAGCATGGAGTGGAAGACACTGGCTTGATATGTGTGGGGACCAGAGCAGACCGAGTGATCAGCTTGGGTCCGTCTGTGTGGGGGACGGAGCAGATGGAGTGGTCAAATTGGGTCTGCATGGGCAGAGAGGAGACTGTGTGACCAGGACTGGTCTATATGGGAGTTGGGGCATAGAGTGACCGGACCAGGTCTGTGTGGGAACAGAGTAGACTGTGTGACCAGGCCTAGTCTGTACGGGGAACAGGGCATACAGAGTGACCCGCTTAGGTCTGTATGGGGTTAGGGGGTGGGGCACGGGCACAGGCTGAGTGATTAGATGGGGGGTGGGGGTGGTGTGAACCAGATGATCAGATGAGATCCTAATGGGAGATGGGGTAGAGTAGATGAGGTGGTCTGGATGGGGCTAGGGAAGCCCGAGCAACTGGCTGGCTGTGGACGGGAGGCAGCTGGGCTCTGGTCAGCAGCAGAGGGGTCCGGAAAGGCCCCTCTCTAGACTGGAGTGTTTCTGCGTGTCTGTCTGTCTTCCCCCTGAGCTCTGTGTCTGGCTCTCCCCCATGACTGCATCCACACCATCCTGTTTCATCGGCCCCGCTTGGGGCCCGGGAGTGGCCCCCAGCACCACACCTGCTGGGCCCATCACCAAATCATCTTTTTGCAAACTTTGAGCAAACCCGGGAGTCCCCACTCCCAGCACTGTGGGCAGCCCGAAGGCTGCCTGAATGAGCTGAACCCCCCTCCAAGCCCCCTGCCTTGTGCCCTCCTCCCTCCACAGCCTGCCCGCTTTTCCGTCCTCAGGGACGCTCGAGCTGCCCTCTACCAATACCCCGCTTCTGGCCTGTCCCCCCTGCCCCCCACTAAACAGTTTTCAGTGTCTCAATAGCTTCTGCTTATATGTTTGAAGATTCCAAACTGAATGGGGAGGTGGCGAAGGCCGCGCTGGCGAACGAAGACTGCCCCCACATAGACCAGGCCCTCACTCCCGATGAGGGCCTGCCCTTTACGCGCTCGGGCACCCGCGAGAGATACGGACCCTGCTTCCTCTTATCAACCGGGGAGTACGCGTGCCCACCTGGTGGAGGAATGAGAAAGGGTATGTAGAGGAAGCCGGAGCACCGTGCATCGTCCGGGCCGCCTCGCGCTCCTGCAGATGGGTGGGCAGGGCGGCGGGCAAGGGCGCTGAGGGGCAGGCAGGCACACCGAGGGGGGCAAGGATGGAGGGAATCTCCCAGGGTCGGCCCCTGGAGGGCTGAGGCCCTTTCCCCCAAGTGAGATGTCAGGCTGGCAGAGAGAACCTGAGGCCCTGGCAGCTGTGGGTTGCCGGGAGTTGAGAAGGGATTGGACAGGTTGACTTTAGGCCATGACCCCAAGGCAGGGGTACCCAGGAATGCAGGAGGAGCCTTGACTCCCCCAGGCTGCTCTGGCAGATGGCAGGTCAGGTCCCAAAGGCAAAGTGATTTCTCCTCTCCCCTGGTTGAGGAGGGCAGTAGAGTGGGCCAGGACCCTGTGACCTTAGCTACCCAAGATCCATGTTCTTGGCATGGAAGAGGCATCCTTGAAAGATAATCAATCCACAGGCCAGAGGGAGGAGAGGCAAGAAGAGAGAGATGTCTTCAGGGCTTAAGGGTAAGGCCATTGTCCTTGCAGTCAGAATATTGCCAGTGGCAGATGGAGAATTTGCCAAGAGAAGGTGGTTGAGCAGGACGGTCCAGCCCCTTCCATCCCCAGCACCCATGGGCCTCTGCCCAGGGTGTGGTCAGCACCCTCTTGTGGTTGGTGAAGGCTGAGGCTGCTGGTGGCCACTGCTCCAGGTCTCTTTGTAGTCAGAATGCTAGGCTGTCCCCACTGGAGAGAAAGACTTCTCCTAGAGCTTCAGCATCGGCTGGGGAGAGGCTTGGGGTGGGGGCCCAGGGTGCCCAGGCTCAAGCCTCTAGGCACTCGTCCAGACCTAGAAGGCAGAGGACGCCTTTCTTGGTGCAGCAGACTGGCTGGGCAGCTCGTGCATGTCTTGGAGCGCCTCACACGCGCGCACAGATGCATGCTGACCGGGGTGAGCAGGCTGGGTCAGAAGAGGAGCTGGGTTTTTGAAAGCAACAGTTGGTGCAGCCTATGGTCATTCACGACTGCTCCAGTATTTGAAGTGATTAAACCACATGCAGGAGAAAACAGAATGCAAAAGCAAAGGCAAACCCAGAAGAGGAGAGGCAGCCCGCACGGAGACGAGGGAACGTGGTTCTGGTCACTGGTGCTTAGTTGTGCCCACCTGGTCTAGGCTGGTCTCTGCTTCTCTGCCCTGCCCAGAGGTCCTTTAGGCCCTGGCACGGTGTGCAACTCCCCGCATGGTGCTGCATGGCGGAGGGCTGCCAGCCTTCAGGAGGGTCCCATCCTTAGCACCTACCATGGATGGGCCTGATGTTCTCCTTTGCGACTGGCTTTTTCCCAGTTGGAGGTGCTAGAATGCCCAGAAGCAGAATGCCTGAGGAGTGAGGGGAAAAACAGACAGACAGTTCTCAATGTCCATGCCCTGCCCAGTAAGCTCTCGTGGGCTTTCTGTCTCCGTCATCTTGAATGTTAGACTGATTGGTGTTGGCCCCAAAGAGCAGACAAGACAGTCTCTTTATTGTGCTGCCAAAAGCCCAGGGAGTGTGGGACAGGAGCAGCCCCGCTCCCTGCAGTGGCTGGGAGTCCAGCGGTAAGCACTGTCCACAGGAGATACCCATTCCTCAGTCCCACCGAGGCTTAGGTGCCAGAGTCTTTGGGAGGCGCTAAGGGTGAAGTGTCCCCACCCACATCCATTCAGCCTGCGCTCTCATGGAGCCATGACAGCCGCCGAGGACTTGTTTTTCTCAGGCTAATTGCGAGCCAGAAGGCATGCAGGTGTGTGAGTCAATGTGCAGAGCAGAAGTAGGGACTCATCCCATTCCCCCCAGGAGGGAGAGAAAGAGGCGTGCTAGGCTGGCTCAGTGCATGGGCAAACCAAGCCAGCTGGAGAAGAATCTGCCTGCCTCTGCATGCGGCTGTTCTGTCTTTCCTCCTCCTTCTTAAAAACTAAGTACCAAGCGGGATGGGAGAGCCAAGATGAGAAGCTCAAGTGTTAATTGTATTCTTTACATACAGATCTTTGCAAAGAAAGCCCTGTCATTGCTAAGTATATGCCGACAGAGGCTGTGAGAGTGACTTGACCAGGCGGCTTGGCCGAGGACACTGGTGGCTATTAAGCATCTGGGTGGACCTGCAGCCCCTCCTCACCCTCGGACAGAGTAAATTCACGCCATGCAGGTTTGCCGGACGAGTCCGAGTGGCCCAGGCATTGTACTAGGACGGACGTAGCTTTTTCTACGGCCAAATGGTAACTGACCGTAGAGGATTTCTTTTCCTTCTTTTCATTTTTTAAAATTTTATTTTATTTGGGGAGGGGGGGTGGAGGGGCTCCTTAGCATGACTTGCATGAAGTTAAACAGAAAACCCAGCAAACCAAACCCACCAACCCCCTGCAACTGTATGATTACCCTCAACAACAATAACAAAAAGAAAAACATCAAAGCCCTCTATTTTCTTTCAAAGCTCTTGACTTTCACACACGTTGTTGGAGCCAAACTGTAATGGCGTTCGGTAGAAACCTGTACATTCCTGGGGTGAGGGGCGAGGGGAGGAGGGACGGAGATGGGGAATGGATTGCTTCCTTTTTGTACACAAGATCGAGAGGAAAGCTTCCAAAAAGGGCAGTCGGTCACTCATCGGTCATATTGACCTCACCTTCATAGTTCATCTCTCACGTGGAAACTGAGAACTTTGCTCCAAATAGAATTGTGGAAACTCGCACGGCTGCCTTCTTCCCCGTTTGGCATGCTTGTGACCCAGCGGACGTCTCCCCAAGACCCCTGACAGCAGCTAGTCTAGGTTGATTCTCTCATCTTATCGGTGTGTAGATCCAGTGTGACCAGCTTTCATAACAAATTGTTCATAGTAAATAATCACCACCGTATGGATTTTCCAAGTGTTCCATTAAAACCAGGATATAGAGCACCAAAAGATCAGGACCATGGGAGGAGCACCCTCCTCCACCTTTACTAAGGCACAACCTGGCATTGTATGCAATTTAGTACTTCAGAGTAAAAACCTGCATGCCCAATGTTATGCAAAGCGATTCTAGCATGAAATAAATTTTGTATCATGGTTTCTGTATAGTCTAAAGCAGATTTGTTTTCCTGAAGCAGTCGGAGGTTTGCAGAGACACACTTCTGCATCTCGAATAAATATAGTATTTTCCCCAACAGAAACAGAGGACAGTAGCTTGGCTTTGGTCTGATTCTAAAATTAGTGGGGTGGGGGGGAAGGATGATATTTTTGAAAAACACATGCTTGAGTTGAAAAAAATGCAACATCTCAAGCTTTCACTGCAGCTCACAACATTTCCTGGAAAGAGAGCAATGATGCTTTAGCTCAACAACCTCCCCTCCCTGGGCCCTGGCCCCCAATAATAAAAAATTGACTTTTCAGATGAAGCATGAATTTGGGTTTTTATTGCCTTCAGGCAGTGTCGTGATTCTGGTCTGGGCCTCTGGTCCCCTGTGGCTGGGCTGGGGTAAACCTGGGCCCTGGCTGCTCTGGTCTCAAGGATCCACCTTAAGGTGCTTGTCCTCTTGCTGGGGGAAAGTCAGGCCCTAAGGAAAAAGTTGTCCTCTGCAGATTGGTTGGGCAGGGTGGCCCCTTGGGCTGCAGATCCTATTGGGTCAGGGGAGGGAGGCAGCTTTCAAAGGCACAGGGCTTATAAGGACCTAAGACCAGCACATCCTCTAGGGGGTTCACCTGACCAGGAAACTTCTCCATGAATCATGCCATACTGATGGGTCCTTGAATCGGGCCATGTTAGAGCTCCCAGCCCCCTATGCAGACCATGCTCACCTCACTTCTAGGGCCATTCTTGACTCTCATGAAGCCAGAGGTAGGGTTTGACTGTCAGATCTGGGTGCCCTACCCAGCAGCACCCTTGCCAAGACAAGTCTGATGGATGCCCTCATCACATACCCCTCTCTTGGCCTGGAGGTATCATGGGAGGGGTAAAGCCTTCTCCTAGGGATCTTGACTGTCTTGGGTTGTTCACTTGGCTTTGGTGGCAAAGTGGAGGTTTGGGGTTCCAATTCTTTTCTATCCATTAGAGACTTCAGGAATGTTCAGGTGGAGAGAGTCCACAATGGTCATGATGGTCAACCTATGAGCATTTTCCAGATGAGGAAATGAGGCCCAGAGAAGGGAGGGATCTGCCCAGGGCCACAGACAAATAGGTGTCAGTCTTCCCCTGATTTTTGTTCCCTTGATGCCTCCCAGCATGGCATGAGTCCATGATCAGATGGGTGGGTGGGAAGCTTCAAGTGTGTATCAAATTCTCATCTAACAGTTTTTCATTGTCTCCAGGCATTGGCCTCAACTTCCTGATGCCCCATGCAGTCCAGGAAACAAGGGGTTGGGGTCGGTGGAGTAGTGAGTACCGTCAGGCCTCTGCCCAGGGCCTCTACCAGGGCTGCCACCACCATTCATAAGCATCAGGATGCACAAGCCAAGTAGCCTCCACTGCTGCAGGGAGGGTAATGTCCACTCTACTTAGGGATCCACCAGCAAAGAAGGGCCCTGGTGGACTCAAAGTGGGACTCAGCAAAAAGCCGTTAGGAATATGGGTTTCCAGGGACACAGCAGCTAATGGGGAAAGGGAATTAACATGAATTGAGCATCTACTACATGCGGGCATCTTACACACATTATCTAATGACAGCTCACCATCACCTAACAGCCCCATTTTAGAGGTGAAACAAGGTGCACAGAGGTAAAGTAATGGCCCAAAGCCACAGAGCCAATGTGTGACGAAGCCATGGTTTTAACGCAGGTGGTCTGACTCCAGAGCTCAGGTTACAATTGTCTCAAGCTACTTGAGGCCTTCAGGGGCTGGCCATTAGGTGTGGAAATGATAGGAACACTAGAGTGGCTGGTCCTAAATCCCAGGACCTCAGGACCTGGTCTCCTGCCCTCCTTCATGAAATTCCATGAATATGACAGAAGGGAGCCACTTCTGATCCTGCCCCAAGCCTCCCCGACATGCAGCTGGCCAACCTCACTTTCTTGCTTAAACACCCCATTGCCCTAAGATTGGAGTTTCAGCTCCTTCAACTAGCTGGCAAAGCCCACTGCCTCACCAGCCGCTCTTCCCTCCTCCCTCCGCACTGCAGTCACTCTGAAATTCTGAACTTGTAGCAGTTGCATGCACCTGCGCCCTCCCTCTATCACTCCTGCCCCCAACAGTTTCCCAACGAACTCCCTAACTCCCAGTTTCAATTGATCACGAAGTCACTTCACCCAGAAGTAGTGGATGCCTGGGGCTGATGAGAAGGCTTTAAGCCTGAGCCCTGGGCCGGGATTCACCATTCCTAAGCACAATCTCACCCAAGGCTGATCTCATGGCCCTCACAACCCACCAGGGCCAAGGGTGGTGGGGGTGTCAAGGGATGATGGGGTACTTGTGATCAGGAGGGGAGGGTGAGTATGGTAGTTAGGGATGGAGATGTCCCACCAACATCTGGTCTGTGCTCGACCTTCAACCATCACTCCAGGGGCTAGGCCAACGACCTGGGAGCAGAGAATGGGGCCTGCTCCCCTCTTTCCCTTCCTTCTCACACAGGAGGAATATGAAGACTGATTCACTTAGTTCATTGAAAAAAAGTAGTTTTTAAAAATGAGTATTTTCTCAAATAGCCACAGCTGTTAGAGCACATTAGCTTACCAGGTGAATGATGTTGTCATAAATTGACTGTCAAATGGTTATATTTGTAAAAGGGCTAAAAGTTAAAGGATGAATAGTGACAAGGGGATCAGAGCCCACACATTTAACCTCCCCCCCACGGTGCGTGGGGGTGTACTGATGAGTTAATTCATGGGCATTTATTGGGCACTTCCTCCATTCCAGGACCCCTCCTTGGCGAAGGGGTTCCAAAATTGACCAAGACCTGGTCTCTTGCTCTCAAAGAGCTCACAGGCTATTAGGAATGAGGGGCTTGGACATCTACTGATGAGTGCTTTCAGACATTCATCAGATTCAGCCAGTGAAGGAGCATGGAGAGCGCCCATCTGCCCAACACTGCTGTCGGGAAAGGCAAAAATGGAGGAACTCAAGGTGACGGGATGGTCTATGATGTCTTCTAGTGCCAACAGCCATTCATTCTTCCACATGTGGATTATCTGCGCCTGTCTCTTCTAAGAAGGATTTGACTCAGTTCTGAGAGTCTGAGGTTCTGCATCAAAATCTGCACCTGTCTCTTCTAAGAAGGGTTTGACTCAGTTCTGAGAGTCTGAGGTTCTGCATCAAAGGGCTCAGGGGCTAATGCACCACCTGATCCTGTTTCAGGCTGGGAAGGAACTCTGAGACACTTCTTTTTGGTGCTCACAAGGAGGTCATGGGAGAGGCATTAGGACTTAGCAGCAGAGGCCTTGGGATTTTGGTTTCTTCCAGCAGGTGCTGAAAGAGGTAGGAGGGAGCTCTGAACTGGAACCTTGTGAGAGAGAGTGCATTGGTTCTTTGTGAGTGGTAACTGTCTAGGCAGTATGGGCCTGAGTGCTATCCGGTGTGGGATTGCTTTCTGGCCTGTGTGTCTGATACAGGCCTTCAGGACAGTGGGTGGTGGGCCAGTGTCCTTGGGCATACTCCAGTATGGGTCACCTCTGGGCCATCTGACTGCTCCATCTCTGTGGTTTGTTTGGTCACCTTGGCAAGTCAAGCTCCGAGTGCGTGGAGATATCCTTCTTCCCATTCCTCAAGTTCTTGGAGACTGTACTGGCCTCTACTGGTCCTGAGAGGTGGGGAACCAAGGGATTTGCTGGCCAGGGCAGCCATGTTTGTAGGGTGCAATATTGAGAGGACTCCATGCATGATGTTCAAGGTCAGTCTATGGCTGTCAGTGGTCTCTATGTTCAGGCCTGGGAAGCTCAAGATTGTCCTCATCCTCCTCTCCTGAGCTGAACTCACTCCTGGTCCTAGGGCTACTCTCCATCGCACCCTTGCCTCACTCAAGGACTTAGCTGGGTCACTTCTCAATCAGGACCCTGGCCTGGTAGTGAGGTTTATGACCTTGAGATGGTCCCTTCCCCTCTTTTGGCCTCCATTTTCCCACATGAACAAATGAAAATGTTGAATAAAATCAGTGGTTTTTAAACTTTCTCAAGGACCTCTTGTCAAGCGAAATGTTATGTGAAGCCCAATATAGAGAACAACTAAAGCTGTTTGGAATAAGATGTGTGTCTCGGGGCCGGGGGAACCTGGACCTCTATCTACCTGGTCTCCTTGACGCACAGGGTGGCCACTGAGTTCTCAGGAGACTCCCATGGCTCTAAAGGATGCAGAGTGACGGCCACTAAGCTGGATGGTCTTTCAAGGGCCTCTAACTTTGGTATCCTGGGATTTTGTAACTTGAAGCCACTGCAGCCCAGCCTTCACAGACTCATTCTGAGTCACAAGGAGGCAGCATGGGATGGGTCACAGACCTGGGCTGCCTAGCTGGTGACACTGCCACACCGTTCTCCAGAGAAAGTCCATTCTCTGAGGTCCTCTGGCAAAAGACCTGTTGCCAGTCACAGCAGACAGAAAGGTCATATGTCCCCCAGAGCCACAGGGAAGTCAGGGAATGGGGATCTGGCCTGGTCTCCACCTTACCTGAGGGCCCTCTTCCTGCACAGGCTAAGGCTTGGGAGGCAGACGGTCAGGGGTCAGAGTCTTTGACGTTGCTATCCCTACAGACTCCCCTTCACATGCTGTGGCCTGTCCCTCATCTGAAACAATATATTTTAGCAATTATAGTCACACAAACAAGCTCCAGCGTCCTGGCTGACTCAGATGAAGACAAATCTTCTGAGAGTTTTGTTGGTTCTAGCCTCTCTTGTCTGTCCTAGGGTTTTCCTCTACTGGGTCTTCCCAGAAGTCTTGACTCTTCCTCCACATACTCCTCTCTGCTCCCCTCCACCCCTACTCCAGAACCTTCGCCCTCGCCTCCAGTCACCAAGATAAGAGCTCCTTCCTGTTTAAGTATCCAGTCACCTGATCAGGGTACCTCGATATTCTTGAACTAGAAAACCATGGGCTCTGGGCCTTAAAAATAAAACCCCAGGAGGGGCTGCTCTAGGCATGGCCCAGGAACCCTTTGTTTTGCTGAATTGAAGGCTGCTGGGCCAAAATAATGAAGGACATAGAACTGGGTTTTCTATCTCCACCAGGCAGGGATGGGCTGGAGCCTTCCTACTGGTGTGTTAGCTTTCCATATCTTTAGTGAAGACCTAACCCCTCATTCTCCTCTGCTGAGTAGAAAGCATGTCTGTCTCCTTGAGTCCCAGGCACTGGGCAAGCAGCCTGCCATCATTCTGGTTTGTGGTCAGCCCAACCATCACTGCCTCCTGAGCCTTTCTTTGGCCAACCCCACAGCCCAACAAAGCAATTCTCTGGGAAGGCTTTTGGTGGGAAAAGCCACTTTATTAAAGATTCTCTATCATAGTCCCCCATTTCCGGACCAGTCAGATTGGCTTTGGGTTGAAGTTTCTGATTGTCTTTCTTTCCAGTTTCTCTCTTTGTCCATGGCTTCCTGAGATTCAGTGTCCTCGGTGGCATCTGGGGAAAGGTAGGTGACCTTGGGGTCCTGGACCAATGCAGGGTGAGCTGGTAGCTGGCAGAGGGCCAGGGAGTGGCCAGCCCCACAGCCTACAAGGAGTCCTGATGATGACAGCAGAAATTGCACCGGCTTCGGGGCCCAGACGTTGGCTTCAGTGCCATCTCCGCACATGCCATGCTCATTCCAGCCCCAAGAGTAACACACTCCACCTGTGAAGGAGAGGGAAGACTGCTGTAGAAGAGGTTTTGGATAATAGAGCTGAAACATTCACCCTGAGGGTACAGGTATTATCATAAACCCCAGTTCACACAGGAAGACGCCAAAGCTTAAGGACACATGGTGGCATCCTCCCCATCCCTACTTCCTTCCCTTTCCCCGAGGGCAGCTGCCCTCCCGCCCCTGAGGCACGCTTCCCATTCCCACAAAACTCATGACTGCTCATGTTCCAAGCGTGGCTTTCCTCCTCGGCCCTTCCCTACTGTCACCACCATATATAATCCATCACCAGACCTACTGACTCTGCCTCCAAAAACATCTCAAATCTTTCCCCACATTTTTCCACCTCCTCAGCCAGCTCCAGCCTGATCCAGGCCACCATTTCTCTTACCTGGGCCATGCCAACAGCCAACTAACTAACCCAGCTGCTCACTCCATCCACCCTGATCTTCAAAGGGCATCAAGGCAATCTTCGACAACTGCAAATCTAATCACGTGTCACTCTGCTGCTTAAAACCCTTCAGTGACTTTCCACGGTCCTTAAGGAGGCCTCCCCTTGGCCTGTGAGGCCTGAGTGATCTGGCTCCTGACTATCTTGGTGCCCTCACCCTGCACAACTCTTCCCTTCCCTCTTTGCATCCAGAACCCTGGCTTTCTTTCTGTTCCTTAAATATGTCCAGCAGGGCCTTCCTACCTCCCAAAGCTTTCAGTTTACTGGGCTTCCAGACCTCTTCATGTTTTCCATTCCAGTTGTCGCTCAGAGGCCAGGGTCCCTGGCCACCCAATCCAAATCAGATTCTCGTGACTGCCCTTGTATTCTTCCCTCATGAGGACCTGGCACTCTGTAGTGAGGGACGATTTGTGTGGTGATGTGTTTACTGTCCCCTCTTCACTAGACTGTACTCTGTGGTGAGGGAAGAAGTGTGTATACTTTCTTCACTGCTGTATCTCTAGGACAGTGCCTGGTACACAGTTGGTGCTCAATAGGTGTTTACTGAATAGATACAAGAATGAACAAATTCATACAGCCAGAAAGTGGCCAAGCCAACATTCATGCCCAGGTAACTCCAACAGCTCACCCAACATAACATGTCTTCCTAGGTTTTAGACACTGTCCTAGGTCTAAACTTACTCACGTTTTTCTGTAGTTGTTTAAAAAAAATCTTCTGGACATAAAAATAATATATCTTCATGACAAAAGAAAAGAAAAGAAACAATGGACAATATGGATGTGTAAGGAAAACAAACTTGCAGAATCTTGCCCTTGCCACTACTAGCAATATTTTGGATATCTCTTTCAACCCTTTAATTTGTGAAATTTATAAATATTTGTATATATGTTTGTCCCGCTTTCTAACATTGTAGCACAAATATTTCTCCATGGATTGTAAACTATTCAAAAAGTAAATTAAAATTAGCCAGACATGGTGGTGCATGCCTGTAATCCCAGCTACTCAGGAGGCTGAGAAAGGAGAATCACTTGAACCTAGGAGGCAGAGGTTGCAGTGAGCTGAGATTGTGCCATTGCACTCCACCTCAGGTGACAGAGCGAGACTTTGTCTCAAAAACAAACAAACAAAAAAGTAAATTAAAAATAATTTTCTTCTCAATATGCAATAAAGAACAGAAAATAATTTAATAGAAAGACGCAGATCTCCACCCAGATTAAGAACATTAGCTAACATTTTGCCATATTTGCTTCAACCCTTCTCTTAAAAAAAATCATAAAGATACAGTTTATGCCCCACCTCCCATTCTTGTCCCTCTATCCAACCCTCCTTCTCAGAAGTAACCACTATTTTGAAGTTGGTATACATCATTTGCATGGTTTTATATTTTGCTACATAGATGTGTCCTTAAATATTGTGATCTTTTTAGTTTGTTTTAAAGACTTACACAAATAGAATCATTCACATATTTTTTTTTTTTTTGCAAGTTGCTCTTTACACTCATCATTGTTTTTGAAATTTATCTGAGCTGGTAGTTACAGATCTAGTTCAGTTATTTTAATTTTAACCGTGCATAGTATCCCGTTATGTATAAATCATATTTCACTTACCCATGTCCCTTCTGATGGATAGTTATTTAATAATATCATTGCTGCTGTTTTATTATACAACAACTGAAAATATATAGTATTATGCAACAACAATACTAATATGGTTGCTATTATAGACAGTATTGCAATGAAAGTCTTTGAACATGTCTCCTTGTACAAACTGTTATTTGTACAGGGTGATCCCTGGGAGTATATGAGTCATGCATGTATATGCAAGCATGTTTACTTTTAGGAAGTATGGCCAAATATCTCTCCAATGACTAGACATTTATATTCTCATAACAATAGATATGAATTTGTTTCCCTATGTCTTACCTTTAGACTCTTGCCATTCTCATGAGTACATTCAATTAGTTTGCATTTCCCTGACTACTAGTGAGATGGAGCAGTAGTGCTTTATGTTGATTACCCGTTTAAGTTGCCTCTTCTGTGAATTGTCTATATACATTCTTTGTTTTGTTCTTTGGTTGTTTGCCTTTTCCTTACTGATTTGCAAGTATTCTTTGTGTATTATTTTGTTTCTATGATTCTTTGTTGTTATGTGCATTTGGAAGTATCTTCTTCCAGAAGTCTGTGTTGTGTCTCTTCACTTAATTTATGGTGTCTTTTGTTATACACATTTATTTATAATGGCTGCCTAATTACCTATTATGAAGATTAAACAATTTACTTACCTGCATTCTATTATCAGATCCATAGGTTGTTTCTAATTTGTCATTATTTTATATAGCATTGCTATGAACACCTTTATGCATGAGTCTTTGTCTGTCTCTCTAATTATTTTCTCAAATTAGATTCTTAGAATGGGAATTCCTGGTCAAAGAGTATAGGCATTTGTGAGATGCCTGAGTACTGTTTTGAGTACTGCCAGAATACTTTTCAGAAAGGCTACTTGCATATAACTTCAGCAATCTGTGAGAATCTCTGTCTTACTCTGGGACTGCAAGTATTTAATAGTATTATAATGTTGAAAGATCTTCCTAATTTGAAGACAAAAATGGTATCTCTTGTTTTGATATGTACTTTTTGGACTACCACTGAAACAGAAAAATAATTCTAATGTTTATCAGATATTCATATTTCCTCCTTTGTGTACTATCTGCTTCATATCCTTTTCCTGGTTCGTACAGAAGAGTTTAAGTACTCAGGCCCAAGAGCCAGATGGACTGGGTTCAAATCCCAGCTTCGCCACTTATTAGTTGTGCCGCTTCAAGCAAGTTACTTAGCTTTTCTATATCTCAGTTCTCTCATCTGTTAAATGGGGACAGTAATACCTTATTAGAATTGTTTACAAGGGTTAAATGAGTAAGTATAGTGTATGCAAAAGACGCAGAATGGTGCCTGGCACATAGTACTACATAAATGTTTGTTATTGCTGTTGTTACCTATTAAGAGCTCTGTTGTTTGAAAGACTTTGATTTTAAGAATATTAGTTCTTTCTCTGCTATATTTAGCATTACTATTTTTTTCTCAGTTTGACTTAAAATTTTGTTTTCAGTCTTTTGATAAGTGTAAGGTTCTACACAGTAAAAACTTCTTTTTGATAGTTCAATGATTTGAATTTTTAAATCTTCTTTACATTTAACTCATTATCCACTGAAAACTTGTTTTGCAGACCACTCTATCAAGAGGGTAGCTGGCTGGGCCCCGGGATTGCCTTTCCCTTCCCTTTCCCTTAGTAGGAAGGCAATCACTGGCCAAAAGCTTGGGTTTAGGGAAACACAGATGTCTGCCTGTTTGGCCCACAAATGCGGAAGCGCATACAGAGAGGATGAACCCCAGGCCACATCTCCTACAGTTAAGCAGGAGTTCCAGCCAGGTTGAGCTGAGGCACGAGGTAGGGACAGTGGAAGAGGCTTGGTACCTTTGCCCCTAGTTCAGCACCTGGTATGGGCTTTGTGCCCGGCCCTGGTGAGTGGCACCAGCTGACCGTCAGCAGGGATGGGGGTGGGAGGAAGGCAGAGCTGACCTACCAGCAGGACACAGCACAGTGGGGAGCTGGCAGGTCCCTCTCCTCCAGCCAAAGGGAACACACTCTGAGGAAGCTACGCCTGGGACCGGGGTAGCCAAAGGCCTAGAGCCAGGATTTTCATGCCCACTGGGTTGAGAAGCCTGGTAAAGGCCCAGTAATATCCCCCCGCAGTACTTCCAAAGAAAGCTGGACTTTGGGTTAGGTGCTCTGTGTACTTTATCTCATTTAATTCTAATAACCATGTGAGGCAGCCACAATTTACAGATTATTCTCATTTTAGAGAGAATAAAACAGAGGCTCTAGAATCCAGGCAGGATGGCTCCAGAATCTGTGCTAAAGTCTGCATGTTATATCCCAGGGCTTGCCAAGCTCATTCTATAAAGGGCAGATAGGAAATATTTTAGGTTTGAGGGCCATGTTAGGTCTCTGTCATGTATTCTTTTTGATAACCCTTTAAAAACCATTCTTAGCTTGCAGCATCACACAAAAAGAGGCTACAAGTCAAATTTGGTCATAGTTTCCCATCCCCTGCTCCACACATATTATAGACTATGGCCTATGGACTACGCTATGCTGTCCTGGGTCCCACCTTACCACACAACTGTGTGATAATGGTATGTAGGTCCCCACCAACTTCATAGGGTTGCCAGGAGGAGGAGCAATGCCCCAGCACTATGCCTGACACAGTGACAGCTCAAACCCATGTGGAAAGCAGATCATGGGAAGAGGAGGAAAAGGCAAGGAAAGCCACACCAGTGGCAAACAGCAAAGAGGAGATGGAGGGGCAGCGGCAGATGAGAAGGTCTAGAGTAGAATGATAGGAAGTTTGGGGTTTCCAAACACTTTAAACAAGCCTATAGAAAAAAAAAAGCCAGGATGCTGAACTCAGAAAGCAAAGGATTGGTTATCCCCTTAACAGAAGGACTTGCAGCAGGACATCTTTCAGTAATAAGCTCCTCCAGCATTTTAGAATAGGTTTCATTCACCCCCTAACCTCACTTAGGGCCACCTTTTCAGGGGCACAATGAAGCTGGCAAGGCCCTCCAGACTCAGCAAGATGCTACTATGCAAGCTGTTCTCACACAGAAGTAAGAGGAAGGAGAGTGGCCTGCACAAAGCCTCTCCCTAAGCTACACGGAACATGGAACGTCCAGTTTTCGAAACAGGTAAGTTAGAGGATGATCCCTGGCTTTACAGAGGGTTCTACAGTGTGCTTGGCACTTGTCAGGTCCTTGAAGACACCGGAATCCCACCTGGTTGATGGAGATCTGCTTTACTGATCCCAGGGCACATGGCTGAGCCTTGGGTGGAGAGCCCCATATTTACAGAGGGATTCCCTAGGCCCTTGGAGTTCAGGCCTCCTGCTCACAGGGCTCAATCTAGGCTGTGACGAGTGATGGAGCTCACAGCCCACCATACTTGCGTCAGCCTAAGAGCCCTGCAGGCAACGGAACCTCAGGACTGGCAGGGTCCCTGGCACAAGCTGGACACAATATCCAAATCTGTTCAGGTCTGTGGCACCTGCCCGAGCTTCTTGGCAACTAAGTCCTCACAGGGCCTTATGGTGCTGGGACTGCAGCCCAGTGCTAGGAAGGGGACAGCATTTCTGCTGGAGGACCTTGCCAAGGAGGAATAAACACCTGCGCATGTGTGCAGAGCCTCCTGGTTGTCTCCTGAACCACAGAATAAAGACATTTCCCAACCTTTCTTGCAGCTAGGTGTGATCAGTGAGGGTCAAGCTGAAATGTTCTGTAATTGCTTATGGGACTTTTCCTTAAAAGACAGATGGCATACACTCTTTGTTCCTTCTTCTTTGTCCCTCCTCCATCTTGTCACTGGGAATGTGGATGCGATAGCTGGAGATGTAGCCACTACCTCTGACCATGAGCATGAGGGCTGCGACCTAGAGATGGTGCTTCTCAGTTTCATAAAAATGTCATCTTAATTTCCACAGCAACCCTCGGAGGTATTACTACTTCCATTTTACAGATGAAGAACCAGGCTCAGAGAGGTAAAATAACTTGTCTGTAGCCACACAACTATTCTAGTCAGGACTAGAATCCAGGACTCCCAAATCTCAGGCGCCTTCACTAGTTCCAAACCATGTGAAAATGGTAACAGAATCATTGAATACTTGGTATATGCCAGGCCCTGTGATAAGCACTTTGCAAATATTCATTCACTGAATCCTCACAACAAACCTGTGAAGTGCAATCTAATATTATCCCCATTTTGCAGAGAGATGACGTGACCTGTGCAAGGTAACAAGAGGCAGAGCTGGATTCGAACATAGACAGTCTGGCTCCAGGCCCTCTTCTATTTAATATTGTACTGCTCTCTCTAGCAAAAACACTGCTTCCCAGGTAATTAAGAAAAGGTACAGAGTAACAGGCCACCTATGGGAACACAGGAAGTAATGGAAGGCAAGAACTCCAGCTGGCGAGAGAAAGATACTATGCAGAGGAGCAGAAATCTCCCTGAGCCCTGTGAGCGCTGGGGCTGAGGCCCTGCCCCCTTCTGCATCTGCTGGGCAGTGGGAAGAGGAGGGAGAGATAGGCGCAAGAAATTAGGTAGCGAATGGTCCATGTTTTCTCCTCCTCTCCAAGGGCACGCATAGGCCTAGATCAACAGTCAGGACTGCTCTTCTCCACTACCAGGCTGACGGAGAGGAGGGGTGAGGTTTGAGCGCCCTCGTAGAGAGGAGGGCTCTGGATTCTGGTGCATGTCAGGAAGGATGGGGCGGGCCTTGGAGCAGGGTAAGTTTGGGAGACACTTCTGAGTGTTTAGCCACCCAAGCTCATAGGGATCCCATCCTTTTGGCAGCAACTGGTAGAATTGTCCCTAGGGTCCTGCTGTGAGCAAGGAATGGGGAGTGAGGAATCCCAGAAGTGGGCCTCCTAAAGTGCTTTGGGTCTCAATGGCAACAGCAGGATGGAAAAAGGGGATCAGGTCCTCACGTCCCTTGCCCTATCCTTTACGCTGAGGCTGCTGGCCTGGGTGGGAGAAATCAGGCAGAAACACAGCCTGGTCTAGGTCCTCCCATGGAAAATTTCCTGTCTCCACAGCACCTGTGAGACCAAGTCCAGGCCCCTTAGCTGGCTCCCAAGGCCCTCAGTAGTCTGTCTCTCATCACCCCTGTTCCCCAACTCAGTGTTCCAGCCCCACAGGCTTGCTGTCGGCTCCCTGAATTCACCCAGGCTATTCACATTGCCATGCTCTTGCCCAACCTGAGTCCATTTATTTCATCATGTGGGTGCTTTTTCTGGTTTAGGACTTGTGCTGCATACAAGACCCAGAGAAGAGGAAAATTCAGTTTGTGCACTCAGGGTCCCCATCCACTGAGGAAGACAGCCATGGGAAAAGACAATTATGGGAAATGATGGCATGTGTACACAAGGGGCATGGACAGTGGTGTCTACTGTAGCACTGTTTGCAACTGCAAAAGACTGGGGGGCCTCAAGAACATTCATCAATAGAAGATGATTCCAAAAAGCCAGGGCCCCCTTCAGACTAGGATCCTTACATATTAAAACTTTTTTTAACATAAAGTTATGCAAAGCCCCTATATATTTTTATATGTACAAATTGAAAAGAATACATCCCAAATTGAGAACAGTCTCTGACGAAGAGAGGGAGAAATGGGGGAAGGGTGACCCTCATTTTCGTTTTGTTCAAATAGTTTAAAAAACAGTAAGGCAGAGATGATTTTAAAAATAAGAGTATTTCTAAGGGATGGAGGTAGCATAGAGGAGAGCATGACCTAGGAGACACTGACCCAGGAGGCCATGCAGAGAATGGCCATGAGAATGGCTATGAGGATGATGGTCCTATTGGGCCTGGCAGAGGACACAGGCACTGTCAGTGTTGGATTCTGCTATGGTTTGGATGTGTTCCCAAAAGTACAGGTGTTGGAAACTTAATCCCCAATGCAATAGTGTTGAGAAGTGGGACCTTTAAGAGGCAATTAGGTCATGAGGGCTCTGGCCTCATGAATGGATGAATGCTGTCACTGTGGGAATGGGTTAATTATCGTGGGAGTTTGGTCTCTTTTTCTCTTTTTCTTGAATGTTTGCTTGCCCTTTTGCCATGTTATGATGCAGCAAGAAGGTCTTCCCCAGATGTGGCCCTGTGATCTTTGACTTCCCAGTCTCCAGAACCATTTATTGAGCTAAATAAATCTCTTTTCTTTATAAATTACCCAGTCTGTGGTATTCTGTTACAGCAGCAAAACATGGACCAAAACAGGCCCTTTCAGGAATTAGTCCATCCATCACTCTCCAGGGCCAAGGATATCCTTGAGGCAGGAGCTGAGGCAGCAGGAAGAAGCTATTCCAGAATGAGGAAGTGGGGCTGTTCACCCACAGGATTACTCTGGGGATGTTTCGGGTTTGTGGCCCACATTGCTTCAGAGAAGGCTGTATGTGGGAAAATAGACAGGCCTAGGGTCCCCTTCACACCAAGATCCACAGCAGCCCTGAGAATGAGGTGAGAGGAGTAGATGGGAGGTGAGGGTTGGAGGCAAGGAGGCCAGCAAGGAGGCTGTGGCTATCCACCAGCTAAGAAAAGGGGAGGGCCTGTGGAAAAAGGGTTTTGGGAAGGTAATGTTCAAAATGCAGCCAGGATCTGGACACTACTCACCAGCCCCATCACCGCTCAAGGGCTGCCCAACTGGTCTCTCTGCTGCCTCTGTTTCCCTGTATGTTCTGTTCTCCACACAGCAACTTGAGTGATTGTGTTAAAACCTATGTCAGACAAGGCACTGCACTGTTTAGAATCCTTCAGTGGCTTCTTCTGTTACTCAGAATAAACAACAGCAGGTCTCCAGCTCCTTCTCTGACATCATGTTCTATCATGATCCACTCTGCTAACATCACCATAGTGACACTGACTTTCTTACTGTTCCTCAAATAGTACTTGCCTCAGGACCTTTGCACTTGTTGTTCCTGCTATCTGGAATGCTCTTGGCCCTGATAGCCACAGGTTCATTCCTTCATGTTGTTCAGGTATTTGTGAAAGTCCTACCTTATGTGAGAGGCCTTCCCTGACAACTCTATATGAAATAGCAGTCTACCCCTACTCCCGTCTTATCTCTTCACCTGCTTTATTTCTCTTCATTTTTTTTTTTTACAGTTTATTTATTTTATGATCTCTCTCTCCACAAGCTCTTTGAGAGTTAGGTACTCTGTTTTGTTTGCTGCTATATCCCAGTACCTGAAACAGTGCTTGGCATAGGTTAGCGCTCAATGCTGTTGTGTGAATGAAAGGACAAATGAATGAATGGCTAGTGAGAGAATGGAGCTGCTTGTTCTTTCTTAGAGGGCCAAAGGGAACCCATGGATGTGGAAAGCAGCAGCCATGGGCATGGCAATTGTAGCTCGCTATCAGGAAGAACGCTGCAATGACTGGAAGACTGCTCTGGAACACAGCTGGTACTCTGCCACAGGTCCTGAGCCCCCAGGGCAGTCCCACAGTGGGCAGAGGCTGGGCTGAGACAAACCAAAAGTCCTTCCAATCCTGGAGAACTTGTGTGGTGGTGTGAGTGGATATGGAAGTGTATAAGAAAGAGAAGGAAGGTGGACACAGAAGAGCAGAGTGGGCAGATACATGCTCCCCAGGCTGGCTCCTTCAAACCAGACAAAAGAAAGGCCTTGGCTCAAGTGATAAATAAGTGTGTTGAATTGATGGGTTCTAAGCTGCAAGGCTAGGACTGCTCTGGAACCCCTTCTAGAACCCCATTCCTCAAAAGGTTGCCCAGTTCTCTCTGTCAATCACTTTCCCTTTACATAGGAGGAAACTGAGGCCCACAGTGGGGCAATTCCATGCCAAAGGTCCCCACTGGCCTACCTCCCCGATCCTCTCAACCACCCCCTGGCATCACTGCAGGCACCTCATCTGACAGCAGCCCAGTGAGGCGCGTATTGGATCAACACTGCACGGAAGAGATAACTGCATTTGGGTGCGGTTCAGAAACAGCCAAGCTGGGACAGGCAGAGGCCAGCCCTCCCCACCCCCAGCCCCAGGAGTAGGAGGCTGCTGAGGCTGCTGTGGACACATTTCCTCAGTCACCTGCAGTGAGAGCGTGCTGTGGCACGTTGGCTCCAGTGGGTGACTATTCTTAGATCTAGGGAGCTATGATGACAGATTTAGAACTTACAAGGTGGAAACATGTTGGCCTGTTTTATAAACAACTGAAATCCTCCCTACAGACTGTCTTTCTGAATTCTGTGTTCTCTCAGAACTGCTGGCTTTCTGGGCTTATTGGCTGCCTTGGGAGAGGGGGCAGAAAGAGAAACTAACCCTCTTGAGGGCCTACTATGATCACATATGGCGTTACGGGCTTTTGTATCACCCATCTCATTTAACAGCTCTGGGAAGAAGATATTTTGGTCACACTCTGTGGATGAGGAAACAGGCTGGGAGAGGTCCAGAAGCAAGCACACCGTGATGTGGTACAAGAGTGAGGCTGCGGACCAGCAGGTCTGCTGTGGAGCCTGGTGCTGCCAAAAGAAAGGTGGCCCTGGCAGATGGAGCAGTAAGGGCATGCACACAGCACCTTCGGATTTGAATCCCTTCAGGTATTGCTCTCCTGTCCTCCAAGATTTCTTCACTCCTGGTGATACCTCCTCCCTCTGTATGACCTGGTAGCTTGTCCCCATTGCCTACCAGGGCCCCCTCAGCAGATTCTCTGTCGTCATCATCCCTCTAGAAGTATGGTACCCAGAGCTGGCTAAGGTCCAGAGATGAAGAGCCCACCAAGATGCACACGTAGTCCCCAAGGCTCCACCTCTGTTAGCTTAGCCTGAGGCCACATTCGCTGCTTTGGAGGCCAAGTCCACTTCCCCTTGCTGAACCTGCGGCCCGCATAAACTCCTAAACAGTTTCTGGAGGACCTGTTCTCCTATCTCTTATCTGGCCTGGCCCGTATGCTGGTGTTTTAGACCTGGCTGGAACTTTCAGGTTGTTTCCATTAAAAGTCATCTTATTAAATGAACATGCCAATCTCCGAGGGGCACTAGCAGAGGGGTGGAGGAACGGATGCCATTCTTGGCCCAGGAGCAGCTGCACTGTTGCCATTCCTAAAGCCTGGTCACCACCAGAGCCTCCTTACGTTGCTCTCCTCAAGCCTGTTTGGGAATCACCAGTGTGCAGAAGAGGAAGCTAGGGTATTAGGGCAATAGTGGAGGTGGTAGTAAGAAGGTCTGCTCTGGAATCCAGTGGCAGGTCCAGAAGAATCCACATGCAGGAAGATTAGGGTACTAGAGTTCACATGGGGACGGATGACACAAATCTGAGATAGAATTCTCCCTAGAAGTTCCAATCACTGAATAAATATTATACCTACTTAGTATCTGGTCTGTGTCTGGTGCTATGCCCAATTCCGTTCAATTCATTTTGTACACATCAACTAGGCTCCCACAAAACCCAAGTGCTGGGTTAGAGAGCTGAGTGTTCATCCCACAGTGACAGCGCAGGGAGGTGAGGTTCTGGAAAGATTTGCTCAGGAAGACCAGGCAGTGGCTAATTCCTGAGATGGATCAAACCCCCAAGGGAAGAGAGTCTTTCACTTATTTATCTTTTTTTTTTTTTCTGAACAGTAAAATTTTATTAAACTTCATGTCAATAAAAATTATTACAGTACAAAACAGGAAAAAACTAATGGGTTAATAGTTTTAATATATATTAATGAATTTTTTTCTTTTTAAATAGACTATTTTTTAAGAGAAAATGTAGGTTCATAGTAAAATTAAGCAGAAAGTATGGACAGTTCCCATAATACTGCCTGCCTCTACTTACTTCATAGCCTTCCCCACCAACATCCCGCACCATTGACACACCATTAGCGCTCAAAGTGGGTGGTTTATATTACGGATGATCTTGGTGTTGTACATTATACAGGTTTTGACAAATGTATAATGACATGGATCCACCTAATTATAATATACTGAATAGTTTTGCTGCCCTAAAAATCCTCTGTGTTTTGCGTACTTATTTTTCATCTGCCAGAGTTGCAGAATAAATGAGTGGATGAATAGTTATAGAGTGCCTATAATATTCAAGCAGTTGCAGAGAATATGGCACCAAACAACACACAAGGTCCCTGTCCTCAAGGGGCTTATACTCTAATGGGAGAAACAACAAGCAAGTAGGCATACAATTCAACAGAATGCAGCTAGTAATATGAGTTATAAAAAAATCTGTATATGATTTAGAAGGGCAGGTAGTTGGGAAGTCCTCCCCAATAATGTGGCCCCTGAGTTGTGACCTGAAGGACAAGAAGGAGCCAGCCATACCTGTGGGAAGAACTTGGCAGGCAGAAGAAATGACAATACAAAGGCTGGAAGGAGGAAGGCGTTTTGCCAGTTCCAGATATAGCAAGGAGGGTGACCACGTGTGTCTGGGGCCAAGTGAGCCAAGGGAGAGGCAGGCCTTAAAATTGAAGGGGAAGGCCGGGTGCGGTGGCTCACGCCTGTAATCCCAGCACTTTGGGAGGCCGAGGCGGGCGGATCACGAGGTCAGGAGATCGAGACCATCCTGGCTAACACGGTGAAACCCGTCTCTACTAAAAATACAAAAAAATTAACCGGGCGCGGTGGTGGGCGCCTGTAGTCCCAGCTACTGGGGAGGCTGAGGAAGGAGAATGGCGTGAACCCGGGAGGTGGAGCTTGCAGTGAGCCGAGATAGTGCCACTGCATTCCCGCCTGGGCAAAAGAGCGAGACTCCGTCTCAAAAAAAAAAAAAAAAAAAAAAAAAAAAAAAAAAAAATTGAAGGGGAAGCAGGGCCTTGGGATGCCAGGTGAGGAGTTAGAAGTTTGAGAATGCTGAGAAGCTAGAGAGGGTTTTAAGCAGGGAATGACAAATTCTGATTTACATTTGAAAAGGCTGCTCTCTGAAGGCTGGATTACAAAGGCAAAATGCAGGGAGCAGATTTAGGAGGCTACTGCATTGCAGAGAACCAGGCAGTGCATGAAGGTGGCTCGAAGTAGGCTGGTAGCAGTGGGGATGGAGATAAATGGATTTATAAACTGTTTTGGAGATAGGATTTCTAGGACCTGCTGATACATTATATATACAGAGAGATAGGAATTAAAACTGATTCCTTGAGCAATGAGTGGATGGTAGTGCTATTTATGAAGTTGAGGAGGCCTGGAGGAGAGATAGGCTTGGGGGAGAAAATCAGGAGTTCTGTTTTGGACATTTTAAAATGTAAGTGCCTATTAGACATGAACGAATGAATGCATACCCCAAATACAGACCTCTGGTGAGCCTAAGAGATGATAAACCTGACACCTGGGAAACCGTGTGAATGACAAATGGTAGGGGCTATCAGGTGAGCAGCTCAAGAGGTAACACTGTGCTTATGGTTCGATGGGGCCCAATTTGGTGCCTTTATCACTCTAAATTATAGCTCCTGTTTTTGTTTTTTCTTGAATGAAGTGCTTGACTGGGATGCATACATACTACATGGGCTAATAAATATAAATTGCCTTTGTGAATGTCCCTACTTCATAAAAAAACACATAATATTTGAAAGGAAAATTACCATTTCAGATCATTATAACCACTGGCCCAAGTTCTCCTACTGTTCCCATTGGAAGTAGGATTCTTCTCTAACCCTGGTGAGCTGCCAGGACTGCTGGGCTGGGAAACCCAGGCACAGAGCTCCTCTCCTGAAGCAAGCTGTCAGCAGAAGCAGTGGCATTCCCAGAGGATGCAGTGTTTGCATGAGACCCTGCAGCCAGACTCTCTTTGGGACATCTAATTCCCAAGTAGTATGAGGCCACCCAAAAATGAGGCAGTCCTGAAAGACCCTTAAATATTGGTTCTAAGAATAAATACACAAATGAAGATAAGGAAGCCCAGTGAGGTCCACTGGGCTCCCTCCCTACATGACTATACATGTCTCCACCTAGGACTACTCAGCCTCCTGTGGGCTCAGCCCCAAGTGGCAGATTCCCCTCCCAGACTAGGGCGCTAGAGACTTTGAGGCTGAGGCGAGGCACATTTGTCTCAGAGTGTGAATCCTTCAATGGCATTCTAGCTCAGAAGAAAATACCAAGTCTGGACCTTAGCCTATAAGGTCCTATACCATCTGGTCCCAGCTACCTCTCTGATACCCATTGCTGCCACTCTCATCCTCACCTCTTCTAATCCACTCCTCTTCAGCCACACTGGTCTCCTTGCTCTTCCTCCAACTGGGCAGTCATGCTTCCAGCTTTAGCCTTTGCATCAGCTGTTCCCTCTGCCTGGAACCTCCCTCCCCAGATAACCATATGGCTCCCTCCCTCCCTCCCTTCAATCAGGGCATCATTCAAATGGCACTTTCTTACAGGGCCTTCCCTGATCACCCAATTTCATCCTTTCATTCTCTTTACACTGCGTAATTTTCCTTCCCAGCACATAATACCCTATCATATACTTTTGTTTGTCTGTTTCCCCACCAGAACGAAAAGCTCTATGACAGCAAACATTTCATTTAATTCAACTGCTATATCTCCAGCACTTAGAAAAGGTATGGGTATATAAAAGGTGCTCAATAAATATTTGTTTTAGCAATGAAGAGTTGTTACTTGCCCCAGGAGGGGCTCATTCCCTTGAGGGGAACCCAAATCAAAGTGCTGGGCAGACCATCCACTGGGATCACCAATCCGAAGCAACTGCTATATTGTATGTGCACACCCACACATGTGGCAGGGCAGTCAGGGTAGCCCATGCTGAAGGCATTTAGTAGGGTGGCTGCAGCCTCAGTTATGGAGGAAGGGAATTATTAGAGCTAGGGGTTGAACAGACCACCTCCAACTCTGGGATCAACCCTGTCCTGGCAGGCCTAGCCTAGCCTAGTCCATCCCAGCCCTTCACATGAGCACCCATCCATCTGCCTGTAGGCTGACCCTCTGCTTCCTGAGATGAAGGAAAGCCAGCTGGGCAGTATATATCTCAAGTCCTCACTCAGTGGGTCAGAGAACTGGGAGAGAGTTGTTGCTGCTAAGTAGTTTTGGAGCCAGACAGGCTTGGATTTGATCTTGCCTCTGTCACCTACTGTATATACCTAATTCTTAGTTTCTTCATCTGTAAATAAGGACAATCGTCTTTTCCCTGCCTTTTTCTAAACGAATATGTAAAGTTCCCAGCACAGACTCCATCACATGACACATGCTCACTGGACACTTGTTCCCTTCCCCATCTTCCCCTCTGCTGTTGGGATTGCCCACATCTCCTGCCCAGGATCTACTTCTCAGCCTTCCTCGACCTGGTCTATATTGAGGCCAGCTATTAGTAAATCTGGGAAAATCGTCCAATACAGGGGCACATGGCAAAATTGTGTTATCCCTTCTCCTTCTTCTCATCTCCATGGACCCCTTGCATGGAACAAGTAGGTAACATTTGACACAAGTTCTAGCCGAGGGTTCAGATTAGTGTTTGTCTGAGGCATCCTGACAGGCACAAGCCACTAAGCATTGCTATGGAAACCATTTTGTTCTTCTCTGCTGTGTCATTTGTTTTCTGGCACGGTTGCAGTTGTGGTACCGGGGGAAGGGCAGTGGAAGAGGTACCCAAGGATCAGACACCTAGTGGGGCCTATGTTCCTACAGGATTGTATGACCAAGGCTAATTCCTGCTTCTCCCTGGGTCTTGCAATCTCCAACTCTCAGAAGTAGGACACTATTTTTCAAACAGTGGCCCAATGACCATCTGTGCTGGTAAACAATCAGAGTCCTGATGCCCATCCTATACCAACTGTCAGAATCTCCCTCAGAGCTGTGACGCACAACAGAGTTTGAGAACCACTGCTGTAGGAGTTAGACTCGCTAAATTGTTTTCAATCTCCCAGTGCATAAAACAGGCAGCACTGAAGTTATTCTGACTGGAGCAGGGATGAAAGGCTCAGAGCCCTATCCACTCAGCCTCCCACTATTCCCAACTGGCTCTGTGGAATCCTACAGCTTCCCAGAGCATAGTTTGGGAACCACTGGACAAAATGATTTCTAGAGGCTTCCCTAAAAGAGGAGTCAGCATTCATTCAATCATTCGTTTACTCACAAATATTTGTTAGGTGCCTCCCTTCTTTATGCCAAGTATTTGTTTGAAGTCAGCAGCTCCACTATTACTTAATCTCTCTTGGGCTCAGATTTCTCCTTTGTAAAATAGAAACATAGTATTTGTTTTCCCTACTTTACTGGATTCTTCTAACAATCAAATAATCATGAGACCACCTATGAAAAAGTTGTTTGTTACCTGGAAGAGACTCTGCAAATAAATGCCAACAACTATTATTATTACTACCATTAGTGGTATATCTAACTATCTCAAGTCTATAGAACTAAGTTAAGTCCTCAGAGGCCTCCCTCGGTGGACTGTTACTCTCCTACTTTCTGTAACTAAACTTCCAGAAGGTGATGCAGGGTTTGGAGAACCATTGGTCTAAAAGCCTCCATCTAAAAAATATCTTTTCTGAGGGCTAAGAATATCCCTCAATTTGATGTCATCTAAATAGAACATTTCTCTATTATCCCAATTTACTTCCATGATCGTATATTACTTTCATAACAAAAAAAGTTCGAAAAACAAAGACTGTTGAAAATACTGTCTGATGCACACAGTTCTCTGAGAAACACTTTATCTAATGGTTTAAAATGAATTCAAATGAGATACTCAGGCAAGAGAAAATGCAAAATTTTCCCTTCCTAACAGCTACATGGCTCCATGGCAGTGCAGGGCTGAGTGTCAGACCTGGGCTCTAAGTCTCGGCTCTGCCACTAACTCAACACGTGGTCTTGGGTGAGTCACTACCTCTCACAGGATCTCAGTTCCTGCACCTATAAACTGAAAGCACCAGCTATGGTGATGTGCAAGGGCCCTCCCGGATCTGATGGTTGATGTTCCAGACAATGAAGTGTAACTTTCCCAATATACCCAGGCTGTAATTCTACAGCCTATCTGGCTGGCTGTGCTGGGCGTACAGCCTTGCTGAGCTCACGGTGGCTCATGGATACAGTGCTCTTCTCCTCAGTCACTCATGTGGAGTTTTAGACCTTCCAAAGCTCCATCAGCCCCACCACAACCCTGAAGCAAGAAGGTCAGGGAATAAGCACCTTGGGAAGAGAGGTGGCTCATTTCAGAGCTGCAAACTTGTAAGTGACAGGGTCATGACCAAAATCAAGGTATTTTCACTCCAAGCCTAGTATTCTTTACCTCACTGGGATCATATCGTAAAAGAACTACAGACCCTAAAAGCTTCATGCAGTGGAAAGACCACCAGTGTTAGAGTCAGAAGATGGGTGCGATCCCCTCTTCCTGCTCTCCTGTGTGTGCTTCTGGACCAGCCACTCCCTATTACTGAGTCTCAGTGTCTTTATCCATAACATGGGGCTATTGTTCTGACAATTCCAGTGCTGTGGTGAGGCTCATGGAAGAGTGAATGAAACCTTTTGTATGTTATAAAGTTAGATGTCAGTTACCATGAATACCATTTATTGGGCCCAAAGGTAGAGAGGAATCCATCCCATTTGTCCTTCAAGAAACCTAAAGCCCTGGGAAGTTTAAGTCCTGGGCCACAGGGCAGCTGGGTATGAAAACTGAATGAGCAAGTCACTTGACTTGCAAGCTGAGCAACACAGGACAGATTTTAAGCTTGGCCTGGCTCCCACCCTATGGAAACTAAACTGCACCAAAGCTGAAAACACTGGACAGAAGTGTAGAGCCCAACAATATGGATGGTTCCTTCTTCCCATCATTCGCACATTCAACTAGTCAACAAACATTCCTCTAATATCAATTCTAGATAAAGTGATGTTTGGGTACCTTATGTATGCAAGGAAAGAGAAGGAAAAAGGAGCAAAGATGAATATAATGGTCCATTTATATGGAAAATAACTAACATTTAATAATGAACATTTCCTGAGCTCTTACCATATATCAAGAACTACGCTGTACTATTTCTGTTATCTCATTTCACAACCAAAATAAGCCAAGAGGGCAGGAATGTTCTGGATCACTATTTTACCCTTGAAGAAGCTGAGGCTTAGCTGAGGCTCAGGCTCAGCTGAAAACTAAGTGGTGGAGCCAGGACTCAAACCAACATCAGCCTGTCCAGATCCTAAATTCGTAACTTCTAGTTCTATAGCCTCTGTATTGCTGGGTGACCTTAGACAAGCATCTTCCCATCTGAAATCTAGAGATTCAATTATTCTAATGGGCACGAGAAATATCACAAACAACTGTGACCCAAAAGAGAAAGGGAGAAGCGCCCACTTGAAGTGAGGTGTGGCCATCACTTCCCGTTCCTCCAGAGAGAAAAGCATCAGGTAGAATCTGGGTGGCATGATGACAGAGTCAGGCTTTTGCCAGACAGGGTTCAAACCAGCAGGGTTCAGAGAGGTACGGCTAACATCTGCCTACCTCCAACAAGGTGTGTTCTCCCACCAAACCCAACTGTGCACCCCATCTACACACTTCATTTACCACCCCGCCCCTGAGCCAGGCCTTTGTTCATGCTGCCCATACCTCCCCTTACTTCTCTCCTCCAGGAGGTCTCTTCTGATGCTGCATCTCTTCCCCAACAGAAAAGCTTTAACAATCACTCAAATACTATTTCATCAAGAAGCCTCCAACTCGACGGACTAGCATTTTCTTTAAGACCCTGGTCTTTGGTGAATGGCTCCCCTGTCTCCACAACTTGCTCTGTTTATAACGGAGAAGAGCAGTGGTCCTTCTCCATCTGAATCTGTCACAATAGCAGATGCCAGTAAGGGTTGCCTGGAATGTCCGGACATGTGATGCTGCCATGGTAACAGCAGACCAAGGTTCAGAATGCTTTATCCCTGATGAACTGCCCCAGCAGTGCCATGCCAGGCTGCTCGTGGAATCTTCCTCAAAGAACCAAAAAAATAAAATAAAAAATAAAATAAAATAAAATCACCAAAACCCATGCAACAACAACACAACCCATTAATGGACAAGAAACTGCTGAGTACTGGTGACAAGGTTCAGCTCCTATAAACATACTTTGGGCCACTCACCTGGTCCCTTAGCTGATAAGGAAGCCAGGCCCTGGCTGGCTGCACTGTGCCTCACCCAGGGGGTAATGCGGTTTTTAGCTGGCTCAGCCAATGAAGCAGGCTGTCCCCAACTCCAGCCCCCAAATTACCACTTCTCTTGTTTCATGCCGCCAACCAGGGATCTGCCGGCGTGGACCCTGGCAATTAGCACAGCACTTGCATTTGTTGGGGAATTAGGAGCCACTGATTACCCTAATTCCACGTCATTTACAGGCAATGAGTGTCAGCCTGGGATTGGCCTTTCCAAATGGTGGCCTACAGGGTGGCATGATCATGACTTGACTTTGAAATGGAAGCAAGGGCCTGGTAAGCCAGGCTGTGAACCAGGAGAGGAGGCAGGACTCACATCTGAGCCTAGCTATATGGCAGCCATTGCCTCCCCCAGTCCTGCCCACTTAAGGGAAATGAAGACCAGAAGAAGGTGTTTCCAAATTGAGAACATGCCAATTTCTAAGTCGATCCTGACCCAGGAAGAGAGCTCATTTCCCTTTGATAGCCCTGCTGACCCCCTAGAATGTGCAGCCACAAGATTAGTGCCCCCTAATCTGAGAGTTTCTGGGGGCTAAAGGCCTGAGTCAAACTCTTACTGGCTGAGCAGGACCCTCACACTCTGCCTAGGCTCTCCTGACATCCCACTACCAAGGGCCTGAACTTCTTATCTGTCCTCCAAGTTGCTGCCTGGCTTGGGCCCCTTGGAATGTGAATGTGCAATGTATTAGTCCGTGCTTGTGTTGCTATAAAGAAATGCCTGCGGCTGGAAAATTTATAAAGAAAAGAGGTTTAACTGGCTCACAGTTCTGCAGGCTCTACAGGAAGCGTGGTGCCAGCATCTGTTTCTGGTGAGGGCCTCAGGAAGCTTCCAATCATGGTGGAAGGCAAAGGGGGAGCAGGCACACTGCATGGTGAAAGCAGGAGCAAAAGAGGGAGCGGGGGGAAGTGCCATGCTCTTTTAAACAACCAAATCACACATGAACTCAGAAAGAGAACTCACTTATAACCAAGGAGATGATACAAAACCACTCAAGAGGGATCTGCCCTCATGATCCAATCACTTGCCAACAGGCCCCACCTCCAACATTGGAAATCACATTTCAACATGAGATTTGGAGGGGACAAACATCCAAGCCATCTCACCCAATGATAATTACCTTAAGATTCTTGCTGTCAGACCCCTAGTCACAAGTGGGCCCTCCAGGATAGTGACATTTCCAGGATAATATAGGCCCCTACACCTTGTATGACTGATCCCTATCTCAACCCGGCAGGGGCCAACTTCGTAGCTAGTATTTGCCGCGTTTCTACCCTTTCCTGCCAGTTTGCTGTAAGAGGAGTCAATTGGCTTGTATACACTTTATAGGGTCATGACCATGTGGAGCCAGCTAACTGAATACTTGTCCATTTGAGAACTTCCACATCTCTCCAAAGAAATATATAGGTATTGGGGTTTGGCTGGACAAGTCCTGACAACTCCCTAATTCAAACTCTAGCTTGCTTGAAAATAGGGGGCTAAACCAGGTCTTTCCAGTCATTCATAAAATGTCTATTTTGTCTTACTTGGTAGATATCATAAGGGATATAAAATGAACCATTCATGGCACCTGCTAGCAAGGAATAAATAATCTGAGGGATCAGAAGAGACTTCCTGGAGGAAGAAGAAGTTAAGGGAGAGGGAAGAAAGAGCATTCTAAGTAGATAGACCAGTGGGAACAAAGACCTAGCTGGGGAAAGGAGGAGATTGCAAAGATAATGGTGGTAGTTCCACTTGGTGGAAGAAGAAGTGGTGCCAAACATAGCAGAAGGAAATAAATTTGGGATGATAGGTACGGGGCATATGGCAGATGGCTCAAGAAATATAATCCTCAAAAAGCCTGACTAAAGATTTTGGACTTTATTTCATAGCCAATTGGAATCCACTAAGGCTTTTGGACAACAGAGTAGCAGAATCAGATCTGTGCCTCAGAAGCAAAATCTGGCATAATAACAATCATCATTATTGTTCTTGCCATCATGACAGATCACATTTAGGATGCACTCACACAATGCCAGGCACTTTTCTAAACACTTAGACTGAGTGGGAAGGAGGGTCTAAGGGAGATCATTTGGAGGTGAAGGCAAAGTCTAACAGGAGGAGGACGAACAAAGCCTGAGCTGTCTCAGTGGCAGTGGGATGCAGAAGAGGGCAGGATGGAGAGAAAGCAAGGAGGTGGGACCAAGAGGACTTGGCATCTGTGAAGCTGTGGGTACAGAGGGGTGAGAGGAGTCAAGATAGCCTTAGCCAGGAGACTAGGAGGATGAAAGTCACAACCAGGTCTAGGATATGTGATTTTTGATTCATAGTCCTGGTAGATGAATCTAGAATCCAACCCCAAGGATATAGCCAAAATATCCCTTGTCACCCTGAGTTCAGGAAAACATTTGGGGAGGAACAGATTTATTCTCCCACACTGTGCCCTGCTCCTACCAACCTAGTACCTGCTGGTTGGAGTGAGAAGGAAAGGACCTGGAGAGAAGTGGCCTCTCTTTGCTTTGACCCTAGTGTCTTCTTGGTGGAGGTCTTCTGTCATGATATGCATCAGACTAGGGTCCCCATTTAGGGAGAATGCCCTGGTTTTAACCTGCCTTATTTCTCTGTCCTTAGGTATCACTGGGGTGGCCCTGAGCCCCTGAGGATTAGGGCCCTCAGATGGAAGGCAAGTGCTGCCTGCTCTGATATTTCTCTCACTTCTTGTATCCCACACAAACCCTGTGTTCTGGTCAGGGCTTCCCACACTCTGCCCTTAGCCTGGGATCTGTCTATGCTCACCCCTCCCCGTCCCGCAATCAGGAATGCCCTTATCCTGGGCTAATCCAAATCCTAGCCTAGCCTTCAAGGCTCAACTCAAGTCCTCCTTCCTCTAAAATGTCTATAACAATCATGCCTACACTGAGCTATAGTTAAATTTCAGAGCAGCAAGGGAACCTACAGATCATTGGCCCAACCCTCAAAACTCTACCGAAGAGAAAACTGGGGCCTGGAGAAGACAGAATAAGGGCTATGCCTAGAACCCAAGTCCATAGCATTCCCTTGATGAGCTTCCCATGAACTTTGTAGTTCTTTATTTCACCTGTCCATGTCACAGATTGTGAGACTGTCTGTGAGGACAATGACTTCTGTATCTCTATATCCTTCACCCTGCTTAGCACAGAGCCCTGGGTCACAGATGGCTCAGGAAATAGAATCCTTAATAGCCAAAGACTCAGGAAGGTAACAGGTCCTGAGGAAAAGCAGGATACAGGTGAAGAAAAAAAAACAACCACCAAAAACCTCCTTCCAGCAATTCTCCTCTGTTCTGGGATGCAAGCCAAGCCTAGCCACTGGACTGGGGGTGAGAACAGAGATGATGCACTCAAAGGAGACTTTTACATCCGAAAGAGATTTCTGCATCCAATATCAGTGTTCTAGCCCAGAGCCTCTTGGGAGAGCAGCTTCCAGAGGCTGGCAGAAGGGGTCATGCTGAGGTCAGCCTCCAGCCTAGGGACACTGGTAATGGTGGTGGAAGCAGCTGAGAGAAGATTTTTCTTTTAAAGCTGAATCTTCAGATTTGGGGAACTTAAAGAACCCTCCAAGATCACCTAACCCAATTCCTAAATGTTTCAGATAGGGAACCTGAGGTCTTGGTAAGGAAAGAGACTTGATCAAAGTCACACAATACATTAGGGTTCCAGCCAGGACACAGTTCCATGTCTCTTGATCCCAACCCAGGGTTCTCTGCAGGACAACTTTTCTCATCTGGGTCCCACATGGACGTAGCCAGGAGAGCCGCTGGTAGGATTAAATGGCCACCAAGAATTTCTACACTGCTTTTTAAATTGTCAAAACTCAATTGCTGATAGACTTGTGATGCATGTTTAGAGAAAATAATGGGTTTGACTAAGGCTCCAAGCTAAGAAGCCACTTGCTTCAGATCATATCAAGCACAGATTTATCTAGTTCAAAAACCCATCGTTTCCCATTAGCTCATGCTGCCAGACATGCTGCGTCTAGGCTCAGCATGGAGGAAGAAAGACAGGACAGACAGACATTCTGAGACGTTTGACAAAGAATTCCATCAGATATACACTTCCTGGTCAAGTCCCTCCTTTGCCCCAGGCACTGTGCTGGGTGCTCCGGATGCAAAGAATAATACGATCCAGGAGTGGAGAGACTAAGTAGGCAACTTCCAGGGAGCTCCTAAATGAGCAGTTATAAAGATTGGAAGAGAAACAAATTCAGTCCTTCAAATTCTGAAAAGAATGAGGTTGAGGAACAGTAACAGACAGGGATGTTGTAACAGAACAGGCTGGCAGGGTCCACCACAGATGTATGTGCCACCAGCCAAAGTCATTTCTGTACTTGCAGAGCACAGCACAATGCCTGGCACATAAAAGACACTCAATGTAGAGTTGCTGAGTCAATGCATGGATAAATGAAACTAGCATCCCAAAGGGAACTGAGGTGCAGTTCCAGTGCTTGCGGAGAAAAGGTCTGCCCACCAAATGTGGTCCTGCCCCCCCTCCATCTGTAGAAGGGGCAGGAGGCAGCTGGTGGGTCCAGAAATGCTGACAGAGAAGGACAGAGCTTCCAGCCCCAACCCACTTCTCCATGGCAACGAGCTGACAGAAAACTGCACAGGAGACTGAGAAACCAGTTTTAAAATAAAGACACAAAACACTCCAGTCTAAAATCACACATGCAAAGCAACAGCTCCTGCCTCTCAGCCCCTTAGGAGGGGGTAGGCACAATCACTAAGAAAAATACCTCCTTCCAACCTGCCCATTTCTCTGCCAAGGGCCCATGGGCCTCCCCTCCTGCTGTATACTCTTCTAAGAGCTGCCAGGCAGAATTCCTCTTGCTTTGCAGTATATGCTTCAGGGCATTGCATCAAATCTGACAAGCAATAGTAAAGCTCCACCAGGGTTAGATCTGGCAGGTTCTGCAGCAAACAGGCTGTCTGCTGCTGGCTTCATGTAGAATGGCAGTTCATAGCAGGGGTGGCTGTGGCACAGGGGCCAAGCAGGAAGAGTAGGGCAGAGATCACTTTTCTCCATTTTCCTCATGTTCAATCCTGCTTCATCCTACAGGGCTCAGCTGTATTTGCCTTCATCTCTCCAGGATGACTTAATTGTACCTTTGACTGTAAACCCAAAGCCCTCTGTTTACATTTCAAATACAAAACTTACCAGTCTACTTTTCATTATACTGCTTGCTTATTCTGCCCCCAGTAGAGAGCCTGGCATATGATAAAGCCTCAATAAATGTTTTCTGAATTGAATCAACAGCATGAGAAAACATGTTAATCTGAGTAGCTGGAGACCAACCTCCTTCTGGTTTATGGGAGTCCACTCAGACTATCATTTCCCTCCAAAGCCTTGGGTGCTTGGAGAGTGTGAAGGCAATGTCACCTCCTCTCTGACATCGGATCTGCTCACTACTTTTCTGCCAACAGCACTGTGTGCTCTTCCGTACAGTTTCATGGAGATCACCGTATTCAGAAGGGTACCCTAAAACAAGCTAGACTAAGGATCCTGGATTCAGTCCCAGCCTTATCATTTCCCATCTGTGTGAATTTAGGCAAGTCATTTAATCTCTTTGAACCTTAGTGGCCTTGCTTGAAAAACAGAAGTACCAATTTCCATACCAGTATCCCGTCTACCTCACAAAGTTGGTGTGAGGACCAGAGATGATGAATGGTGAAAGTGCTCTGAAAGCAGTCAAGTGGTGTCTGTGCAAAGATGAGGTGGAGTTTTGTTTCCAGAATCTTATAAAAAGGTAGCTGAGGCCTAAGCTCATGAAGTGACTTGCTCATGATCATATGGGGACACAGTGGCAAAGCAGGGTTCCAGTCTTCTAATTCTTGGTCCAGAGCTCTTTTCACAACCTTTTGCTGCCTTAGAGATCCCATCTAGACATTCTTCAACTTTGGCAAAAGCAATTCCACATTCCATTAAAATGAGAAGCATTTTGGATCACCTGCAGAGTATAAATCTCTGCCATGGAATGGAGTCCAGCTCTCTACTTCCAGGCAGAATGCCACCTGAAACATTCTAGGCAGGGAGTTAACTCTTACTCCCTCACAAAAATCTTTCCTTACAGTCTCTCAGTCACTGCTAACTAACCTGTGCCAGAAAGGTCATCCTGGTAGCTAAAATATTCTCGCTGTGGCAGAGCCCACGTCTTCTGATCAAACCTCAGAAACAAAAATAAGGAATGCAACACTGCAAATATTAGAGAAGCAGATTGAAAACAATTTGTACAGGATATAGAGGAAAACTCTGTATCTGTGTATCTGTGCCTGGAGCACAGGCTTCAATGGAAAACCACTGAAGTTATCCTAGGGCTTGACTCAGGAAGTAGGGACACTGCTTCCCTGAGATGTGAAGTCAGCAGAAACAGATCTGAGAGAGATAGAAGGGACACACAGACCCCACTGCTTAGGTTCTAACAGCTTGTGGGCCTACATGCCAGAGATAGCATTAAGTGAAACCTCTTCAGACCTCAGCAATGACTTTAAAAAGGAGAGAGGAAGGGAAGATGGAGGGAAATGTCTTTGTTGAGAACTCTAACCCTTACATGGTATGATGGTTAATTTTGTGTCAATTATGGAAACCAGTTGTTTGATCAAACACTAATGTAGATGTTTCTGTAAAGGTATTTTTTAGATGTGACTAACGTATTACAGTGAATTGATTTTAAGTAAAGCAGATTACCTTCCATAATGTGGGTGGGCCTCATCCAGTTAAAGGCTCTAAAAGCAAAGACTGAGGTTTGTTGGAGAAGTAATTCTATCTCCAGACTGCAACAGAGAAATTTTGCCTGAGTTTCTAGCCTTTGGACTCAACTCTTACCTGAATATCCATTCTGCAGCTTGCTCTATGGATTTTTGACTTGCTAGCCCCCACTACTGTGTTAGCCAATTCCTTCAAATCAATGGCACTCTCTCTTTATCTTTCTCCTTCTCTTTCTCTGAGATGGAGGTAGAGGTAGAGATTTAACTTATTGGGTCTGCTTCTCTGGGGAACCCTGATGAATACACATAGGATGGGATGCTTTCATCTAATTTACCTAATTTCATCCTCCAAATGACCCTGGGAGGTAGGTTTTGCTATTTTGATGCTTGTTTGCAGATGAGGAAACCGAAGCTTGCTAACTATGATTCCAAAGCCCATGTATCACCGTAGGTCTGTGAGGAAGTGGAATTTCTCTGAAGAACTCTGGGACAGAATTCCTGGCCAAAGCAAATAATGTTGCTGATTCCTCTGAGTTCTCCTTCTCCTTGGGGATGCAGTTAACACCAAAGGGAACTAGGAGTATGAATAATTTTGCTCATTCAAGCAGGATGACTTGCTTTTACAAAACATAGTTTTTAGGATGGCTAGGTGCGCTCAGGCCTATAATCCTAGTGCTTTGGGAGGCTGAGGTCGGAGGATGGCTTGAGCCCAGGAGTTTGAGACCAGCCTGGACTACACAGCAAGACCTTGTCTCTACAAAAATAAAAAATTAGCCAGGTGTGGTGGCATAAGCCTGTAGTTCTAGCTACTTAGGAAGCTGAGGCAGTAGGATCCCTTGAGCCCAAGAGTGCAAGGCTGCAGTGAGCTACCATTGGGCCACCACAGTCCAGCCTGGGTGACAGAATGAGATCCATCTCTTAAGAAAACAAAAAACAAAAATTACAGTCTTTAGGTTATGATCTTACCTGGGATCTGTTTCTGGATTTAGGGTTTTGATCTATATAAATACTTTGGGATTTCATCACTTTTAAAAACTGACCTGGCCGGGCATGGTGGCTCACGCCTGTAATCCTAGCACTTTGGGAGGCCGAGGCAGGCAGATCACCTGAGGTCAGGAGTTCCAGACCAGCCTGGTAAACATGGTGAAACCCTGTCTCTACTAAAAAAAAACAAAAAAAAAAAAAAAAATTAGCCGGGCGTGGTGGCACACGCCTGTAGTCCCAGCTACTTCAGAGGCTGAGGCAGAAGAATCGCTTGAACTCAGAAGGCAGAGGTTGCAATAAGCCAAGATTGCGCCACTGCACTCCAGCCTGGGTGACAGAGCGAGACTCCATCTCAAAACAAAACAAAAACCGGCTGGGCTTGGCAGCTCACACTTGTAATCCCAGCACTTTGGGAGGCTGAGGCAGGCAGATCATGAGGTCAAGAGATCGAGACCATCCTGGCCAACATGGTGAAACCCCGTCTCTACTAAAAATACAAAAATTAGCGGGGTGTGGTGGCAGGTGCCTGTAGTCCCAGCTACTCGGGAGGCTGAGGCAGGAGAATCGCTTGAACCCAGGAGGCGGAGGTTGCAGTGAGCCGAGATTGCGCCACTGCACTCCAGCCTGGTGACAGAGTGAGACTCCATCTCAAACAACAACAAACAAACAAACAAGAAACACTGACCCTCAAATACTAAGGGGAAGATAATGTTTTTGCTAGTTAATGAGTGGTCTTCCTCCTGAAGGCAAATCCAGGCTGTAGATTGTTTCCACTGGGCTACTGTTGGAAAGTGGGAAGACTGCACTCTGCTCAAATAATGAGCCCTAAAAGGGGCTGCGCTCAGGTAGGGCGAATGAGCAAGCAGCCCTCATTCTGCCTCTTCCAGCTCCCCTTTCCTGATCCAGAAGTCTCTCAGCACCATGGTGTCTCCTGAAAAAGGGACAGTATTGTTTTCCTGAATAATAACTCTAGTCTAAGGATGGATGAAACCCTCTTTCCTCAGTTCCCATTAGTGCAGCTGAGACAGGGCGGTATTTGCAGGAGGAAGTTTACTAAATGCTAGGGGGAGTGAAAAGGAAATAATCACAGGAATCTAAACATATCTATAAGCAAGCAGGGCTGCCAAGATGAGGTTTGTGACTCTTTAATAACTCTTCTCTCTCCAAAGGGCTGGAACATAACATCTGCAGCAGCTTTTGCTAAGCTTCCCGTCATTTGAACTTCCAGCAGTTTCCACTTGGTCACTGTCTTGCTTATTGCCTCAAAGGCATGGCCTCCCAGAACGGTACTCCCCAACATGTTAAAGCTCACGTAAAAAATACTGAAGTTTGGCACATAGGTAAATGGAAAGGTAAGCGTGCAGTCTGACACCACTCGCTCCTGCTAGCTCAGTCCTGGCCAGCCACTCCAAAGTGCTGAGGGGATCCTTGTCTTGGTATCCTGGTTGGGAAATCTGTCCTGCAGAGTCTTGTCTCTTGTGGCCTGAGACAAGATCCAGAATCAGCTCTGGCTCTGGCCTGAGCCAACCCCCTTCATTTCTGGGTTCTGGTCTGAGAGTGCTGCTTCCTCTTCAGGTAATGGGCTGGAATGTAGTGACAGACAAAGACTTCACCTTCAGATGAGAGCTCAACCCTCTCCATAGGGAAGCAGCCTTACATGTGATATACCAAAGGGTCCTTCAAGGACATGGAAGAGTGCTACTTGCCCTGGAAGCCTGTCCAGACAGGCACATTGTCTTTGTATCTGCCTAAAGACCAGGGATCTCTCCTCTCCTCTGCTGCTGGTGTTGCTCTGTCAAAAAGAGTTGCCTGCGTGTTTACACAGCTGCTAGGGTCTATGAGAGGAAAAAGCTTATGATAATAATAACAATAACTAAATTTACTGAGAACTTACAATGTATTAGATACTATTACTCTAAGCACTTTCCATGTATTTTTTTTTTTTTTTTTTTTTTTTTTTGAGATGGAGTCTCGCTCTGTCGCCCAGGCTGGAGAGTGCAGTGGCGTGATCTTGGCTCACTGCAAGCTCTGCCTCTCGGGTTCACACCATTCTCCCGCCTCAGCCTCCCAAATAGCTGAGACTACAGGTGCCTGCCACCATGCCTGGCTAATTGTTTTTGTATTTTTAGTAGAGACGGGGTTTCACCATATTAGCCAGGATGGTCTCGATCTCCTGACCTCGTGATCTGCCTGCCTCGGCCTCCCAAAGTGCTGGGATTACAGGCATGAGCCACCGTGCCTGGCCTCCATGTATTAACTCATTAATATTCACCACAACTCTTTGAATTAGGATCTATCATTACACCGATTTTACAGACAAGAATGCCAAGACACACAAAGATTCAATTATTTGATCAATATAACAAAGCTAGTAAGTGGTAGAGCTGGGATTCAAACCCAGACAGTCTGGCTCTGTATCATTTAATCCAAATAACAACTCTGCAAGGTTAGTATTATTAATGCTGGTTTGGTTAAGAAAACTGAGGTTTGAGCACTCTGCTAAGATCACATAGCTAATAAGGGGCAATTCAAGTATTCAACCCAAAGACTGCACCCTTTCTCAAGCTCTCCTTGGTAAGGATGATGTTATAACCACTCCAACCTAAACTCAGGGAGGCCAGTTGACTTCATTTGTCCTCTGGGTTGAAAGGCCACAGAACCAGAAATGGATGCCCTCAGCCATCAGGAAGGCTCTTCCAGCAGGTGACTTTGGATGAGTGAGGTTTCCAAAGCGCTCTATGTATCTTTCCCTGAGACGGACAGACTCGAGGATTGGGAGAGCCAACCTGCTGTGACCACGTGTACACTTCTTTGTTAGACTGCATGGACACTATACAGTTATGGTTTTCTGGATGTCCACTCTGCCCCAGGAATAAGTGAACTTACTTGTAATCAGGATTGAGTGAGACACAGGAAACAGCATCTCCCAGTGGAAAGGGCAAAGGCTCAGAGGAACTCAGACCTCTGAGTCATATTACCTGGGGGGATTTAGGCAAGTTTCTTAATCTCTAAGAGTTTCAATTTGCTTATCTGTAAAACAAGAAAACAAACAAATATATCTTCCTTTTTAGGGTGGTTATAAGAAAAAATGAAGTATGAAATTTTACAGAAAATATCTACTAAGTACCTATGGTGTGCCAGGCTCCATACATATGTATCTTATTTATATTCCACAAAAATCCCATGAGATAGATACATTATTATATCCATCATACAGATAAGAAAATTGAGGAACTGAGAGACTGAGTAATTGGATCACTCAGCTGGTAAGGAGTAGAGCTAGGATTTAGGCCCAGGGTATATACTGCCTGAGACTGTGCTTTAGTGCTCTGCTGTGAGTCCTACTCTGCTCCTCCACAACTGCCTCCTTTTCACAGGTCTCTCCAGCTCTACTCTCCACGCTGAAAAGGCAATGATCTTTCTAAAAGGTCAAACACTATTACTCCCCTATCTAAAATCCGCCCCTGATTTCCCCTGCCTAAGGTGATCTTAAACTCTATAGCATGGCGTTCAAGGCCTGGTCCTGACCCTGCTCCTAGCTCCTTTTCTGGCCTGTCTCCCACTCCAACTCCCACGAAAACTGAAGTCCTTGCCACCTAGACTTTGAACCTGCTGTTCCCTATACTTGCAAGGCCCTCTCTCCAAAGGAGGGAAACTCCTACTCATCTTTGAAAGCCTAGCCTAAGTATCACCTCCTCCTTCCCAGATTTCTTCAGGCAGCTGTCTAGCTTTCCTCTATGCTTCTGCAATAGCTCTGTAATAACACTATTCACCCATAATCTTATTTGTCAGTTTATATCTCTATCTTCCATGCTATGCCAGTGGTTGCCAACATATTTGAGTCTGAGGACTCCTTTTTAATATCAGAGAATTTCAGGATCTTCATATACGCCAATTAAAGCAATACCTAATGACCAAGAGTCATCATTAATTCAGTAAAGCTTATAAATGCCAATTGTATTTTAGTCAACACCATGCCATCTACAATATTTGAAAACAATGGTGCATGTAGGTGTATGTGTTATAGACTCTGAGGACTCCAAGGCTGCAGAGCCTCCAGTTTGGAAACAATTGCTGTGCTCAGCAAGTGAGTTTTTTGATTAAATGAAAGTAACATTCATTGACCCTATTATATTCCAGGGGTGTGCCACTCACTTTTCATTTTTATCTCCTTCAAAGCACAAAAAAATCTGTATTCTTCAGATAACAAAACAGAGGCTTGGAAAGCTAAAGTGCCTCGTCTGAGGTCACACAGTGAATGAGAGGCAGAGCAGGTATTTGGTTCTTGATCTTTTTCTAGTCTGCCACTCTGCCTCCGGTGCAGGACCAAAACATGTTCATCTCTGAATTTCCAGTGCTCACTCATGGCAATGCTCAGGAGGAACGAACAATACAAACCCAGAGAGCCCTTCTCTACACAGTCTCAGGCCTTCCAGCTTATATCCACCCCAGCCAGAGACCTTCTCAGTTGTAGGCAAGCATAGGAGCCCCTCATACATCAAAGAACCAGAGGTGCTGGGCAAAACTCTACGATGGCAAAGAATGGCCCACTTTTGCTTATTTGTTGTTGTTGCTGTTGTTGTTGTTGTTGAGATAGGGTCTCACTCTATTGCCCAGGCCGGAGTGCGGTGGCACTATCAAAGCTCACTGCAGCCTCAACCTCCCAGGCTCAAGTGATCCTCCCCAACGGCCTCCAGGGGAGCTGGGACTAAAAGTGCACACCACCACACCTGGCTAATTTAAAAAAAAATTTTTTTTGTAGAGGCGGGGTCTCACTATGTTGTCCTGGCTGCTCTCGAGCTCCTGGGCTCAAGTGATCCTCCTGCTTCAGCCTCCCAAAGTGCTGGGATTATAGGCGTGAGCCACTGCACCTGGCCCTACTTTTCCTTTAAGTGCTATTTCCCTCATTTGATGGGTACTCCTGCCCTTGTCCTGAACTCCAAGCCCCTTCTCTTCATTGTCACCCCCATCCCCACTGTCCTCCCTCCCCCAAACTTCCTGCCCTTATCCACTGCAGCCTGCTCTCTATCCTTTAACAGTTCTCTCAAACTAGCTTCCACTAAGGTCATACTGCCTGGTAATAGCTAGGTGTGGCTCCCTGCAACCCCCTCAACCGGACACTTGTGTATTAAGCCAAAGGACAGACTTCTAGACAATTCTGGTCAGTATGCCATGGGAGGAAGAGAATGGGCTTCAAAGTCGGACAAAGCCAGGTTTCAATCACTGGTTCTGCTACTTCCTTTTTGAATTACCTTGGGCAAATCACTGAATTTCTCTGAGCCTCAGTGTCTTCATCTGAAAAATGAGGATAATAAAACCTACCTCATAAGTGAATATACAAAGACCTTACAATCTTGGACTGTATAGTGGGTTGAACAGTGGCCCTCCAAAAGATGTCAGTCAATGTCTTAACCCCCAGAACTTGTGAATGTGACCTTTTATGGAAAAAGGGTCTTTGCACATATAATTAAGGATTTTGAGATAAGAAGCTTGTCCTAGATTATCTGACTGAGCCTAAATGCCATCACAAGAGAAAAGCAGAGGGAAATCTGACACACAGACAAAAGAGGAGGAGGCAATGTGACCATGGAGGCAGGGACTGGAGTGATGTGGCCACAAGTCAAGAAATGGCGACAGCCGCCAGAAGCTGGAAGGGGCAAAGAACAGATTCTCCCCTAGAGCCCACAGAGTCTCTGCAGATGTAACCAAGTTAAAGACCTTGGAACGAGTGCAGTCTCTCTTCTTTAGAAAGAGAAAGAAGAAAAGATGCAGTCACACAGAGAAGGCCACATGAAGACAGAGGCAGGGTTAGGGTTTTTGCAGCCACAAGCCAAGGAATGCCTGGAAACACCAGAAGATGGAAGAGGCAAGAGAACAGCCTCTCCTAGAGCCTCCAGAGGGAGCATGGCCCTGCTGACACCTTGATTTTGGACACCTGGGCTCCAGAAGTGAGAGCATAAATATGAGAGAATAAATTCCTATCATAAACCACACAGATTGTGGTACTTTATTATGGGAGACTAATAATTTTTAGGTTACTAATACTAATAATTATTCATATTATGATACTAATACACACTGCCTATCTCCTTAACTTATCATATATCACCCCTTATCTCCCTCATACAAACTACGTTACAAGAATGCAAGCTTTGGGAGAATGGAACCTTATCTGACTTGGTCATTATAAAAACCCTAATGATTAGCAATGCACCAGGTAGATGGTAGGTGCTCCATACATTTTTTTAAATAAGTGAATTAATTGCAGTTCCTCAAACATAATATGCTATGTCATGCCTCCATGTCTTTGCATATGCTGTTCCCTCTGCCTAGAATGCCCTCCTCATTCCCTTACAAACACCTATAAAATTATCCTTCAAAACTCTACTGAGATATCACCTCTTCTCTGCATGCCTTTCCTTAGCACATAGATTAATCTCTCTACATTAATTTTGTGCCACGTACATTGCTCTAACACAGCAGGTCTTACATTGTACTCCAATCATGTGTATATGTGTCCATCTCGCTGAAAAGAGAAGAGCTTCTCAGAGGGCAAGAAAGTAATGTGATTTACTGCTTCTAAGTCCTCAGCATCCACAACATAGGGCACAGCCTCATACACATAGAGCTTCCCCCTCCTTCCATATATTCCAGCACTGAAGGGGCAATTCTCCCAAAAAAAGGGGCAACTCTTACCAGCCTGAGGCCCAGAAATAAGCCTACAGGATCCAAAGAGTCCATGAGCCCCTTCTAGACCTATTTCCAAACTCCTTCTAAACAGAAGCCATAGAGAGAACCTTATGACTGCAGAATCCTGGGAACGGTATTGTTTAATTAAACAGAGACTCAAGTCACCAGCATCTGGCTCAGGCTGGGCCTCTGGGACTTGAGCAAGCAACATTTCATCATTAGGAGGAAAGGAGATGACAAACTCTTTCCTGAAAGAACCCAGCAGGCAGGCAGCAGAATTACTGGATGTGGATAAATAAAACCATTATTTCCAAATACATATCCCAGGCAGCACTAAATGCATTCTCCGTATCACAGGCGATACTAAATTTAGAACTGGCAGTTTGAGTCATATGCTGATTCCTAAAGAGAAAAACTAAATTCAAGGGGAAAAATGAAGTGAAATATGAAAATAAAAATGCAATCTTAGTCTATAAGAGCAAGCTATCAAGAGAGGTGAAGGGGAAGTTACCCGCACAGAAATTCTGGCTGAAAAAGAACTCCAACTGGGGACAGGGCAGGGTTTTGCTAGGTATCAGCAACAGCAGCCTTTGGGGAAACCTCTGGAGTGGCTCCCTGTGTGGAGTTTCAGAGAGGCAGCAGAATCTGCATTTGAACAGTAATGTGGGAAGCACCCAAAGCCATCCCAAGGGCCGAGGCTCACTGATTCCAAAGTGCCGTCACGCACACTGTCTCACTGAAGCTTTTTTCCTATCCTGCAGTGAAGGTATGTCACCCCCATTTTACATCGAAGAACTGAGCCTAGAGGGGTCAAGTGACTTGCCCAAGTCATACCATCAGTGAGGAGGAGCACAGAGATTTCATTTAATAACCTCTTAATTTTAGAATAGCTTTAGATTTACAGAAAAGTTTTAAAGATAGTACTAAGTTCCGAAATATCCCTCCCCCAGTTTCCCCCACTGTCAACATCTTATATTACTGTGGTACATCTGTTACAACTAAGGGACCAGCACTGGTACATGACTATTAGCCAAACATCATATTGTATTTAGATTTTGCTAGTTTCTCCCTAATGTCCTTTCTCTGCTCCAGGATACCATATTACATTTAGCCACCATGTCTCCTTAGTCTCCTCTGGTCTGTTACAGTTTCTCCAACTTTGTTTTTGATGACCTTGACAGTTTTGAGTACTAGCAGGCATTATGTAGGATGTCCCTCAATTGAGTTTTTCTGATGTTTTACTCATAGTTAGACTGGGATTATGGGCTTGGAGGAGGAAGACCACAGAGGTGAAGTGCCCTTATCATCACACTATATAAAAGTTATATACTATCAACATGATTCATCACTGATGATGTTAACCTTGGTCACCTGGGCAAGGTAGTGTTTGCCAGGTTTCTCCACTGTAAGGCTATTCCTTACTCATCCCCCTCCCCCAACCCCTTTCCATGCTCTACTCTTTGAAAGCAAGTTAGGTGCTCCCAGGAGGAACAGTTTGGATGGAGCCTGAAAGAATGGATAAGATATTAAAGTGTCAAAGGACATCCCAAATAGAGGGAACTGCAATGTAGCTAAGTGCAGGCATATCTGGGGAACAGGGCTGGGGCCAGGTATTGGCAAACAGGGGAACAGAAGGCGGGGAGGGTGGCTAGGCCCAAACTGAGTAGTGTCCTACAGCCAAGCACGGGGCTTGGACTAATCTGTAGGCGAGAGCCATCTCCTCTCATCACCTTGCTTAGGGCACTCAGGGTACTGCTCAGGTACCCTGAGAAGTGGGACTATTTTGTGAGTGAGATGCTGACTTCCAGCTTCCTTTACACCCCAAAATTCTCCTGCTCTTTGAGGCATAGACTGCTGGTTACCTACTCACGATCCATTCTCCTCTTCTTTCCTGGTAACAGACTTCAAATTTTATTCAGGATAGACATATGCCCAGCTAAAAGTCTCACTTCCCAGCCTTCATAACAGGTTTGTCTATGTAACTAGGCTCTGGCCAGTTTTTAGTTGACATTGCTGGGTACCACTTCAGGGAAAGTGCCTTAAAAGGGCCTCTTTTTGGCCGGGTGCGGTGGCTCACGCCTGTAATCCCAGCACTTTGGGAGGCCGAGGCGGGCGGATCACAACGTCAGGAGATCGAGACCATCCTGGCTAACATGGTGAAACCCTGTCTCTATTGAAAATACAAAAAATTAGCCGGGCGTGGTGGCGGGCGCCTGTAGTCCCAGCTACTCAGGAGGCTGAGGCAGGAGAATGGCGTGAACCCATGAACCTGGGAGGTGGAGCTTGCCGTGAGCCCAGATCGCGCCACTGCACTCCAGCCTGGGCGACAGAGCGAGAATCCGTCTCAAAAAAAAAAGAAAGGGCCTCTTTTTGTCCTTTCTCCCTTCTATCTGGCTGAATATTGCTAGCAGCCATCTTAGACCTTAAGAAAATCTTGAAGACAAAGGCCTATGTTAAGGATAGTGAAACAGAGAGAGAGAAATAATTAGGGCCCTTGATATCTGTAGAACTATTGTACCAGTCTTGCGGGGGATATCATCAGACCTCTCATGCATGAATGTATTAGTCTGCTTGGGCTGCCATAACAAAAAATACCACAGACTGGGTAGCTGAAACAACAGAAATTAATTTTCTCACAGTTCTAGAAGCTAGACGTCTACAATCAAGGTGCCATCAGAGTTGGTTTCTAGTGAGTCTCTCCCTGGCCTGCAGATGGCTGCCTTCTTGCTCTGTCCTCACATGGCCTTTCCTCTGTATGTAAAGGGAGAGCAATTCCTAGTGTCTCTTCTGCTTCTCATAATGATATGTCATATCAGATTAGGGCTCCATCCTTAAGACCTCACTTAACCTTCATTACCTCCTTAAATACCTTATCTCCAAATACAGTCACATTGGGGGTTAGGGATTTAATCTACGAATTTTGGGGAGAAACAATTTAGCCCTTAACCGTGAGAGAAAATGCTTCTGTCTTGTTTAAGCCATTATTATTTCCGATGTCTAACATGTGCACACACTTTCTTAATGATAGACCTCCAAAATCCAAGGAACACCTTCTAAAGCTTCCACCTTGATGGCCTTGTTATCTGAAAGTCCAAAGGAAGGTACCAGAGATGGCACTCTTAAGTCATTTTGAATGCTGATTCATTAATTGCTTTCATCCACTCAATTGACAAACATTTACTGAGCATCTACTATATGCCAGATACTGAGTTATGTGCTGGGGACACTAAAGTAAATGAAAATAGTCCTTGACCTCTAGGTGCTTATAGTCTTTATTGATTTACTTACTCTAAGCTCATCTCCTTTGAAAGAGTATTCCTATAATATAGTAAATAAAATAGAAGCGGAAATTCAAAACCATGGAAAGGAGGCGTATCCAAATGCCAGCCCTGGGAACTTACAGACATGCCGAAATTGAGCATCCAGGTTGGCTTTAGCTTCCTAGCAACCATGAAAGAGCAAGAGAGCGTGACTTGGTTCTTGTTTTCTGAAAGGAAAATGAACCTCAATCACTCACAGAAGTCAAATGTAAGCATTTTCTTTTCTGAACAAACTCTACCTAGTGTTTGTGGGTGCCTTGAATGTCTTGGAAAGTACCATTTTCTGATCAAATCCCAGTCAACGTTCCTCTAAATTCTATGTGCAGTTCATTAGCTCTTAGATACTCATTGAATAAAGCCAGAGAGTTCCATGGTTTGCACACATGCTTTTGGTTTCCTACTTTAGAGCTTATGGAAGACTGTGAGTGATCACTTCACTCACAGAGCGAATGGGGACTGGTAAATACAGAAAGCTCTGAAGCTTGGACATTAGGTGTATGATTTTAAGAAGAAGAAACAGCACAATGATATGACCCTAGAAAAGGGCCAGGGTATACAGAAAGATGAAACTCCAAGATAAAGTCAGTACACCTCACCCACAGGGTTCCTTTCTTGGTGTATCACAACAGGCAGCGTCTTATAAGAGAAAGAGTATGGGTTTGAATCCCAGCTCTGCTACTCTATAACTTACTAGCTCTGTAATTTTGGGGGTTTGAGCAGCCTAGAGACTCAGTTTCCTCAGATAAGATGAAAATAGTATCTATCTATCATGGGAATTAACTACCAAAACATATATGTTATCTCTGCCATAGTGCAATTATGGTAACAAAAGCCTACATATAAATGCCTGATCTGTGCCAAGCACTGTATTATACACTTGACATGAATTATATCATTTAATCTTCACCATAAGGTAGATGCTATTCAAGAATTCGAAAACTGTTGGTTTCTCCCCAAAGCTATGCCAAGCCTTATCCTTTGATATTTCTGAAAGGAATGTATCAGTGCTTAGAAGCCTCTTTGCCAGATCCACTCCATGCAAAGCAGCTATATTGACACTAATTTTGTAACCATCTGCAATCCCAAAAGTTTGCTGTAACTGGTATAGACTGAATTCTCGGGCTCCCCAGTGGGAGTTGAAGGAACTCAAAACCCTTCCAAGAGGCTCTTTTTAACCTCCATTTGCAATGGGAAGAAAGATACTGAGGAATTTGGAGCATGCTATTCAAAATAGAGTGCCCAGGCTGCAAGGATGGGGAGTGGGAGTTATTGTTTAATAGGTACAACATTTCAGTATGGGAAAATAAAAATGTTCTGGAGATGGATGGTAATAATGGTTTCACAACAATGTGAATGTATTTAATGCCACTGGACTGCATGCTTAAAATGGTTAAAATAGTAAATTTATGTCATATATATTTTACCACAATAAAAATAACAATAGTAATAATAATAACAAATAAAGTAACCAGGGCTGTGAGGAATCTAAAAGTCATATATGATAGAGAATATGTGAAAGAATTCAAGTGTTCTGAAGGAAAAAGTTTGAAAGCCCTGGTTTACAGGATAATGGTACTACCTACTACTTATGAAGCTTATCATATATGTCAGGACTTTACCTAGATTATCTTTATTCTCCAGCAGGGCCCTGCAAGGCATTCCTTGCTTATAAGGATCAGGTGACCAGCCCAGGATCACACAGCTATAAAGTGGTGAAGATGGGATTTGCATTCAGCCAGTGTTCTTTCTTCTATACCATGCCGCCTCTCATTCAAATATTGAATAGATGCCTGGATTTTAAAATGCCGAAAATTTATCTCAAGCCTGAGATTTTATTATTCTGAATTAGGATGTAGGGGGTAGAAAGGTCAGACATCCATCTTCTTGAAGGCTCCCTGTACTGCCAGGGCATGTAGGTAAACCTCTCAGCCTATTGAATCCTGCCCTCTAGGGGCAACCATTATAAGAGGAAACTGGAGGGGCTTTGAGATGAGAACCAGAAGCAAAACGAAGGTTGATGCTGCCAGGGGACTGCATCAGGGCCGCTGGATCACAACCAGCTCCTATGGCTGGGGAGGGAGCCATCAGCCAACAGAGAACACAAAGTAAGCTCCAAATACAGCAAGAGCTACTAAAAGCATTTCTCCCCACAGTGTAGTCACCATATCCCAGAAGAGAAATTTTGAAGAGGAAGAGAAAGACAATGAAACAGGAAGAATTAGAGTTTGGTGAGAAGGCTCTGAAATGTGCAGTGTATGTTCAAATCCTAGCCTATTGTTCTGCTGGTGAGACTTGTAACAGTTCTAGAGCTGGAGCACAATCTCCTACTTGCCTTGGGTACCCTCAGAAATTCCTCGGCATCACCTCCTACTCTTCAGTTACCTCCCGCCGCATCACTGAATCTTGCCCTCCAGAAAAACAGATTTGGGAAATGATCCTCAGGTCTAACCCAGTATCACAAACTTCCAGATAACAAAGATATTAGGCCAGAGTCAAAGGATGAGTGGGAAATGGGTTTTCTGTAATGCTGGCTATTGATGAGAGACTCCTAGACACTCAATCTGTATTTTTCCCCACCCATTAGTTTGCTTCAAAAAGTGGAAAAGCTTTTTGTATAAGAAATGTTTGTGAACATTCTCTTAAAGGAAAACATAGCAGCACTAAGTTCTTCAAGGATGATGAGACAAGCCTTGAGTGAAAAAGGCCTGTGATGCAGCAAGAAGGGGCTGATTCCTGGATGCAACAGAACTCTATTCTGCATGGATGGTGTGACCTGCAGCTGCAAGTTCTGCTAGGGAGCTAGGGGCTAGTGAAGGCGGAGTTGAGATACCCCGTATCTACTGTGTGCTGCCTGGACTCCTCGCTCTCAGAATGTGTCTGTGTCCTTGAGTGAGTAAGTCGGGAGGTTGATGTAATCTTACATGTGTGTGTGCTACAGGTGTGAGTGTGTGTTTGTGGCCTCTTTCTACCAATCCACAGATTCTCATTGCATTTCCTCCAGCTTCCTTCAAGAATTTTCTCTTTAAGCTTGTAAGCCGGGACGCATTCATATGAGCTCCACAGATGGCCTGCACCGGCAGCAAGAGTCTTTCTGAGAAGAGCCTTGGAATAGTGAGCAGAGCCGTGGCTGACCAGCCCTGCCGTGTGGATCCAGCTGGAGTCAGCTGGGCTCTACTCCACACAGCGCACGGCTGTCGCCTGCTCACTTCAAGTGGAGGATCTGGCACTTATTTTAGGTCCTTATAAATAATACATTTTGTCATCTTGATTCTTCAAGGCCTTCTTTTAAGCTATTTTTTTCTCTTTGGGAAAACCGCTTTTACTCTACAAGACAGAGTTGTTCATAAATCAAGAGGAGTTCCTAGTGGCCAAAGCCTAAGTTTCTGACTCCAGCAGAAGTGGGCAGCCACCCAACCTGATTAGTCAAAGCCTCATACCAAAAGAGAATCTCATTTTAAGGATGAAAAGAAATGTCCAACATCTGATTCCTTCACCTCTGACCCAGAAAGTCCTAGTGCCTGAGCTTTAAATACCACGTTCAAACCCTGCTTCCCCGAGAGTCCCTACAGACTCATCAAGGTCAGTAAAATACTGAGGTTCTTACCATCCGTAAAATGGGAACAAGGCTTCCTGTGTATAATTGTCCAAGTGTCTGGCATAAAGTCAGGGTTCAGCCTGTGAGCTCCCGGTTAACTCTTCTAGTCCCTTGCAACTCCCAAGAAGATACATTTATACTTTGAAAAATTGTTAATTTTTTCCTTCTTCACAACCATGAATCAATCACAGAGGAAGTGTTTTCCAGTTAATATGGCACAGAGAAACCTAGTAGGACAGTGATAAAGTGCTGAACTGGAATCAGATAGACCAGGGCTTGAAGCCCGGCTCTGCTACTTGTTACGTGACCTTGGGTAAGTTCCCTAATCTCTCCAGACTTCAATGTCCTAATCAATAAATGGGACAAACCACTAACTTTATAGTATCTTCCAAACTTTATTGTGCATAAAAATTGCCAGGGAATACTGCTAAAGTGCAGATTCCGATTCAGCAGGTCTTAGGTAGTACCTGAGGTTCTCCATTTCTAATTAGCGCCTCCCTCCCTGCCTCTGGTTTGTGGACCACCTTTTGACCAGAAAAGAAGAACATGAACAGTCAAGACATGTTGTAAGTTGTAAAGGGCTATGCCACTTTAAAGTCTGATTCATTAATCATTATCACTTTACCTTAAAACACAAAGAAGACCATGAATTAACCCTTGATTCTTTATGGGTAAGCAAAATAGTAATTATTTATCTAGTAAAATAACAGGAGCTGGGGAAAACCAGTTGTCACCAATCCTCTCCCCAGACCACCCAAAACAAATCCAACTACTACTAACCAACAAACTGCAACACTCCTCCTATCAGCTGGCTGATGTGAAAAAGTAAACCTACAAACAAAATCCCTAATAGAGCTTAAAACTATTTCAGATGAAAACTTTTAGGAGGAACAATGTAAACTACCCTGATCCTCAAAAAAGCATTGTTTTAAGACCAAGTGTTTATGACTAAACCGAAGTGTTGGTTTTGAGTATAAAAGCAGATTTGGGTAGGTTGAAAAAGAAAAAAAAAACACACACATAAACATTGAGTTCCTGAGATTAGTTTGATGGAGGAGGGGAGGAAATTGATGACAGAATTTAATGGAATGGAAGAAGGAAGCCAGTGACAAGGACTGTGAAAAGGGCTTTCCTCCTTCTTGGAACAATCCTATATACTCCAAGGCCAACTCCTTGGTGACACCTTTCCTGACAGGCCCAGATAGAGGTGATTCCTGCTCCGGTTGCCAAAGCACTAATACCCACCTCTCTACCCATCCTGGGGCTAATGCTTATCACACTGTATTGAACACTCACATTGATCTCCAATAACTTAAGGTCAAGGACCACATCCTATTTATATTCTCAGGCTGGCATAGTGCCCTGGCACATATTAGGCACTCAGTGAATAATGCTGATTGAATGCATGAAGTAGGGGATGTTGAGGAAAAAGGTAATGACCTTTCTTCAGGGTTTGCCTTTCCTGGAGCTATTCATTCATATATTCACTCACTTGGTGTCTTAGTACATTTTGTGCTGCTATAACAGAATAGCACAGACTGGATAATTTATAAATAATAGACATTTATTGGTTTATAGTCCTGGAGGCTGAGATGTCTAATATCAAAGTGCCAGCATCTGGTGAGGGCCTTCCTGATGCATCGTAACATGGCAGATGGCAAGAGAGTGAGAGAGAGGAAGAGAGAGGAAAAGAGAGGAAGAGAGAGGGAGAGAGGGGGAGAGAGGAAGAGAGATGGGGAGGGGGAGAGAGAGAGAGAGAGAGAGAGAGAGAGAGAGAGAGAGCACATGTACATGCAAGAGTGAGTAAGTCAGGATGAACCCACTCCCTCGATAACAGCATTAGTCCATTGATAAGGGCAGACCTAAACACCTCTTACAGGTCCCACCTCTTAATATTGTTATAATGACCAAGTTTTAACATGAATTTTGGAGGGGACAAACATTCAAACTATAGCACTTAGTAAGCATACATTTTCTAAGTGTGAGTACTCAGACCATTTACCAGTTTTCAGTGTATTTCAGTCCAAGAAATATTTCAAATTTTCTTTATCTCAAGACGGTAAACTTAATAATATGTGATAAGTAAATACGCACAAACTTTTAGCATCTTCCCAAAGTACTTTTCTATTTTCATGGTAAATTAAATATATAATTTTCCTATTTTAAAACAAGGAGACTGAAGTCCAGGAAAAAAACTATCTAAGGCACAATCTTAAACTTTAGGTAAATAAAAATCACTTGGTGCACTTGTCAAAAATACAAGTTCCTGTCACCTACCTCCAGAGATTCTGATTCAGCAGGATGAGATGGAGCCCAGAAATCCACATTTTAATAGGCCCCAGGTGATTCTGACGCAAGTGGTCTACAGACCTGGGGCAAGACCCCTACACAATTAAAGTCCAGTCCAGAGCCCTCCTTCAGGCTGGGTGCCTGGCCTATTCTGGAGGTGAGCACAGGTTGCAGGTTGTCTCAGGGCTTTGGTTTCAAACCTCTTATGTATGGCACCTTCATGGGGCCTGGTGGCAAAGCCAAAACCAGGGACACACTCAGACGATGATGGCAGTTCGAAGAGCCCATGAGTAAAATCATGAAGCCAGAATAGTAGCTGGCAAATGGATCCCATTTCTGAGGACTTAAGAGCTGGAAGGCCAGGTTCTGGAAAAGAATTAGGCCTTCTAGGGAAGAAGAACAAGAACAACAATTGCAAAGAGGCTCATTTGGGGAAATACTGGAGGTGTTTGATGTATTTATTTTGGCTCTATACCCTTTCTTTTCCACTTTGAGATAGCCTACCAAATGGACAATTCAGTAAAGAACAGTAATTGAAGACAGGATAAGTTTCCCTTTTGTCTGTCTTCCACATCCAAGTCCTGCTGACTGGACCTCTATGTTCTCTCCCATCAGCCCCTTCTTCATCAGCCCACTGCCAAAGCCGTAATTAAAGATCTTGTGCATTACCTTTCATCTGAACTGTAAAAGCATCTCAAGGCTCTCCCTGACTCTTGCCTCTCCTTCAAACTACTTCCCCTAGAAAGCCTCATTAATCTTCCCAGAACATAGATTTCATCACAGAGTGTAAAAAGTCCACTATATTTGAAGCTAGAAGATCTGGTTCTGGCCCCAGCTCCAGCACCATCATTTACTAGTTGTCTGACCTTGGGTTAGTAACTTCCCCTTTTGGGATTCTGTCATTATGTGTGAGATGGTGATATGGTTTGGCTGTGTCTCCATCCAACTCTCATCTTGAATTCCCATGTGTTGTGGGAGGGACCTGGTGGGAGGTAACTGAATCATGGGGGCAAATCATTCTCGTGCTGTTGTCATGATAGTGAATAAGTCTCATGAGATCTGATGGTTTTAAAAAGAGGCATTCCCCTGCACAAGCTCTCTCATTTTTTGCCTGCTACCATGCACATAACATGTGAGTTGCTCATCCTTGCCTTCCTCCATGATTGTGAGGCCTCTCTAGCCACGTGGAACTGTAAGTCCAATTAAATCTCTTTCTTTGGTAAATTGCTCAGTTTCAGGTATGTGTTTATTAGCAGTGTGAAAACGGACTAATACAGTAAATTGGTACCAGTAGAGTGGGGTGCTGCTGAAGATACCCGAAAAAGTGGAAGTGACTTTGGAACTGGGTAACAGGCAGAGGTTGGAACAGTTTGATGGGCTCAGAAGAAGACAGGAAAATGTGGGAAAGTTTGGAACTCCCTAGAGACTTCTTGGAGATTTGTTAGATGGCTATGATCAAAATGCTGATAATAATATGGACATGAAATCCAGGCTGAGGTGGTCTCAGATGGAGATGAAGAATTTATTGGGAACTGGAGCAAAAGTGACTCTCGTTATGTTTTAACAAAGAGATTGGTGGCATTTTGCCCCTGTCCTAGAGATTTGTGAAACTTTGGAAAGAGATGATTTAGGGTATGTGGTGGAAGAAATTTCTAAGCAGCAAACATTCAAGAGGTGACTTGGGTGTTGTTAAAAGCATTCAGCTTTATAAGGAAAGCAGAGCATAAAAGTTTGGAAAATGCCTGACATTTTCCAGCCTGACAATGCACTACAAAAGAAAATCCCATTTTCTGAGGAGAAATTCAAGCCAACTGCAGAAATTTGCATAAGTAATGAGGAGCCGAATGTTAATCCCCAAGACAATGGGGGCGGGGGGCAGGGAATGTCTCCAGGGCATGTCAGAGCAGCCCCTTCCATCACAGGCCTGGAGGCCTAGGAGGAAAATATTACTTTGTGGGCTGGGAGCAGGGTCCCTGTGCTGTGTGCAGCCTAGGGACTTGGTGCTCTATGTCAGCACTGGCTGAAAGGGGCCAAAGTAGAGCTTGGGTTGTGGCTTCGGAGGGTGCAAACCTCAAGCCTTGGCAGCTTCCACATGGTGTTGAGCCTGCAAGTGCACAGAAGTCAAGAACTGGGGTTTGGGAGCCTCTGTCTAGGTTTCAGAAGTGTATAGAAAAGCCTGGATGCCCAGGCAGAAGTTTGCTGTAGGGGTGGGGTCCTCATGGAGAAACTCTGCTAGGGCAGTGCAGAAGGAAAATGTGGGGTGGGATCCCCCACACAGAGTCCCTCCTGGGGCACTGCCTAGTGGAGCTGTGAGAATATGGCCACCATCCTCCAGACCCCAGAATGGTGGATCCAATGACAGCTTGCACTGTGTGCTTGGAAAAGCTGCAGACACTCAACCCCAGCCCATGAAAATAGCCAAAAGGGAGGCGGTACCCTGCAAAGCCACAGGGTTGGAGCTGCTCAGGACTATGGGAACCTACCTCTTATGTCAGTGTGACCTGGATGTGAGACACAGTGTCAAAGGAGATCATTTTGGAGCTTTAAGATTTGACTGCCCCGCTGGATTTTGGACTTGTATGGGGCCTGTAGCCCTTTGTTTTGGCCAATTTCTCCCATTTGGAATGACTGTATTTACCCAATGCTTGTAAACCCATTGTATCTAGGAAGTAACTAATTTGCTTTTGATTTTACAGACTCATAGGCAAGCTCTCTCATTTTTTTGCCTGTCTACCATCCACGTAAGATGTGAGATGCTCCTCCTTGCCTTCCGTCATGACTGTGAGGCTTCCTCAGTCACATGAAACTGTTAAGTCCAACTAAACCTCCTTCTTTTGTAAATTGCTCAGTCTCGGGTATATCTTTATCAGCAGCGTGAAAACGGACTAATACAGATGGAGTGCTGAACTGGGTTATATACAAAATCCTTTCCAACTCTAGGATTTTTCCAACTCACACCTGCTTAAAAACTTATTAAACTTATTAAGTTTTTAAGCAGGCATCTTATTGCCCATAGAATTAGATATATAAATGCCTTACCCTGCAACATCTGAGGAGGAGGCCCTCTGTGATGATCTGATCCTAACCTTTTTTAAGCCTATTCCCCTTAGCCAAACTGAAGTATTCCTACTTTCCTAAACAAGCCTGAAGTTTTTTGCTTCCTCAATACTTTTGTCATTATTTTATTTTAGAAATCCTATTACACCTATTTCAATGTGTATGATTCCTACCTTTTTAAGGTCCAAATCACACGGATCTCCTTTACGTTTTTTTCTTTGTGCCCATAGGCTAAAAACAAACTTTTTCTGCTCTGATCCCTCTAGTACTTTTCTCTCAGCTGGTATTTCGGTTCCCCTCAACCTGGTTCACACATCTTTTGTCAGCTCCTTAAGAGAGCACAGCCTTTGTGTGTCTGCTACCCATTTAGCACAGGGCCTTGCACAGAGAATCACTTGACAAATAATTGTTGGGTAAATGTTGGAAAGTGGATGATCCCATTTTAGTTAGGTCCTGAATTTCAGTGGCAGCCAAGGCAGAGAAGAGCACACATTGGACAAATATTATTAATAGTTTCCAGTCTTATAAAACAAGAAATACAAATTCCTGTTACAGTGAACAACTTTTTCTGGAAATCAACCCCAAGGATACAAGCCATAAAAAGATGCTACCAAGCTTGGCAGTGTAGTATGTGCACACTGTTCATTAAAGCCTAAGATGATTTTCATTGCCAATACCAGTTTGGGCTGAGGTGCTCAACTTGATGGCTGAGGATGACTGTAAGCTCCAGGCAGTTGCATGGCACAGAGCACAATCCACAGAGCACATCCTCATAGCCACAATAGCTCAGTCTAAATTCTGAGCTCTAGGGTTGTGGTAAGAGGCAGACTTCCTACATATATGGTGTACTTGGAAGGGATTTCCTCCTCTGACACTCCTATCCCTGGATCTGGACTGTCTCTGCTAATTCTCTGTCCATCTGGGTCAGAGTCAAGCATGTATATGTTTTATCTCCCTAACTACACCATCAATTCCTGCCTGGAAGGACCTGTATCTTACTCATTTTCCTATCTCCCTCATGCCTAGCACAAAACCTTGCTCCTAGCAGATGTCAATAAATGTTCTCTGGATGGATGCTCAAATTTAGATCAAATTGACTCAAATCCCAATTAAAATCCCCAGTCAGGAAAATAAGATTTAATTTATTTTTTTCCTACAAAAAGGACAATCTTGCTGTTTAATATAACCTAATACATTTTCTTCACAACTCTGAGACAGACGCAGGTTCTGTTTTTAGACGGCGTATCTGAAATGTTGTAAAGTAGTGCTGGTTTTGATATTTTATTCTGATTAAATTTGAGGCATACTAGAATTATAAATGATAACTGGGCTTGCTCTGAACTATTCATCATCCTACAATCCTAGGGTGTGAAAGGCCTTAGAGAACAACCAGGTGGTTGTACAGCTGAGAGAATGAAAATTCAAGAGCTGGAATTAGAACCCAGGTTGGATGGTTGACTGGTTAGGTAGAGAGTTGATTAGTTTCTTTTCCTTGTTCATTTATTCAGCAAACATCACTGAGCACTTACCACGTGCCAAGTTTTGTGCTGGATTCTAGGGATACAGAGCTGGCAAAGACAATCACAGCCACCAGTGAGGTTACAGACTAATGGCTACTTCCTGATTCCTTAGCCCAGCACATTTTGTCCTCTTCAAAAGAGCTAGACTTTCTGTTCAGAAGAGCTTCCTGGAGAAAAGGACCAATGTCCATTGGGCAAGAAGGCCTTGCATTTACTGGATCACTACAGGTATATGAGCCAAGGGCATCCACTCAAGGTCTACTGGACTGGGCTTACTTGAAAGCCTCATACTTTCATGCCTCCTTCATGAGAATATTTCTGAGGCTGCATCCAGACTCAGTAGAAAATGGGGATTTGATTGGTTAGTATTCAACAGAACAGCTATTTGCTTTCCATCAACTAGACTATAGCTTTAAGACCTCGATTGGATCCTGATGCCTAAAGGATTAAGTCCAGTACCCTCAACATGCCACACAAAGACCTTCATGGTACAATCAATAATATAACACATCAGTGCATATCTCCTAAACACACTGTCTTGTTTTCTATTTCTTGAATATTCTCCTTTCCTTAAGGATTCTGGGCCTTTTCAAGTGTTATTCACTTTTCTGGAATGCTCTCTTGCCTCATCCCCTTCTGAGGTGCAGTTTCTCTATGAAACTTTCCCTTACTTCCCCTATGAAAAGTAAGTCCCCTCCTTTGAAGTTTCGACCTTCCCTGGACTCTCCTTTGCCATTATAACACGCACTGAGATTCACCTATCTACAGGTTTACCTCCCCAGAGAGAAGGGGAGTCCAAAAGAACAGAGCCCTATCTTATTCGCCACCAGCAGAACACCAGCCACAGATACGGTACTTGCTAAAAGACTGCTGAATGAATGAATCATTTAGAAATAGCTCCCCTTTTCACTTCTCCAAGCTATCTTTTAGAGGTATAAGAACTAGCCTCTATCTATAGTCCCTCAAATTTATGAAGGTACATCCCGGCAGTCGGGTCTGTTACCTCTCAAGTCTACCCACTGCCAGGTAATATCCTTCTCTTCTTCCTTACCATACCCCATACCCCAACCCCCAAGTTTAGGAGCTGAAACTGGGTATTAATTTGATCTATACTAATTGAGTACTATAGCACTTACTATTTTGTCTAACACAGGGTCTGGCTGAGTAAGTGATAAATAAATGAATATTTATTGAAAGCCAAATGAATGAGTTCCCCTAAACCTCATGTTGAAATTTGATCCAAATATTGGAGGTATAGGCCTGAAGTGCAATGTTTGGGTAAAGGGGGACAGATCCCTAATGAATAGTTTGATGCCCTCTGTGGGGAGTCAGTTGTCACTCTTAGTTCCTGGGAGAGCTACTTGTTAAAAAGAGCCTGGCACCTCCCCTCTCTCTTGCTTCCTGTCTCACCATGTGATCTTTGCACATCTTGGCTCCCCTTTGTCTTCTGTCATGAGTGGAAGCAGCCTGAGGCCCTCACCAGAAACCAAGCAGAGGCCGGCGCCATGCTTCTTATACAGCCTGCAGAATTATAAGCCAAGTAAACTTCTTTTTTTTTTTTGAGATGGAGTCTTGCTCTGTTGCCCAAGCTGGAGTACAGTGGCACTGTCTTGGCCCACGGCAACCTCTGCTTCCCGGGTTCAAGCGGTTCTCCTGCCTCAGCCTCCTGAGTAGCTGGGATCACAGGTGTGTGCTGCCACCAAGCCCGGCTAATTTTTGCATTTTTAATAGAGACAGGGGTTTCACTATGTTGGTCAAGCTGGTCTCGAACTCGTGACCTTGTGATTCACCCACCTCAGCCTCCCAAAGTGCTGGGATTACAGGCGTGAGCCACAGTGCCCGGCCAATAAACCTCTTTTCTCTATAAATTACCCAGTCTTAGGTATTCCTTGATAGAAACACCAAATAAATGAAGATAATAACCTTCAGGGCATGCACAACACTAGAAGTCAGAAGACCTGGGTGCCATATGTGGCTTCTCATGAAGCACAACATAAGAACACGAAAGAGTCCAGGTAAAATGTCAAAGTAAGGGAAGCAACCTGTATTTGCCTTAGAGAAAGCTAGCAAAGAAGAAAGCCCTGTGGCTAGAGAGGCCAGGGTAGGCTTTAGGGGTCCAGAAAACAGCCCTGGGGCAAATGTCAGGGGTGTCGTGCAGCATGCCAGGGAAGGATGATGTTTCCTGAACTGGAATAAAACTAAACAGATGGGATCTGACAGAGAGACTTGAAGTGGCCTCTGGGCAGTAGGGAAGAGTGTGACTTAGGCATGACCTCAGATTCCAAATGTATTTAGTGGGGTGCAGTAGAAAGACCACTATTAGAAGTCAGAGGAGGAACTAGGGAAAGGAAACAAGTATTGACTGAGCACCTCCTCTATTCCAGGCTCTGTGCTGGGCAGTTTACACACATTATCTCATTCAGCCCTTATCATCACCCACCCAGGGAGATATTAATATTCTTATTTTATAGAGAAACTGGGGCTCAGACAGGGAAAGCTACTTTAGCACTCTGAATTTCAGGATGCTTATCTGTAAAACAGATAATAATAAAACCCCTCTCACAGGTCTAGTGTGCGAATGAAAATGAGATACAGTGTAGAGCACCTACTACCATGCCAGGTGCTTTGTAAATTCTACTCTAATTAATAATATCAATAACTACATAATAACTAGCTTGCACAAGGTCACACAGCTCATGAATGCCATTGGTGGGATATAAATGCTGGATGGTGTTTACATTATGTCAGGCTGCCCCTTAGAAGACCAGGATTTGAAAAACAGCTCTGCTAATAATTAGTTGGGTGAACTCAGACAAACTATTGCACCTTGCAGAGCCATGTTCTCTTAATCTGAATAAAACGGCCAAGAACCCTGCCCTACAGAGCCCACAGGGAGGCTACGCAGATAAAATAACTGGTAAATACAGAGCTTCATTGTGTACACAGATGGAACTGTGACGACTATGATGGATACCCTGAACAGGGACAAATGTCTTCAAGTTGGAATGATTCAGGTATGCTAGATGGTGACACAAAGCCAGAATTTTGCCTGGGGTGTCAAGGATTTTGCAGGCAGCAAAGCCTCTAGTTTACAGTGACTATGCTTGCCCCAACAAAAGCCTAGTCTGTATCCTCTTAATGCTCCCCATGAAAATAAAAACACTGTGAACCTCCTAAGACACCATCAGAGACACGCTTTAGGATTTTATCCAACACGTTAGAAAAATAATTCCTCACAAAATCGGCTTTAGTAAAGAGTTGGCATGGAAAAGGGACACAGTCAGAATTCTTCCAGGGGTCAGACTGCAAGAAACATGCCACTCTCGGCACCTGAAAGGATTTCTCTGTAAGGAGGACTGAGTTCTTTGGGGACACTTAAGCTGGGTGGGCTGTTTGCTGAGTGGGTGTCAGTCCTCAGGCACAAACAGGACAGTGTGTCCCAGCCTACCCCAGGCTGCCAGTGAGCTGACACATGCCCTGAATTTGTGTTCTATGGAGCAATGAATGTTCTCCCTGTGCAGAGCATGCAAACCCAAGCCATGTGCACACCATCCATGCGCACATGCCACAGGGCTGCCAGCTGATCAGAGGCTCCGAAGGCTTCTCCCCGCCTCACATCCTGAGGTGTTGGCTCCTAGACTTAACTCATTTGACCCCCACAAACAAAACTCTGCAAGGTATTATAAACCTAATTTTATAGACTGGAAGAAGGAGGTTCAGAGAGCCACCTGCCTAATTTACATAGCTCGAAGAGGTGGAGCTGAGATTTAGCCTAGGTCCTTCTGACTTCAAGGACAAATCTGTCCTTGGCAGATTTGCCTAAGGCAGACTTACTTTTCAAGACAGAAAGCAAAGCCAAGCATCAGAGAATCTTAGAGCTGTGATTCTCAGTCCACCATGGGAAGCAGTCCCTCTGTCCCACCTGACATGTGGTCGTCCAGCCTCTGCAGGAACACCTGCCCTGACAGGGGCTCACCATCTGCTCCAGTTATAAGAAGTTCTTTGTTCCACTGACATAGAGAATGCCAGCTTCCCCTGAGTGCCTAAACTGGCATAAATATTTCGTCCCTCACTGCATTGTATTTTAGATATACTACAGGATATTTTAAAGGATACCAGCTCCCTTTTGTGATGGTAATCACGGTTCCAAATTCATGTGGCTTGTGAGTTTAGATCTTCACAAGGCAAATGTTCTTAAAGCATGTATCTATTTCACATGGGTATTCACAGATCCTATCACATGGTGCCAGGGCTGGATGAGTCACACCTCTGCCCACCACCCCCCTTCCTGCCCGCCAGTCCAGCTCTCCTCTGCTGTTTTACAGAAGGACACGAAACCTCCTCTGACACTTCTCTCACCCTCACCTGCTAACCTGGACACAAAGAGTTGCTTTCAGGCAACAAACCAGAACACATAGCAGTGGTAAGGTGGGGCGGCTCACAGTGCCCAGCTGAGCCCTGTTCAAAGTGGAGAACTGATGTAGTTACTGTCTAGGGAGACTGCAGAAGAGAGGCCCCCAAAGACAGACTGAAGAGTTGCAGCTGCAGAGGAAGCCGCTGACAAGCCAACCCCCTGAACTCAAGGACAGGTTCCCTTGATGAAAAGTCAGCAGCTCAGCATCCTAGAGATTTAGTATTCTCTAAGATCATAAGAACAGCAAAGCCAGATGGATTCCGGGGCTGTCGCTTCTGAAGTACCACGGGTCCTTTCTGACTTGATATAGTGTCTACCATATAGTATATATATATTAATAGCAAATATTTTAATAAATAAAAGCACACATGTCAAACACAAATATATCAATCACAGATTTGGAAAAACATCTCAAACAACATGCATCAATATCTAAGTTGTTTCCCCTAAAGCAGCAGAGTCTCTCCCCAGACTGTTCTTATTCCTTCTTAGGCTGAATTCTCCCTTTTCAGGATACTCTGGTAAGGAAACAGAACCACAAGGGTGGGAAGCAAACCACGAGTCTTCAGGCCAGCTATCAAACAAGGCTGACTCCCAGAGAGGCTGGATCTGGGTCAGATGGCTTGGGGCATCCTAAGGCCATTGTGGCCTACCCTTGGTGGCCATGGGCATGGAATATCCATACCCGGATGTCTAAAAGGCACCTCTAGTGCAGTGTGTTTAAATTCAGTTCAGATCTTCCTATCCAAACTTGGTCACCTTCTACTTTTTATTTTTAGCTTAGCGAATGGCAGGACCATTCCCACTTATGCACCTAGAAACCTGGGGCTTGTGCTTCACATCTTTCTTTTCCTCACGGCTACATTCAATCCATCATCAAGTCCTGCTAATTTTACCTGCTAAATGTCTCAAACCATGTTGTCCTTCTTATCTCCACTGTTACTTCTCTAACTCTATCCAGCATGATTTCTTACTGGGACCATTGCAAAAGCCTCCTTAACTGGTTTTGCCACATCCACTTTTGCACCCTCCATCTATTCTCAAGGCCATTGTTGGAAAGATCTCTTGTAAATGTCAAATTGAGCATAACCCTCCCCACGAGTAACATACACATAACCACTTCTGCTTCAAATCCTTCTATGATTCCTATGAGCTTAGAATAAAAAGAAAAAAAACTCTTCATATGACCTGCAAGGCCCTAATCTCCCCCTCCAGCCTTTTCTCTGTACTCAAATCATATTGACCTTCTCACTTCTTTGAAAGTGCTAAGCTGCCTCTCACCATGGGGGCCACATTTGTCCATATGCCTAGAAAGCTTTCTCCCCACCCTACCCACTCCTTTCATCTGATTATAACTCCTAGTGATCCTTCAGATCTCAGCTCAGATGTCAACTCCTCAGCAAAGCTATCCTTGATCATGCGAAGTAGGTGAGGACCCCTATCATACATTCTCATAGTACCTTGTCCCTTTCTTTTGTAGCATTTATCCTAGTCTGTAATTTTACATGACTGGTGCAATTTTTTTTTAACAGTATCTGAGTCCTTCCATAAGACTTAAGCTCCTTGAGGGCAAGGGATCATGTCTGTTTTATCATCATAGTATCTCCAGCTTTTAGCACAAGGCCTGAAACATAGTAGTCAATAAAAACCTGCTGAGTGAATAATAAACTGCAGCTATTCACTGAGTTTATTCCAAGCAATCATACCAGGTCCCTTTCTAATAGTATTTCTGAGGTTCTCCATTTCTGGCTTAGACTAACAGAAACTGTTGATATTTTTGCCACCTCTCCTCATCTCTCTGGTATCCACTACAGTGAACCATCTTCTATAGATGAAGAGATCACAGCATTTCCATCATTACCACAGTTACATTTATTGAGGATTTACTTACCATGCATTAGGTGTGGTACCAAGTACCATGCATGTGGCATTCAGTTAATCCTTTCAGTACTATGAGGTATACATTACTAGCCCTTTTTTGCTAATAAGAAACAGAAACTCAGAAAGGATTTGCTAAAATATGGTGGGGCCAGGATTTGAACCTTGGTCAAACTTAAAAGTCTACAGTCTTAATCATAACCTACTGCCCTATAAAATGAGCTAATAATAACCACTCATAGTGATGTCAAAGGACTCAAGCATAGTAGGCACTCAGTAAAGGGTGGCTGTTATTTCTGTGGTGCTGGAGGCATTGTGGGGAGTGATAAGCATTTACCATTTTGCCCAGAAGAGAAATAATCTGGCTGCCTTCTAGGACTGAAACAGCTGGACTTGGTTTGAAAGAGAGACTTTTATGAAAAGCTGCATGCCGTGGCAGTTCCAACACAGAGTGTGTGAAGAGAGGAGTTGATATGCTAACGAAACCAATGCACAGATTTTTAGCCCTGAGAACCAACCATTTGAAATGAACTTGAGTTTCTCACAGCAAGCCCAGACATCAAGCCTGCATAAGGATCCCCAACCTACAACAGTTCCTTGAATTTCTTTTGTTACTTCTCTTTCTATCTCCTGTAGCTCACAGAAACAGACAGAACATGCCACACTTAAAGTCAGGAGATTCTAAGTCTGAATTCTGATGTGCCCAGGGTTGAGCAAGTGGGGATCCACCAAGATGCCTGGGCCTCCGTCAGAACCTCAGTGTCGCAGGAAGCCAGGAGATGACAATGAACCATATTGTCATCCTCTGTGGCCTGGCTTGGGGTTGATCTATTCTTCTGAGTCTTCCTCCCTCCTTTTACTGTCACTCACCACTGGGCATGTAAAGGAAGAAAAGAAGCTGAGATACTTGAGTTCCTACTGTATGTCAAGCACTCTGCATCCACATTTTCACGTAGTAAGTCAATCCTAACAACAATCTCAAGCAACAGGTGCCATTCTCCTTATTTTACAATCAAGGAAACTGTAGTTTAAAGAGATTAAATGACTTGGGAGAAACCACTACACAGTAAGAGAAAGAGTTGAGATTCAAATCCAGTTTTCTTAGATTCCAAAGTCTGTGGTCTTTCCATTTACTGTTCTGAAGAAATCTATAATGACTGAGGATGCAGGAAAAATTAAGGACATTACTTGGATGTGTATAGGTGGTATAAAGCCATGAGAGCCCATTCATTCCCTCCTTCCCTTCATTGCACCCACTGCTCACTGAGCACTACCAGTGTGTCAGACATTGTGCTGGAGGACGGAGATAAAGAGATGGGTAAGATACAGCCCCTCCTCCTCAGAGGTTCACAGTCTAGTGAGAGGAGCGCTCTAGGGAAAAAAGGAAAAGGGAACAATGGGAAACTGAGCAAGAGAGAAAGAAGGCAAAAGATCCTAAAACATCAGAACCAGAGGGGTTCAAGGAAGACAACTACTCAAAACCTGGCTACATCACCTGGAATTAATTACCTGGAGGACTATCAGAACTAAAAATTTCTAAGCACCCAATTCCCAAATCTATTGATCTGGAAGTGGGCCCAGGAATGTATACGTTTAACAATTATCCCAAGTGATTTGATAGAATAGGCCAGGTGACTAAAACCACTGATCTAGACCTTTCACTTTATAGTTATGAGAACAGAGGGGCAGAAAGGGGAAGTGACTAGCTCAAGGACACACAGGAATCAATACTTCAGACTCAGGCATCAAATTCACAGTCAAATGACCTCTAGTCATTTTTTAAAAATTAGAATAATTTTATTTTTATACATTATATATATTTATACATTCACATGACATTTTATGTACACGGATTAGGTAGTTCTTGACAATGTTATATGTCTACTGAAAAATGACTTTTTATAAAAATAAAGCATGGAAAATAACAAATCAACTTAGACGACTAAAATTATCCATGGATACACTGAATGGATATAGGTTTTCATAATCAAGAACAGTATTTTCACCCTTTCATACCTCTGACCACCTCTTTCCCAGGCAGTCAGTATAGGGCAGAAAATTATAAATTAATCAAGGATAGTGCTTCAAGGTACTGATTCCCAGACTGTGATGGACATAAAGGAAGAGCAATAGACAAACAAGCATTTTACTATTTGCCAAAGCCTTGCCTCTTCCTCCACCCAGAATGGAGATGTCCTGGCCACTGAAAAAATGATGGGCCTCCTGTTGCCAGCTTCTCTGCAGTGATCTCAATCCCTTTGCCTCACAAGAGCATCAGAAAGGTCCCCTGCCCTTCCAGCTTTAGATTCCTTTCATTGGCTACATGTAGAAGACAGACATGGGCCAGAGGTATAGAGAGGCTCTAAGCCAGAGGTGTCCAATCTTTTGGCATCCCTGGGCCACACTGGAAGAAGAATTGGGTCACACAAAAAGTATGCTAACAATGGCTAATGAGCTAAAAAAAACAAAACAAAACAAAACAAAACAAAAAACCCCTCATGGTTTTTTTTTTTTATTATTATACTTTAGGTTTTAGGGTACATGTGCACAATGTGCAGGTTTGTTACATATGTATCCATGTGCCACGTTGATTTCCTGCACCCATTAACTCGTCATTTAGCATTAGGTATATCTCCTAATGCTGTCCCTCCCCGCTCCCCCAACCCCACAACAGTCCCCAGAGTGTGATGTTCCCGTTCCTGTGTCCATGAGTTCTCATTGTTCAATTCCCAACTATGAGTGAGAACATGCGGTGTTTGGTTTTTTGTCCTTGCGATAGTTTACTGAGAATGATGTTTTCCAGTTTCATCCATGTCCCTACAAAGGATATGAACTCATCCTTTTTTATGGCTGCATAGTATTCCATGGTGTATATGTGCCACAATTCTTTTTTTTTTTTTTTTTTTAAGCATATACAAATTGTTTATTTTTATTTTTTTTTCTTTTGAGACAGAGTTTCACTCTTGTCACCCAGACTGTAGTACAATGGTGCGATCCTGGCTCACTGCAACCTCTGCCTCCTGGGTTCAAGGAATTCTCCTGCCTCAGCCTCCCGAGTAGCTGGGATTACAGGCGCCCACCACCACGCCCAGCTAATTTTTGTATTTTTAGTAGAGCTGGGGTTTCCATGTTGGCCAGGCTGGTCTTGAACTTCTTTTTTTTTTTTTTTTTTTTTTTTTTTTTTTAATTTATTTTTTTTATTATACTTTAGGGTTTTAGGGTACATGTGCACAATGTGCAGGTTTGTTACATATGTATCCATGTGCCATGTTGATTTCCTGCACCCATTAACTCGTCATTTAGCATTAGGTGTATCTCCTAATGCTGTCCCTCCCCCTCCCCCCACCCCACAACAGTCCCCGGAGTGTGATGTTCCCCTTCCTGTGTCCATGAGTTCTCATTGTTCAATTCCCACCTATGAGAGAGAACATGCGGTGTTTGGCTTTTTGTCCTTGCGATAGTTTACTGAGAATGATGTTTTCCAGTTTCATCCATGTCCCTACAAAGGACTCATTTTTTATGGCTGCATAGTATTCCATGGTGTATATGTGCCACAATTTCTTAATCCAGTCTATCGTTGTTGGACATTTGGGTTGGTTCCAACTCTTTGCTATTGTGAATAGTGCCGCAATAAACATACGTGTGCATGTGTCTTTATAGCAGCATGATTTATAGTCCTTTGGGTATATACCCAGTAATGGGATGGCTGGGTCAAATGGTATTTCTAGTTCTAGATCCCTGAGGAATCGCCACACTGACTTCCACAATGGTTGAACTAGTTTACAGTCCCACCAACAGTGTAAAAGTGTTCCTATTTCTCCACATCCTCTCCAGCACCTGTTGTTTCCTGCTTTTTTAATGATGGCCATTCTAACTGGTGTGAGATGGTATCTCACTGTGGTTTTGATTTGCATTTCTCTGATGGCCAGTGATGATGAGCATTTCTTCATGTGTTTTTCGGCTGCATAAATGTCTTCTTTTGAGAAGTGTCTGTTCATGTCCTTTGCCCACTTTTTGATGGGGTTGATGCTGCGTATCTACAACTATCTGATCTTTGACAAACCTGACAAAAACAAGAAATGGGGAAAGGATTCCCTATTTAATAAATGGTGCTGGGAAAACTGGCTAGCCATAGGTAGAAAGCTGAAACTGGATCCCTTCCTTACACCTTATACAAAAATTAATTCAAGATGGATTAAAGACTTAAATGTTAGACCTAAAACCATTAAAATCCTACAAGAAAACCTAGGCAATACCATTCAGGACATAGGCGTGGGCAAGGACTTCATGTCTAAAACACCAAAAGCAATGGCAACAAAAGCCAAAATTGACAAATGGGATCTAATTAAACTAAAGAGCTTCTGCACAGCAAAAGAAACTACCATCAGAGTGAACAGGCAACCTACAGAACGGGAGAAAATTTTTGCAACCTACTCATCTGACAAAGGGCTAATATCCAGAATCTACAATGAACTCAAACATATTTACAAGAAAAAAACAAAAAACCCCTCATGTTTTAAGAAAGTTTACAAATTTGTGTTGGGCGGCATTCAAAGCTGTCCTGGGCCACATGTAGCTCACTGCCCGTGGGTTAGCAAGGCTGCTCTAAGACAATGAGTGTAGGTAGGCCCTTCTATAGGTCCTCTGAGTTCATGGAGCAACTTCTCAGCAGCCATCTCCACCAGGTTCCCTTCTTCTGTTGTTTCATTGTGGTTTGCCTCTGTAACTGGTTGTTCGAGAACTCTGTCAGCAAACTCTACATGCTCTGCTTCAACTTCTTCATGTTCATTTTTTTTATAGCCTTAGCATAACGAAGTTAAATTTGATTCACCTTTGGGGGCTCAGCTATCAAAGCCTACTCCTTCTTCTACTCTCAGGCCATTGGCCCTGGGGCTGATAAGGAAACACAGAAGCAGTGGTTAGAGGTATAAGTAGAAGACTCAGTAGAGTTCACTGTTAGAAAAGCCAAGTGCAGAAAGAGTTCCAAAGAGGGGCATAGCAGCAGTGCTGAGTGAAGAGGCAGCCTCAGTAGGAATGGGGTATCTCAAGACCTAGGCTCAGCTGACTGGCCTCTCCATCCTGGCTCTATTCACTGATATACTAGGCAAGACACACCCTTCTTTTAGCCTCATTTTTCCCATTTGTAAGTGAAGAAATTGAATTAGCTTGTGTCCATGTTTCCCATCCAGATTCTGAAATTTGAGATTTTCATTTTTTTTCCTTTGGCATTGGATACAAATGACTAAGATTGATACAGTGATGCATGTTTACAATCTATAACCACAGATTCTGAAATCTTAGAGCTAAAAGGATTGACTGACACAATTCTCTCTTTTCTACTTATTTGATGATAAAGAAACTAAGGTCCAGAGAGGGCCCACTTCCAGGTCTATAGAACTGGGAATTGGGTGCTTAGAAATTTGTAGTTCTGATAGTCACCAGGTGATTAAGTTCTGGAAGGGCAGGAACTATCTGTCTTGTTCTCCATTGCATGCCTGGTCAGATTTTTTTAAATGCTTGTTGAATGAATGAATGAACAAATAATCTCCCTCCAATGTCATGCAGCCTGGGACCAGGGAAGTATCCTTACTCCTTGCCTGGAGGTAGGGGCAGATAAGACTGAAGCCACAGACTGCTTCTGGCCCCTAAAGAGATGGTGCTCTCCAGCTGGAGAGCCAGAACAGAGCCAGGAACAAATTCTCAAGGTTGGTGGTGCCAGCAGCGCTTGGCCACAAAGTGGGCTTCTACTAGAGTCCTTCGTGCTGTACATAATGAATCACGATATGTCAATTACTGCATTCTGTTAACAAGCTCATGTCCACCTGTGTATCGCCAACGAGTGCCCTGCAATTTGCCACAGCTCTGCAGTTAATACACGGCAGAACAAGTGGGGCAGAGGCTTCTGAAACACTCCAGGCCCAGGGAAATCAGGTGGTTGGTTTGTTTTTGGCAACTACTGGGCTTGATGATTGGGCAGCAGTATGTAGAGATGTATTCTCTCCTCTCTGGGGAAAGGGTCTGTGTCCTGGGTACTCTTTCCTGTCCTGATTCAGGTAAGTTCAGACAGAGAAAGCCATCTTGTACTTTTTTTTCTCTGAAGTATTGAACAAAACGGGAAGGCAGAATGGTAATTTAAAAATCACCTCCAGCATGGTTTGATGGTCTGGTCATCTGATCATCAGCACTGAAGTCTCTCACAGGATTCAAAATATGGCTCCACGACACATGAACGGTGTGATCTTGGGTATATCTCTTAATTTCTCTGCAACTCCATTTCCACATCAGCAAAACTGGGATAATAATACTTACCGTGCAGAGATACTGCAAAGATTAAATGAGAGAATGCATATCAAACCCAGAATGGTGGCTGACATGTAGCAGGTATACAATAGATGAGCCTCCTACCATGTTAGAGGTGTTTCCTGAAGGGATTCTAATCTCCTGAGGAAGATTAGGGCCAAGACCTTAAGCAAACCCAGACAAGAGCCTCTGTCTTAGATGTGTGTGTGTATTACCCCCTAGTGGCTCCACAGCAATGATTACAACTGCAGTCATGTGAGGATGTCAGATCTGCGCCTCACCTCCACACTGGCTGCGTGAGAAGTGAGCAAACCTCCTGGTGACAGGGGAGGCTGTTCCTTTCTCAGGCAGCACCGCTGCAGCCCCTGACCTACTTTCTTACTAAAAATAGCTCTTCTTAGGTCACTGCTGCAAATTGAATTCCACTGCCTCACTGCACCCTGTAAGCAGGTGGGTGGGCGCCAGAGCACATTTGGTGAGCTGCAAGCCTCTGCTTATGTGGTGCATTGCTGCCCAAGGATGCTAATTCCACATGCCTGAGCAGACGGCAGAGCGTGTCTGCACTCAGCAGGGCTGTATGTGATCCTGCTGGGGTTCCTTTATTTGGGGGGAAGGGGGACAGGGAGGGGCAGTGAGGGAAATTCTAGATCTAGTTTTGAAGTCTGACAGAACTGAATTGAAACACAGGATCTAATGCTTTCTTATTTGACCTTGGGAAAGTCACAACTTCTCTTTGCCTCAGTTTTCTCATCTGTAAAATGGAGATAATAAAACTGACCTTAAAGTATGATTGTATAGATATTTTAAAATGCTATTTACAAAGCAGTCCTTGGCACAGAAGAGGAGCCCAATAATGAAGCTAGTACAGGTATTCTCCATTGTATCGCCTGTTGCTCCACATGCCCTCCAGCTAAAGCCTCTCATAGCAGGGGTAGCAAGGGACAGGAGGCCAGTCCAAGAACTAGGAAGATTTTAAGCTGAAAGGGCTTTAGCAGTACTGAGGTCAAAGGTTCTCAGACATGGCTGAGCATCCCAATAACTGGTAGCCTGTTAATAATACTGATTCCAGGTCCTTACCCGGGAGACTGGGACTCAAGAAGTCTGTCTAGGTGCCAGGGTATCTGCAATTTAATAAGCTCTCCAGGTGATTCTGATGTACTACCAAGTTTGAGAACCTCTGAACTAGGCCGGTCACCTTGTTAAAGTAAATGAGTAAATGAATTACTATTATTTTTCTTCCATTAAAAGCACAATGCATAGTCATTATAAAATATGCAGAAAACATGGAAAAGCAAAAGATCAAAATAAAAAAGTAAAAATTCAACCATATATTGAGTGATTATTAAATGCCAGGCCCTTTGCTGAGTCCTAGGGATTTGCTGATAACACAATTCTGACCCTAAGGAAGGCCCAGTCTATGTGCAGAGACAGAAACAGACAAGAAGACTGTAACACAGGACATATGTGTTAGAGCCAAGTTACAAATTTTACAGAAAGAAGGATGAAGGAGCAACTGATTCCACCTAGGAAGTTGGGGAAATTTGCAGAGCTGGACTAGAAGAAGAGCAGATATTCATGCCCAGACAAGGAAGTGAAGGGCATTTCAGGAGGAATGAACCAGACATACAAAAGCATACAGGGATGAAAGGTATTTGTTAGGAAAATGTCCTAAGGTCACCATAGTGAGGTCACCATATACAGTAAATAGTGGTGGCACAAAGACAGCTGGTGTGAACATCTGGGTCTGGATCATGAAGGGTGTGGATAACATCAACAATGCTTCCTACACTGGGAAGTATATTTCCCAGTATATTTTTCATATGTGCCTTTTTGTTTCCATTTTTACATGACCAATGCTGCAATTCTTACTTAATAAACACTACAAATTAGTGAAGCAGATAGGTCATCTTTTATCCAGTCCCAAACGTTAGTAAAATTAGGAGCTACCTAATTTTACTAAATTATAAAAAGACTATGATGAACATCTTTAACCATAAAGCTTTTTTTCCATATTTAAGATCTTTCCTTAGAGAAGAATGCTAGGATATGAATTAATAAATGAAAGTGAATGGACATCTTCAAGGCTAGGTAGCTCCTAATTTTACTAAATTATAAAAAGACTATGATGAACATCTTTAACCATAAATTTTTTTTTCCATATTTAAGATCTTTCCTTAGAGGAGAATGCTAGGATATGAATTAATAAATGAAAGTGAATGGACATCTTCAAGGCTCTTGATAATAGCTCCAAAGGATTTTCCAAAAGTGGCCCAGATGTTTTTATAAATGAGGAGATAAGGCCCAAAGAGGTTCCATGTCTTGTCCAGATTATACAGTCGAATGGGGTGGTACCAAGAACAACATCTGGGTCTCCCAACTCCCACTCTAGCTCTCCTTCTTCTGACCACATTGCTTTTCTACATATCAGAGAGAGATGAAATAGTATCTATTCACCCAATGCTTCTAATCAATTCTAAGTATTTTAGGTTAGCAATGTACATGCATAGGAGATGTGAGTAACATGTGTGTGTTTATATGCACACGTGAAGCTCTATATATGAGTCTTTTTTCCATCCTTATCATGTATGCTCCCCTACCAATGACAATTTTTGTTCTAGCCAAGCTGAGCAAATCTTACATTGTCTTACCTCCACACCTTTGATCCTACATGAAGTATCTCTTGTTCTGCTAGTCAAATTCTATGCATATTTTTAAAATCCAAAAACCACAAAAAGACTGACTCTGGGTGCTTATTATCAACAACAGTCATATGTGATACTTACTTTATTGCTTTGCAGCAGCTCTGGTATTGATATAAAATTATTTAAGTTTTACCTATAGAATAAAAGCTGCCTCCAGCTTCTGTTATTAGAAAGGGATAAAACAACCCCCCCCCAACCCCACTCTTGAGGCTAATGAAAAGACTTCTAGCGTTTGACGGGCTGAAGACAGGTCAGGCCAATCCCTTGTACCTTCTATATCTACAGTAGTAGACATCTTGGTAGACTGGAAAGAGCACAGGACCAGGAGACAGAATAATAATAGCTTCCATGTGCTGAGGACCTCCTCCGACCCGGCACAATGCTGGTTGCTTTATATACATTATTTAGAATCCTTAAAATTACCCCCAGCAAGGGAAATATTATTAGACCCATTTTACAGATGAGGAATCTTAGGACCTGAGAGATTAATTTATTCACAGTCAATACCATCAGTAAGTGGCAAAATCAGCATTTAAACTCAAGTATGTCTGACTCAAAAATCTATGTTTTTTTCTGCTTTACTATATTATGTCTCAGCAAATGTCACTTCAGTTCTAGCTCTGTTACTTTCAAGATACATGATCTTCTCCTGGTCTTTTTTTCTGTTGCTATAACCGAATACCACCAGCTGGATAATTTATAAAGAAGTTGATTTGGCTCACAGTTCTGGAGGCTGGAAAGTCCAAGAGCATGGTGCTGGTATCTAGTGAGGGTCATGCCAGGGTGGACAGGTGGAAGGAGAAGAGAACACATGCGAGAGACAGCTTATATTTTTAACAAAGCCACTGCAGCAATAACCTACTCCCACAATAATGACATAAATCCATTCATAAGGGTGGATCCCCCACAACCCAATCACCTTCCAAAGGCCCCACCTCCCAGCACTGTTACACTGGGGACGAAGTTTCTAACACAGGAACTTTTGAGGAGCATATTCAAACCATAGCAGATGCCTAACAGGACATTCATGCTCTCCAAATCCTAGCCTCCTCACTAACAACATGGGGATAATCATCTTCCCATCCTGCCCTTTACTCCCAACACACACATACACATACAGGGCTGTTGCAATGACTAAATGTTATAATGGGTGTAAAAGACCCAGACAGACATATGGGTTGTTATTAGAGTCCTGAACAGCACAACTGATCATTCTGGTGATAAATGGACATCCTGCCAAGATCCTCTGTCACTTAAAGAGAATTTAATTATGCTCACTAGACAGCTCCTTCTAGCATCAGAGAGTGAATGGTTGCAATGCATTTCACAATGACTTTCAATACAGCCTGAAACCAAGAGGTTAATACTCTGAGAAAAATCCATTAACCAAAATACTGCATTCTTGGAGTACTCTGGTAATCATGGCTCCCTGGGATATTTTCCCACTCTATCACATGTATGTATGCATTTCTATATACACTTGCACACATCTTTCACTGGCAGCCTATTTCTAGAAAGCAGGATTCAGCAAAAGGGAAGCTGGGCTTGGATTCCACCACCAGGGGGGCAATTGTAAACGGGCTGGGGGGCATTTATTCCAGTTTTCCAGAGGCTTCTGGTGAAATGTTAGGAGACCTGGCTGAGGTGTCAGGAGACCTGGGTTGTAGTTCACATTCCGCTGCTTATTCACTGTATAACATTGGACAGCATGCTTGACTCAGCCTCGATGTCCTTTTACATAAAATAGGGATGATACCTACCTTAGATAAATTAGCTAACCTCCCTGGGGCAGTATTTCCTCTGCTGTGAAACTGTCACAATTACTATGTATGTATCTGTACTGTGTGCTGGCCCTGTGCTGAGGGCTTTGCATGCATCCTTTCACTCCTCCTTACAGTCCTGTGAGATGGGTACTATTATCTCCAATTGACAGAAGAGGAAACCTATGCTCAGAGGAGTTCAATAATTTGTACCAGGTCATATAACTGTTAAGTTACAGAGTTAGGATTCAAACCTTGGTCTCCTTGATTTGAAATGCAGTGCCCTTAACCATGAAACCATATTCCTACTTACCAGAGAGCTGTTGCAACGAAGAAATGAACAAACATTAATTATTAAGTGTCTCCTGTGTATCTAGTAGTTTGCATCCCTCTTCTGTAAGACACATGAGTACAAGGATGCTCTATAGAGCCCATGCACATGAGGCTGCTCTGTGACTGTGGGGCCCTGTGTGGGGATATGTGCATTTTGAGAAGGGAAGGGAGAGACAGGACCTGGTAGAAAAGTATTTACTGTTGTGCTCCCCAAATCATGAAGTCAGCCATACTAGAAACACGGATAAGGGTTATGGATGAAATTTCTCCAAATTTTTAAAAGTTGGAGAGTTGAAGGCTGGCGTGGCAGTGACAGAATCTTGCTGAAGACTAGAGTAAAACACTTGCATTCATGCATTATTACAGATTTTTAAGCTGATGGTATCCAAGGTGACTGTGCTGGACACTAATGAGGAAAAAGATATGACTGAAATGGCAGGAGTACGTGCCTTCAGAGAAGCTGGACAACCCCACCCCCACTGCTTACACAGAAAGGATGAAGGGACACAAGGAAGAACCCACATTTTGAAACCTTAGGCTGGATTGAACTAAAAATAGACCTGTGATTCAAATGTCTATTACTGAGTTCTCTGCTTTGCACTCTGGAAACCAGGTTGTTTCACTCCCCATCAAATCTACCTCCCCAAGGTGTTCATTCCCACAGCTTGGAGACACAGCAAAGTAAAAACTGCTGAGAGTCTAATGAGTGTGTGGTACCATGCTGGGCCCTTTATACCCATGATCTCATCTGTGCTGCACAATAACCTTGGGATGCATGTACAGAGGAGGAAACTGAGGACTAGTTAGGTAAGATGACTTGCCCAAGGTCATTCAGCTACTAAGTGGCAATACTGGGAATTGAATGAACTCAGGTCAGTCTGACTCCAGAACCCATGCTCTTTCAAACAGAAATCCTTGCTACATTTCAAAGAGGCAGAGCTTCATTTTAAGCTTAGTGAGTGTGAAAGCAACACTGCTCCCTAATTTACCTTCTGGCTCTGGGAAGGACCCAGCAAGGCAGCCATTTGAATGATTCATTCCTGTGACTGACAAGGAGACTTCTCTTGGTTATAGCTTCAGCAGCTGCTAAATCTGCTACACACCACCCCACCTCACCCCCTCCATTTGGCTCAGGTAGGTGGAATTATTTATGTAAGAATTTCAGTGGCCTCCTGCCTTAAGCATGATTATCACAGACTTTTAAGTGATAAAAATGTCATAAATCATAATAAAGGACAAAAGGAGTCAGGGTCAGGGAAGGTAACAGGAAAGAAGATATTCTGAAAAGCAAAGAAGTAGGTACAGATGCAACAGGGTAACTCAGCATTTACATAAACACTTTCCTAGCAATTTATTCATCTGATCCTCATAATACCCTGGTAGATGTTAGTATCTCCATTTTACAGATGAAGAATGTGAGGGTTAGACCCGAGGTCCAAAGTCAGACCGAGGGTAGGATAAGAACCTAGGTCTCCTAATTCTCACTCAGTGCTTCCTATAACTCACTCACCCAATAAAGTGAAGACAGAAATCCATGAGAACTATCAGAGAAAGAACTCTGTAGTCTTGCTCCTCTGCATGGCAGGACCAGGTAGGGGAAAGTGGCTGTGACAGTATCAGAGAGTAGTAGCACAGAGTCTGGAACTGTGGGCTTAGGAACATTTTTCAAGTCCCACCTTAGATATATACTACTACATAATTGTGTGACCCTAGGCAAATGATTTAATCTCTCTGCCCTGATTTCCTCACTTATAAAACATAGCAAACAATAGTACCCACTTCATATGGTTGTTGTGATGATTAAATAGAAAAAAAAATACCATATATGAACTAGTGCTTGGCACCAAGGCAAACAATCAGTAAGTGTTAGCTGTCACTATTTTCACCATTAACATCATGAACGTGCCCAACACACTGCTTGGCACATGAGAAATGTTAAGTGAATGTTCATTTCTTCTCCTTCCCCTTGCTCCTGTATTTCCCAAGGCACCACACCCCCATCTGTTATCTGTAGACCTGTTAAGAGGAGGTCTAGGGTTGAGGAAGAGCACACAGTGCTTCTTCCCAGGCAATGTGACTGGGCTGGCCTTGTTTACTGGGGCAGTGAGCTGCTACACAAAGACATTAATCAAACGTGGTACTATGTGCTTTCAGGTCACTCCACAGAAATGAACAACTCCATCTGGTTTTTCCTCAGGGAGACAGAGCCTTCCCATGTATCCACGTATGGGGTTGCTATTGAGGACTCAACCTTTGCAATAGCTTCTTGGAATCTGGAAAGTCTACTAAGATGAGTTTGTCCCTATAAAAAGGGACCAGGAGGCTGGGCACGGTGGCTCACGCCTGTAATTCCAGCACTTTGTGAGGCCGAGGCGGGTGGATCACCTGAGGTCAGGAGTTTGAGAAGCCTGGCCAACATGGCAAAACCTGTGCCTACTAAAACAAACAAACAAACAAACAAAAAATATATATATACACACACACACACACACAAAATTTAGCTGGGCACAGTGGCGCACACCTGTAGTCACAGCTACTCGGGAGCCTGAAGCTGAGGCAGAAGAATCGCTTGAAACCGGGAGGCAGAGGTTGCAATGAGCCAAGATCACACCACTGCACTCCAGCCTGGAGGACAGACCGAGATACATCTCAAAAAAAAAAAAAAAAAAGGGACCAGGAAAGCAGTCTTTGCCCTGGGCCAAATTATGGCAGCAGCAAAAATAATCACAGAATAGTGACACTTATGTAACATTATTAAAGCTATCACAACACCATACCCTATAGCAGGGCCACTTAGCAGAAACGCTATGTACATATACATAAAGAAAAAACTGTAATTAAGTAGCTCTGCTTCATTAAGCTTTCTCTACAGAACCAACTCCCTGACTTCTCAACAGAGCTGAAAGTTTTCATTCCAACCTTCTATCAAGTAGTTCTATTTGGATAAGATGCCTATTGTTCCACAGGCATCTATGCTACACTCAGCTATGCTAAAAAATAAATTCATTACCTTGCCCAAAGCCTATTCTTTCCTCTCTCCAGGCATCTCTCTTCTCAGTGATGACATATCTACCCAGTCTACCAAGGAGAAAAGGGTACCACATCCTCGATCCTGCCCATTCTTCCCCTTCCTTTCTCAATCCTTTTCATATTAGGCCATTTAATTACTGACAAGCACTGGCTTTCAAATCTCTTCCCTACTTCCTATTTCTGCTGCCACTGCCTGTCCTTCCTGACAGTTTATCCTGTGGATTTCAAGCTTGCTAGCCAGTCTCCACAGTTGTACAAGCCAATTCCTCACCTAAAATATCTTAATTTGCATCTCCTTCTGGGTCTGTTTCTCTAGTTGAACCTGGACTGACACACTCTGTCTTTGAAACTGAATTCTTATTTTGGTAGAGTAACATTTTGTTTCTCACCTTTGACAGGTAAAAATTGATAACTGGATCATGCTAAGTTCTGGCAAGGATGTGGAGCTATAGAAATCTGCATTTACTGCTTCTGTCAAGCATCAGGCACTAAGCTCAGTCCTTTACATATATTATCCCGTCTAACTGTCATAGTTGCTCTGAGCATTTTCATTCTTTATCTACATAGGGAAACCGAGGCTCAAGGAGGTTATAATTCACTCAAAGTTGCATGGCTAGGAAGGAGCAGAGCTGAGTTTCTTTCATGGACTTAGCGTCCCTCTCAAAATCACATCAACTTCATTTGAAAATTATAATGAAACTATTTATTAAAACTATAATATTCTTACTTTTTATACAAAATTATTATCTTTCTTTTCCAACCATACTTATACTTGTTACAACCTCAGAAAGTCTATATAAAGTAAAGCGGGGGAGTAGGAGAGCCAGAGTATTATCTTTATTTTATAGATGTGCAACTGGAGTCCTTGGAGGGCAAGTAAATTACTTAAGGTAATTTAAATTTCATTTTAAAAGTGAAGATTAACAAAGGTACCTGGACAGTTTAAGGAGCCAGATTAAAAAGACATCTTCACTAGGGGATAGTCAGTACTGGATTTGGAAGCTGTCACAGTTTTAAATACAGTAGTGCCCCCTTACCTTCAGGGGACATGTTCCAAGACCCCCAAGGGATGCCTGAAATCTCAGATAGTACCAAACTATATATATTTGCTGTTTTTTCCTATACAGTAATAGGCGGATAGTATATACATCATGGACACACTGGACAAAGAGATGATTCATGTTCTGGGTGGGATGGAGTGACATGGCATGAGATTTCATCACACTACTCAGAATGTGAAACTTTTGCATTGTTTATTTCTGGAATTTTCCATTGAGTATTTTCGGACTGTGGCTGACTGCAGGTAACAGAAACTGTAGAAAGTGAAACTGCAGATAAGGGGAACTACTGTTCTCCCTCTGCGACACAATTTGAAGCAAAGGGGCCTGGGCTGAGTGGTGGGAGATCTGCTTTCTTAGTCTGCCTGGGCATGTCCTCTGGCTGGCTCACAACTGAAACATATCACTGCCCCTTCTAAGACTTGAATATTTCACTTATAGATGAAGATTGGGAACAGTTGGCTTCTGAGATCCTTTCCAGCACCAACCCACTTTAATTCTATAAACCCAGCATTCCCAAGTATACCATGGCAATCTGTACTTTGCAGGCTCTCTCTAGAATGGACAAAGGTTATTCTGCAGTGTGGGCACAGATGTGGTCCTGTAATGTAAGATACTGAAAACCACATCCCCACCCCTAACCCACAAATTTCCTCTCTAGGCCTCTTTTATAGGAATGTCTTCAGACTACCCCACTGCCTATCCCACTGACAATTTAAAGGCAATATAACTAACAAGCTCATCCTTTACCCTCTGTCAATCTCTCTGCTGCCATGGCTGGCTCCCCTGTGCTCTGGCCTCCCTAGTGCAAGCTGACTCAGTCAATACCCAAGACTTACCATTTCTACCACTAGGCCCTCTCTTATATTGATTCCCAATTACACATTACTTTGTTGACTTCTGTTCATATTTCCACCCTTTAGATCCTGAATTCATCATCCTTTGTGTATATAAATTCCCAGTTTTCAGAAAAAGTGAAATGTTCCCCTTCTATGCCTTCATGGAGACAGGCTGCAGCTGGAGCCCTCTGGCAGCCAAAAGAGACCCCTTTGCAGCTCTTAACAATCTGTTACTGAATAATTTGAGAGAATATTGCTAATTATGAACCTGTGTCTTTAGATACCCAACTCCTTAAGCTGCAGAGTACCCAGGACAAGGTTCTCCTCCTTGAGCAAGTTACTTACCCTCTCTGCCTTAGTTTCTCCATCTGTGAAACAGGCATAATAATAGTACCTACCTTACTGTTGATATAAAGGATCAATTAATAATGTACATAAAATGTGTAAAACCACACATAGATCAATAATGTCAACTATTACTGTTATTATGGTTCAATAAATATTTGAGAGTTGATCATACAGTGTGTTGGCTTCCTGGACTCTTCTTCCCCCTTAACTTTCCTAAAAAGCCAAGCTATTGAAGTCATTATCTTTTTTGTTTCTTAAACCACATTTGAGTTCATATGGTAAGCCTTGGCAGAGCCCCCAAAAATAATGAAACAAAAGGAAACACGTCTAAACAGGTCTACAATTTGGCATAGTACTGATTTGGTACAAACCTATGCAGCATAGGGAAATGGAGAATATAGCATCTCCAGTGTGGGTGAGTAGCAGAAACTACCCAGCAACAAGCCAAGTCAAGGGCTCCTAAGGCCATGGACTGCGAGATCACAGCGACAAGGGTGGGGTCTGTGGAGCTCACCTCTAAAGTTGCTGACGTTCTATCTCCAGAGGGGTGTAATGTGCCAGCTGAAGTTAGGACTTTGGGTGACAGTTCTGGGCATAGCCTATAACTTGCTGTGTGACTTAGGGCAAATCATTTCCAAACTTAGGCCTTAATTTCCTCTTCTGTAAAGATTAGGCTGTTTCTGAAGTCCCCTCCACCATGAAAGTCTGGGTTCTATGACCCCAGGGCTCTTCTTACATTAGATCAGCTAAGATTTTGCTTCTCCCCACTCCGAAAAGCAGTCCCTCCCACAGTAGAAGCACATAAATCTTCTTTGGCTACCCTCTCTGTTTGGCAAAATTAAAATTTTAAAAAGCATCTGTCCAAGAGCTCCCCATATTTTCCCCCTTCTTGCTATGTAATGCCATTTGGTGAAAACTTCTTCAAGTAGGTTCCCAACTGATCTTAGTAAATTCCCTTCACAAGAAGTATTCATCTCAGAGGTGCTGCCCGAATAAAATGAACAAACTCACAAAACTCGCAAATACAAAGGCCACGGTGCCAAGGCTTCAGCTTTGAGTGGCTTCCCTTCTGTGATACTGTGCAGTCACACAACTTCCAGCCTGCCTCGCATTCTCTGGGCCACTGTGGGACCACCTCCTCTATCCTTTTCAGCTGTGGCCTACAAAGAGTAGTAGGAACTTCCGTTAATCGGGGTAGATTGAGCCCATACCTTTATCTCTATTTCCTTCCAAAACCCTCTTAAACCAACTGTAAAGGAACAAAGAAAGTATGAATCCACCAAGAAAAGAGGACTAGAAGGAGAAACAAGATAGTTCAACACATTTTAGATGAATACCACAGATGAAGGAGGTAACTGACTATGCAGAGTGGAGGAGGCTGAAACCTTGTGCCTGCTGAAGGGAACAGTGAGAAGGAAACAAATTTTGTCTTGCAAGACACTGAAAAGCCTCAGGACTGAGAAGCACCAAGTGTCTTTGAAAGTCGGGTAAGAATAGGGCTGAAATCAGAGGGGTTGCCTGAAAGTATATTTATGGGGGGTAGTTAGATGCCCAGATTCTCCCCAACACACGTAACTAGGCAACCTATCTGTTGCTATACCTAACGAACACCACACATTTATTATCTGGCGAAACTGACCCAGGGCAGCCCTGGACCTGGAAAAAGAGTCATCGGAGGGTGGGAGTGAGGATCAGAATGAAACAAATGGGTTAAGTGAGTGACAGTCTATGTAAAGGATGATGGGACTCTCCCCAGCCCCCCTTCCGGCATCCCACTCCAGAAAGTCAACAACTAAGCATATACACCCCAAGACAGAAGATTAGGGGAAAAGTTCATAAATATTGATCTCTGGAAGTTTACCAATGGGGAAAAGCTTCCCCAACTCCTCAGTCCAAACATCTTACAAGGAAGTCAGCAGCCAATGCACCCTCCCCATGCACACAGAGTCTCATGTAGTATCTCTTTTCAATATAAACAGCCATCTAAAGATTATCAGATCTTTAGAGAGGAAAAGCTCTGTATCAGTTAGAATCTCAGCAGAAGACCACATCAAACTGGATAGCAGGCGAGAGTTTAATAAAGGAACCATTTACAGAGGTATGGACAATGTTTATATTCCAGGACTACTAGATAAAACTAGAGCTCTGCCACCTCTAAGCCTGAAGAAGTAAGGGAAAGGAGTGGTTACCCTTGGAGAGGGTGAATTGGAGAGGGTGAAGTTAAGGAGAGGGACACCAGACTGGAATCCCTGATAGAGGGATGCAGCTATGGCAGGTAAGCAGGGAGAAGCTCTCATTGTTTTTCAGTCCTGAGATCTGCCATTCCTCCCATTAGCTGAACCCAACCAGAAGCCAGAGGGCCAGCTGATGCAGGCCATAGAGAGGCCATCCTCCCTAGGGGTATATGGAGTGTGAAAAAAGGTGGATAGTGCATCTACAGGGCAAACAAAAAACATCCAGCACAGTCTCCAGTGTGAAAGACAGAACCCAAAACAAAGAAATAGAAAATTAAAAATTGGAAAAAAACAGAGTCAAGGCAGAGAACAAAAGAAAACATTTTTTTAAACTCTATAATTAATAGCCATAGAAAAATGATTGATGATATGGCAATATAAACAAGAACAGAAAACTATTTTAAAGGATTAAAAATAAGAAAGAGCCTTAGAAATTAAAAATAATAGCTAAATAAAAGTTTCATTAGAAAAGTTGGAAGATCAAGTCAAAAAATTTCCTCACAAAGTGGTAAGAAAAGGAAAAACATGCCCAAGAGGAAAGAAAAGATAAGAAAATTAGGAGTCAGGAAATTCAATATACATTCAATAGAAGTCCCTGAAAGATAGAACAAAGAAAAATAAGGAAAAAAATTGTGAAACAATTTCAAGAAAGATTTCCCAGAACTTGCAGGCCTAAGCCTCTAGACTGAGAAGGCTCAATAAATACCAGAACAATGAATAAAGAAGATACATACCAAGGCATGTCATCATAAAATTTCAAAACACTGAAGTAAAGAGAAGTTCCTAAGAATTTCAAGGAAAAAAAATGGCAATGTACAAAGAAACAGGAATTAGAAAAAGCAGCAGACTTCTCAATAGTAACACTAGATGCTAGAGGACAATGGGAAATGCATGCAAAAGTCAGAAAGAAAAAAATTGCCAACCTAGATTTCTACAAACAGTGAAAGTGTCAATCAAGTGTGAAAATAGAGTAAGTATATTTTCAGAATTTCAAAGAATCAAAAAATTTATCTTCAACTCCTCTTTTCCAGGAAAGGTAGTGAGTCCTGTGCCCCACCAAAATGAGACTGATCTAAAGAAGAAGGAAGATAGGGAACAGGGATTTAACACAGGAAAATGGTATAGAGAAGTTATCAGGTAACCACGGTGCAGGCCTAAAGTAACCATTTCAGAGTGGAACAGAAAGGCAGAACCCCAGAGTGGCATGTGGTGAAAGTGGGGGTGGGGAGACTGCTGAAAGAGTTGACGTCTTTGACCATGTTGCAAAGCGTGTAAGAGGTGTTTTATAGATGTTTTGGAGGCATTTGGGAACAATTAGTGATTGGTATATAGAAAGTCAGTTAAAGGAAGGGGAAAATAAACAGGAAAGTTTAACTCCAGGAAAAGAAAAGTATAAAATAGGAACCATACCATGATATATTACTTGGCTTAGCAGTGAGAACAGTATTTACACTACTCATAATAATAGACTAATGACTTAACTACAGGTGAGGATGGAGGGAAGGGAAATGAAGGTGGTGGTATAAGATAATTAAATTTTTATTTATAAGAAAGCAACAGATAAAATTTATTTTAAAATTGGTATCTTAAATAGACATTTAGTTTAGAAATATAGACATAGACACCCCAAAATAATTCAAAATGGTTGGCTCCGGAAATCAGACAACAGAGTGGGAAAAGATGAGGCAGAAATTGCCATTATTAAGCCTTTCAGTATTTAAAAAAAAATTTAAACTATGTACATACACTATTTTGTAATAAACAAAAGGTAATCTAATTTAAGAGTGCATGCTCCAGAATCAGATAACCTGGCTCAAATCCTGGTTTCATCAAATATGAGTTCATGAGTTTAAGATCTTAATATGTTTAGCTTTTCTGAGCCTCATTTTCCTCATCTGTAGAACAGGGTTACGTGTTAAGAATACAGAAGTGTATGTAAGATACACATGCAGTGGATGTAAGAGTGTGTGTAAGAGCTTAGTGAGACAGTGTAAGAGTTGAGCCTGGCACTTGGCATACAGTAAGTTCCCTGAGGAGGAATAAGGGATCATCATGAGATGGTCAGATCACCTCAGCTTTGTTTCAAGAGTGAAGGCTAAACCCTCTGTACTCTAACACCCACAATAATCAGGTAGCAAGCAGTGAGGGAAAGGGCCATTTCCTATGTCCTCTCACTTCATCCACAAGGCTTAGCTTCATATTGTGTACCCAGGAAGAACATTTCCAGTAATGCATGTCTGTGGCATTGACTTAAGAATAGAGGAGCAAGAGAGATGACAAAGAGGGCCATATGGGAAGCAAGGCGAAACACCAGAAAGAGCACTGAAGTGAGTCAGAGGAAACAGAAACAGACATTCTGAGCACCTACTCTGTGCCAAGAGCTTTTCCATAAACCACATAATTCGCTCCAATGATACACACATACAGAAGCTATTATTATCTCAGTCTTTAAGGATGAGAAACCCACAGTTTAGAGAGGGTGGCCATCGTGGTCAGATATTAAGATATTAAGCAGCAAAGCTGGAAATGGAACCCATGGCTTAACAACTCCAAGGCCTCATGCCCCTTACACTGCCTTATGCTGCTTGGGGCAAATCATGCAACTCTTCTGAGATTCCATTTCCCCACTGTACAGTAGGGATTGTACTTTCTCTGAGAACTTCCGAGTTACTGTGAGAATGAAAGGAGCTGGTGAGTCAAAGTGCCTGATACACTATGAAGCAGTGAGCACACATGAGGACCTACTGACACATGCATGTGTGCCACAAGGGCTACACTGTGGAGCTTCCTGAGTCAGCTGTTTGGCTTGGTTGTCATGGGAAGAGAAAAGGGCTGGCTTTGGCCTAGGCCTGGAGTTGCAACTAGAATGGGGCAGAATCTGGGCCAAGGAGTCTGATGGGGATTCTAGAGCCACAGTCAGACTGTAAATCATGACATCCCCCATCCAATAGGTCGGTAGCATCTTGTCTCAGCTAAAACGCAAAAACTTCCCAAATTAATATCTTATAAAGCCACAAGATTAAAACCACTGCCATTCCTCCCAGGTTTCTCTGTTGAACAGTACTAGCTTCTAAAAATAGATCAAATCATTTCTCTGCTTTTAAACCTTTCCTGCACCTTTACCCCACAGGATGAAGTTCCAGTTCCTTAGCCTGACATTAAAGCTTTTATGACCTGGCCGTAGCCATCACTGTAGCCTTGTCTCCCACTGCTCTGCTCCCCTCCAGATGCCCTCATTTCCCCCAGTTTGCCAGGCCTTCTCCATACTTTTGTTCATGTTGATCATATTCCCTGGAATACCTTTCTCTTCTTCATACTCATCCTTTAAGACCCACTTCAAGGATCATCTCTGCTAAGAAGCATTCCCTAACCCCATGTTAGGATGAAGGTGTGAATTTACAGCTAAACAAAAGAGCCTCAAAGTGAGAGAGCTAGCAGAGACCCCAAAGATTGTCTTACTCAATTCTCCTATTTTATCCATAAAGAAAAGGAGGCCTGTAGAAGGAAAGTGGTCTGCCCAAGGTGTCAGCAGCTTGTCTAGTACTCAGGTATTCTGTCCCAGTACTCTTCCTATTGCATGGCACAGCTTCTTAATGAATGAATTCATGAATGGACAAATAGGCAAACCGAATGTTACTGAAGCACTGCCCAGGGACAGCATGGTGAATGAATAGTCATAGCTGTTCTACATTTAAGGGCTTTAGGTGCACCCAGGAGAAACAGAGGATTCCAGAGGCAAGAGGCAGCAGGGACAGCAGTCACAGGACAGGTGATACAGAGGGGCACCAGCACAAGCTGAGGCTTGTGGATGCCGAGAGGCAATACTGTGAGTCTGGATTTTGCAGATACAATGGTGCTGCCCAGGCTCAGGAAGCTAGTGCCTGTCTAAGGAAGGGCAGAGCAGGCTCATGGGCTGGACTGCTTGGCCATTGTCAAAGCTGCCCAATGTCACATGTGGTTGTCCCCTAGTTGCTATGCTCCGGTAGATAGACAAAAGGATGGGGGCTGGCATCTGCCCCTACAAACAAGTACCATCAGTAATGCTAGCTCTGCTGTTGCTTTTTCCTGTCTTCCAAAGCCACATGCATATTAAAAGTTCAGTTTATGCTGCTAGATATGCTAATTAACCTAAGTCAAACCTCTGCAGGGAGCAGCACAAGAAGCGGCAAGTGCAGACCTTGCAGTCAGCAGACCTTAGTTTGAATTCTGGGCTCTACTTCTTTGAGTTCTCATCTGAAAAATGGGGACAATTTCTATCTACTTTCTACCCTGCATGGTGATAACTAAATGAGATGACATAGGCAAAATGCTCAGAATAGTGTCAGCACTTTGTACTTAACTACCTCACTTCAGTTTTACTCTGTAAAAAGGTATTATCCTTTAAAGAAAAAAAGTTTTATCTGCTATAATTGTCAACTTCTGAAGAATCTTCCTAAATAACCCATGATAGTTCTACACTGTCTAAACAATAAAGTCAATGCCCTTCAGCATGCTGTTGGAGACCTGGTCCTAAGCTGTTTTGCTGGCTGACCACTTGTCCCTCAACCATTCACACTTTAGAGCCTTCTTTCCCTTTACTCATGCTTATCCCTCAGCACAGAATGCTGCTCTTTACCCTTCCTCCACTCAGGAGCCACTTCTTCCACAAGGATTTCCAAAATTAATCATTCTTACCTCTTCGTTCTTTCTCCTAGTTCTTATAATGGTCTGCTTTGTATTCATTCATTCATTCAGTATTTAAGTGCAAAGTATGTGCCAAATTTAATTCCCATAGCTCTCTTTCCCACTAAATGTGAGTTCCATGAAGGTGAATTCCATGGATGTTGTATTCCTCCACAGCATCTATAACACTACATGGCACATCATCAGCCACTAGTAAGCTGAAGGGAGAGAATGAGAAAATATTGCATATAATGTTCGTTCAGTATTTAACAAACATGTGAGGCACCTATTGCATGCAAGGCAAGTATAGATGGTCTGAGTCTATGAAGATGTTCAACACAGTTTGTGGACATGAAGACAGACTTTGAGAGTTGCAGAAGACTTTAGAAATTGTCTAGTCCAGCTCTCACATTTCCCAGACGGGGATTCTAAAGGCCCAGAGGAGAGTTAACTGCCTAGGATAACACAGAGAGTTATCACCATAACTCTAGTTATGGTGCACAGTGGAAGGCTGTCTCTAACTTGCTCTAATTCTTTGTATTTTCCTCTTTGAGTTCACATTAGATTTACTTTCGCAAGGCCTCAAGCCTCTTGAGTAACTGTAAACAAGTGCAGTGGGTCACGAATGCAGTTTCTACTACTGTAAGCAACCCTAAGAAGGACCAGAGCATTGTGCTAAACAGGTGGTCAACCTTGTGCCTAAAATGACCAGCATGAAAAGAGTAATTTAGCAAGTATGGGAGCCTCCTCAACAGCCTGGCACCCTCACCTGTGGTGTCATATAGAATGACTCCTGTGGAGTGATATAAATGTTGCTTCTTTAGGAACAGTGAAAAATCTACCTTGACTGAGAGGTAAAAAGTTACATCTTGGGATTTGAAGCTATGCTTTGAAAATATATGACTTAACAGAAATGTGACTTGAGCAATAAGCAAGATTCTGTAAAAAAAATCTCTGTATTTATTGTGAAACATCTTTCTTAAATGTAAAAGGTTTATCACGTTTCTGGCCTGTTGAAGAGGAAAATATGGTGCCCCAAGCGGCCAGGTGTGGTAGTGGCAACAAATATATCAGTTCCAGGGCTGAGAAAGGCAAGACCTGGGACAGAGCACTGGTAACCAAGAGAACTAAAAAACTGTTGCTCTGCCTTTAGCTGCTGCTCCCTGTCTGGCAAACAGCTCAGGCAACCACTTGAGAAAGCCCCTTGAGAACCAGGCACCATCTCCTTCTGAATAGCACAAGCTAGACTTGAGTGCTAGTCCCAGCTCTGCTACTGACCAGCTGTGCAATTTTGGGTAATGCCTTAGGGCTGCTCTGGTAGCAACAGGACTCAGGAAAGCAGCCAAAGAACTCAATAAATAGTTTTGAGATAACTGATCAGCCATGTGTTACAATTGCCTACAGTATTCAGTACAGTAACATGCTGTCCAGGTTCATAGCCTAGGAGCAACAGGCTAAACCACATAGCCTAGGTGTGTACTAGGCTATACCATCTAGGTTTGTCAAGTACACTTTATAATGCTTGTGACAAAATCATCTAATGACACATTTCTCAGAACATATCCCCCGTTTTTGAGAGAGAGGGAGTCTTGCTCTGTCACCCAGGCTGGAGTCCAGTGGCAGGATCTTGACTCACTACAACCTCCGCCTCCCTGGTTCAAACAATTCTTATGCCTCAGCCTCCCGAGTAACTGGGATTACAGGCATGTGCCCCTAAGCCCAGCTAATTTTTTTGTATTTTTATTAGAGACGGGGTTTCACCATTGTATTAGTCTGTTTTAACACTGTTAATAAAGACAACCCAAGACTGGGTAATTTATAAAAGAAAGAGATTTAATGGACTTACAGTTCCATGTGGTTGGGGAGGCCTCACAATCGTGGCAGAAGACAAGGAGAAGCAAGTCACATCTTACACTGATGGTGGCAGGCAAAGAGAGAGCTCGTGCAGAGAAACTCCCCTTTTTAAAACCATCAGATCTCGTGAGACTTATTCACTATCACAAGAGCAGCACAGGAAAGACCTGCCCCTGTGATTCCATTACCTCCCACTGTGTCTCTCCTACAACATGTGGGAATTCAAGATGAGATTTGGGACACAGCCAAACCATATCATTCCGCCCCTGGCCCCTCCTAAATCTCATGTCCTCACATTTCAAAACCAATCATGTTTTCTTAACAGTGTCCTAAAGTCTTAACTCACTTTAGCATTAACTCAAAAGTCCACAGTCCAAAGTCTCATGAGACAAGCCAAGTCCCTTCTGCCTATAAGCCTGTAAAATCAAAAGTAAGTTAGTTGCTTCTTGGATACAATGGGGGTACAGGCTTTGGGTAAATATAGCCATTCGAAATGGGAGAAATTGGCCAAAACAAAGGGGCCACAAGCCCCATGCAAGTCCAAAATCCAGTAGAGTAGTCAAATCTTAAAGTTCCAAAATGATCTCCTTTGCCTCCATGTCTCACAGCCAGGTCATGCTTATGTAAGAGGTGGGTTTCCATGGTCTTGGGCAGCTCTGCCCCTGTGGTTTTGCAGGGTACAGCCTCCTTCCCAGCTGCTTTCATAGGTTGGCACTGAGTGTCTGTGGCTTTTCCAGGTGCACAGCTGCCAGTGGATCTACCATTCTGGGGCCTGGAGGATAGTGGCCCTCTTCTCATCGCTCCACTAGGCAGTGCCCCAGTAGGGAGTCTGTGTCGGCGCTCTGACCCCACATTTCCCTTCCACACTGCTCTAGCAGAAGTTCTCCATGAGGGCCCCACCACTGTAGCAAAATTTTGTCTGGGCATCCAGGAATTTCCATACATCATCTGAAATCTAGGCAGATTTCAAACCCCAATTCTTGACTTCTGTGCACTCGCAGGCTCAACACCATGTGGAAGCTGCCAAGGCTTGAGGCTTGTACCCACTGAAGCTACGGCCAGGGCTCTACATTGGCCCCTTTCAGCCACAACTGGAGTGGCTGGGACACAAGGCACCAAGTCCCTAGGCTGCACACAGTAGGGGCACCCTGGACCCAGCCCAAAAAACCATCTTTTCCTTCTAGGCCTCTGGGTCTGTGATAAGAGGGGCTGCCATCAAGACCCCGACATGCCCTGGAGACATTTTCCCTATTGTCTTGGGGATTAACATTTGGCTCCTCATTACTTATGCAAATTTCTGCAGCTGGCTTGAATTTCTCTTTAGAAAAATGGGATTTTCTTTTCTATCACATCGTCAGGCTATAAATTTTCTGAAACTTTATGCTCTGTTTCCCTTTTAAAACTGAATGCCTTTAACAGTGCCCAAGTCACCTCTTGAATGCTTTGCTGCTTAGAAATTTCTTCCGCCAGATACCCTAAATCATTTCTCTCAAGTTCAAAGTTCCACAAATCTTTAGGGCAGAGGCAAAATGCCACCAGTCTCTTTGTTAAAACACAACAAGGATCACCTTTACTCCAGTTCCCAACAAGTTCCTCATCTCCATCTTAGACCACCTCAGTCTGGATTTCATTGTCCATATCATTATCAGTATTTTGATCAAAGTCACTCAACAAGTCTCTGGGGGGTTCCAAACTTTCCCACATTTTCCTGTCTTCTTCTGATCCCTCCAGACTGTCCCAACCTCTGTGTGTTACCCAGTTCCAAAGTCACATCCGCATTTTCGGGTATCTTTTCAGCAGCACCCCACTCCTGGTATCAATTTACTGTATTAGTCCATTTTCATGCTGCTAATAAAGACATACCTGAGACTGAGCAATTTACGAAATAAAGAGATTTAATGGACTTACAGTTCCATATGGCTGGGGAGGCCTCACAATCATGGCAGAAAGCAAGGAGGAGAAAGTCACATCTTACATGGATGGTGGCAGGCAAAGACAGAGCTTGTGCAGGGAAACTCCCCTTTTTAAAACCATCAGATCTCGTGAGACTTATTCACTATCATGAGAACAGCATGGGAAAGACCTGCTCCCATGATTCAATTACCTCCCACAAGGTCATTCCCCACAACACACGGGAATTCAATATGAGATGTGGGTAGGGACACAGCCAAACCATATCAGCCATGTTGATCAGGCTGGTCTCAAACTCCTGGCCTTAAGTGATCAGCCTGCCTTGGCTTCCCAAAGTGCTGGGATTACAGGTGTGAGCCACTGACCCTAGCCTCGTATCCCAATTTTTAGGCAATGCATGACCATACTAGAATAAAATATAAAGAAAGACCATTATACTCTAGAGTAGAGAAGGATTCCCTGACTCAAAATCCAAAAGCCATACAGGAAAAGACTGATACATTTAATCTATAGTAAAAGAAAAGGTTGCATGACAAAATATCATGGACAAAATAAACAAAAACATTAAAAACAAAAGATAAAAAGCTGGGAAAATACATTTGCAATTCAAACCACAGAACAATGCCTAATCTCCCTAATATGTAAAGAACACTTAGACATTTATTAGAAAAAGACTGACAATCCAATTGTTTTAAAAAAACAAAATAAAAGGCTGTCTTAGTCCTTCCGCAGAGGCTGCTATAACAAAATACCTTAGACTGGAAAACGTATAAACAATACAAGTTCTGGAGGCTGGGAAGTCCAAGATCAAGGTACCAGCTGATCTGATGGTATATAGTGAGGGCCCGTTCCTTTTAGATGGCACCTTTTAAATGTCCTCACACGGCAAAAGTGGTGAACAAGCTCCCTTGGACCTCTTTTATAAGGGTACTAACCCCATTCTTAAGGGTAGAGCCCTCATGACCTAATCACCTCCCAAACACCCCACCTCTTAATGCTATCACATTAGGGAATAAATCTCAACACAAAATTTTTTGAAAGACACAAACATTCAGACTCTATAGCAAGGCAAAGGATATTGAGGTAGAAAAAATAATGGCCTCCTAAAGATGTCCATGTCCTACTTCCTAGAGCCTATGAATATGTTTTGTTACATGGCAAAGGGGAACTGAGTTATCAGATGAAATTAAGGTTGCTAATTAGCTGATATTAAGACAGGGAGTGATATGGTTTAGCTGTGTCCCCACCCAAAATCTCATCTTGAATTGTAATACCCATAATCCCCATGTGTCAAGGGAGAAACCAGGTGGAGGTAATTGAATCAGGGGGGCAGTTTCCCCCATGCTGTTCTTGTGATAGTGAGTAAATTCTCATGAGATCTGATGGTTTTATAAGGGGCTCTTCCCCACTTTATTTGGCACTTCTCCTTCCTGCCACCTTGTGAAGAAGGTGCCTTGCTTCCCCTTCACCTTCCACCATGATTGTAAGTTTCCTGAGGCCTCCCCAGCCACACTGAACTGTGAGTCAATTAAACCTCTTTCCTTTATAAATTATCTAGTTTTGGGCAGTTATTTACAGCAGTATGAAAATGTACTAATACAGGGAGATTATGCTGGATTATCCAGGCAGGGATGGTGTAATCAGAAGGGTCCTTAAATGTAGAAAAGGGAGGCAGATGAGTCAGTGTCAGAGTGATGCAGTAGGAGAAAGACTTGAAAAGCTATGGCTGGCTTTGAAGATGGCAGAGGTCATAAGTCAAGAATATAGGTAGCCTTTAGTAGCTAGAAAGGGCAAGAAAATGAATTCTCTCCGGAACTTCCAGGAAGGAATGAAGGCTGCCAACAGCTTGATTTTAGCCAAGTGAGACCCATCTTAGATTTCTGACCTCAAACTTGAAGATAATACATTTGTCTTGTTTTAAGCCATTAATTTTATGGTAATTTGTTATAGCAACAATGAACAAAACTAATATGGGTGTGAAAAACTCCTCATAAAAGAGAAAATACAAATAGTTCTTGAACATATAAAAAGATGCTCAACCTTCATTTATAATAACTAGAATTAGACAGATTAAAAAGGCCACAATAATCTCAAAAAAGAACAAAGTAGGAGGGCTTATAATGCTAGATATCAGGATTTATTATAAAGCTACAATAATCAAGCTGGTGTGGTACTAGCATACAGACGGAAAAACAAACTAATAAAAAAGAATCTAAAAGCACATTCACACATATATGCAGTCTCTTGATTTATAACAAAGGTACCTCCACAATTCAATGGCAAAAAATGAACTTTTCAATAAATGGTTCTAAATGTTTAAAAAAACTAATTTGAGATGGATTTTAGGCCTAAATATAAAAGGCAGAATAATAAAGCTTCACAAAGAAAACATAAGAATACTTTTATGATCTTGGAATGGGTAAAAATGTCTTAAGTAGGGTGCAAATACCTCAAACCATTAAAGGAATGGTCAATAAACTGGACTTCATTAAAATAAATAACTATTCATCAAAAGACACGATTAAGAGAGTGAAAGAGTAAGCCACACGAGGTCAGGAGATAGAGACCATCCTGGCTAACATGGTGAAACCCCGTCTCTACTAAAAAATACAAAAAATTATCCGGGTGTGGTGGTGGGCGCCTGTAGTCCCAGCTACTGGGGAGGCTGAGGCAGGAGAATGGCATGAACCCGGGAGGTGGAGCTTGCAGTGAGCCGAGATTGCGCCACTGCACTCCAGCCTGGGTGACGGAGCGAGACTCCATCTCAAAAAAAAAAAAAAAAAGAGTAAGCCACTGGCTGGGAGAAGATGTTTGCAACATACATATTCAACAAAGGACTGGAATCTACAAGATATAACGGATGCCTGCAAATCACTAAGAAAAACATAGACAAAACCCAACTTAAAACAATGGGCAAAAACTTAAAGTCTTCAGACTTAAGTCTTTGGATTTGACAAAAGAAGCCACCCAAATGGCCTATAAGCATGTAAAAAGGTACTCCACATCATTAGTTATGAGAGAAATGCAAATTAAAATCAGTGAGATTCCATACTGCACACTCAACAGAATTGCCTAAATCTGTAAGATTGAAAATATCTGGTGAGAGTATAGCACAAATGGAACTCTCATATTGCTGGTGGGGGTGTAAATTGGTGCAACTACTTTAAACACTGTTGCGCAGTATTTACTAATACTAAACATGAACTAGAATTCCTAGTCTTAATCATGCACCCAAGAGAAATAAATGCACATGTCTATCAAAAGGCATGTATAAGAATGTACATAGCATCCCCAAACTGGAAACAACCCAAATGTTCAACAGTTAAATGGTTAAATAAGTTTTGGTATATTTATACAGCAGAATATTACCGAGCATTACAAAATTACTGCTACACACAACATGAATGACTCTTATAGATACAACGTGTTGAACAAAGGAAGCCAAACACCATTCATGTGAAGTTCAAACAAAGGCATCCTTGGAGACAGAAGTCAGAAGAACGGTTACCTCTGGGGGTGGGTTATAGACAGAGATGGAGCATGAACTAGTCTTCTAGGGTGCTGGAAATGTTCTATATCTTGCTCTGGATGGTGTTTTCTTAAGTATATACACATGTAAAAATTCATCAATCTGAACCCTTAAGATTTGTGCACTTTACTATATTATATATGTTATACTTCAACTTAAAAAGATAAACAAAAACTACCCTGAGTAGTTGCTTACCTATCAGACTGGCAAAAATCCAAGAGTTTCTTAACATATCCTATTAGGGAGGCTGCAATAAACAAGCACCCTTATACCTTGCTAGTGGGAGTGAAAAACGGCATAGACCCTATGGAGGCCAATTTTGAAGTACATTGCAAAATTACAAATACATTTATACTTTGGCACAGTAATTTCACTTCTAGGAACTTATAACTATACCCTCCTACACATGAAATAACATATATAGGTCATTCACTATAGCGTTGCTTATAATAACAAAAGACTAGAAATTACATAAATGTCCATGAACAGGTCACTAGTTAAATAAATCAAGATACATAGGAACTTTGGAATATTATGTAACTGTAAAAAAAGAACTAGGACAGCTTTTATACTGATATGGAAAGATCACCCAGAAAAATTGTTGAGAAAAATCAGGCACTGAGAAATGAGTATAGTATGCTACCATTTATGTAAAAGGAAGGATAAAAACATATCTTAGTATTCACTTACATATGTAAAAGGACACTAGAAGGATACAGAAGAAACTAGTAACAGGCATTACCTGCACATGTGGTAGAAGGGTTTTGGGGAGCTAGAGAGAGGGGGATAGCATGGAAGGGAGTTTTTCATTTTAAATACTGAAACAAAAAGATGAAATACTCCTATCTGGTGGCTTTAAAAACAGGCCAGACTGTCACCAGTCTGCAGGAAGGCAGCATTGGGTACCAGTCCATAGGCTCTGAAATTAGAGGTGTGGGTAAAAGACCTAACACACAAATTCTTCCTACTTGTGTGACCTGGGCGGGGTAAACTGCTCACCTTCAGCTTCATTTTCCCTTACCCAGAAGATGGGATTAACTAGAGTACCAGCTCATCAATTTGCTGTGAGGATTAAATGGGATGAGATAGGTAAAGCATTTACATTCTGCCTATCTCATTGTGCATAGAAACATACAAGTTTGTATCTGCCTCTAAGCTCTCTACAAGGCCCTAGGGTTTAGAGATATCACCACTCAGAGGAATATCCAGTGCCAAAAAAAGAGTTATTTCTCTATTTTCCTATTAAATTCTTACATGAAATTGCTTGATTGTTTCATGCCAAGGTTAGATGTTCCGCCATACATATTATAAAGGTACAATGGTTCAACAGTTGAAAATCATCTGTGAAATGAAAAAAAAAAATCCATGCATATATTATAGCTCCAATTTAGTAAAAGAACTGGCTCTGCTTGGAGGAGGAGGAGGAGGCATCACACTTTCCTGCCAATAACCAACCCTTTAACAATGCCTGTCTGGCAAGCCTGAGTGCTCCAGGAAAGGGCCACCAATAAAATCCTTCCAAGGGTCTGTGTGGAGCAGGGAGAGAGGAAACGCAGTCAGCTCTTTTTTCTCCGCAGGAAGGGAAGACAAAACAACTGCACATCAGGGAGAAGGCAAACAAATTGCCAATTCAAGCCAAAATAAGCTGCTTCTGGTGGAAGCACAACAGCTGGAGCCAATTCATCCAGACACAGAGGTGAGGGGCCTGAAAACAGAGCTGGATCTGGGGACCCTGCCTCTGAAAGGCAGGGGTCTTCTCAGCAAGTGATGGCCACATGCACTCAGTTCACCTCAGTCTATGCCCACAAATGGGAGTTAGCCAGTGAGCTTTGTCAGATGTGGAAAGAAATCCTAGGTGGAAAGGAAGAAAGCGAATTAGTGAAGCAGCCAAGTGGACAACACCTGCGGAGCACCTATGACATGGCAGGTACTGAGCATGCACTTGACATACCTATGCCATTGGGAAGAACAACTTCTGGGAGTGGGTATCATGATGTTGATCTTACAAATGAGGAATCAGGCTCGGTGAGGCAGAGTGATTGTACAAGGCATATAGGTAGAGAATGCCCAAGCCAGCCATGGTCAATGGCCTCAGCTCTCTCTTTTCTGATTGTCACCTGAGTCTCTCTATGCTCAGCTCCAACAGTTCTTCCTTAGTCTAAAGCAGGAACTCATACCACTTCACCATTCTGTCTAGTCATGGGGGCACCTGGTGGCAAAGACAAAACATGTCAAGAGAAACTTAACTGGAAAACTAAGGAAGTAACTAAACCAAATTTCAAAAGAAGGGGAACAAAGAAACCCAGAAGCACATAAAGCAGCAGAGTAAAATTTCCATCTTCGCAAGAAACTGAAATGTGGCTTCCATGGGGCTTGCTTCAGGCTGGAACATGCAGGGCCTGAGTCCCTGTCTGGGACAATGAAGAGCAGAATCCTGTTCTTGAACAAATCTGGGCTAGCACTGTTTCCAGGGCTGCTTGGATGTGCAGATTCCCCAGTGGGAACCCCAGGCTCCAGTTTACAAATCCATCCTGCAGCTATGCTGAGATCTTGCCGTGGACCCTGATATCCAGGCTGGGAAAGACACTTCCTTCTCTAGCTCCTGAGATTCCTACCCTGGCCTCAGGCTTATAATTACTTCCTTCCTTGAGGTCTTAATATAGAATAATAATAATAATAGCAGCTAACATTTATTGAGTCTTTTGTGTTAGGCATTGTTCTTAGCACTTTACCTAACAACCCTATCAAGTCAGTAATATTATATCCCAGATGAGGTGATCAAGACACAGAGAAGGTAAGCCACTTATACAGGTTACACAGCTTGTAAGTGGAGAAGACAGAATCTGGATCCAGGCAATCTGTCCCCAATGCCTGAGCTCTTCTTAACTACTACCCATACTACTTCAGGCCACTGGAAATGATAGAGTAGAGGAGCAGTTTTGGAAGTCAGGCAGACAGCTCTACTATTTACTGCTGTAACCATAGGACCAATTCAAACCAAGTAATCACTGCTTAAGTTACAGGTAATGCAAAGCCAAAGTTACCTGGCATGCTCAGAAGAAAAGCTTTAGCAGCCTAATTGTTACCATCACCAGCCTGGCTGACCAGCTGCACTGGCATCACCTGGGATTAGTTTAAAATGCCATAAAAGCTTGACCCACTCCCAGATCGGGGAGATGGATTTGAGCGTTGCCTCCCTGTCTCCTTGTCAATTGACTCACAATAAAGCTTTTTCTTTTCTCAAAGCCAGTGTCACAGTATTCGCTTCTATGTGCGCTGGGCAGCGAGCCCATTGCCCAGGTAACACTGCTACTTATCTCTACAACCTGTTTAATCCATTTAACCTCTGAGTCTGTTTCGTCTCTACAAAGCAGATACGACAAATATACTTTGAGGAGTTGTGTCCATTAACCTAAGACAGACTAGGTTCTCAATCATGTCCTTTCACCATTCTCCGTTTCACCTCCCTTTCCAAGTTGATTCATCTGTCACACATTCATTAGACATTAAGGTTGCTTCTACCCTCGGGCAAAGTTTGGCTGCTTTATGTTCTCTTCTAGTCTATGCTATAACTATTTTGTGCCTTTTACATGTGGGACACAGCACCAGGCACTGAGGGCTAGAGTTCAGGGAATGAAACTGAAGGCAGGGAAATCCCTGTAAAGCAGGCAAAGGCAGTAGGGTTTAGGGGAGGAGCTCAACCCCATGAGAAACATGGCTTTAAGCTGGCAGGAACTCTTCTTCACCTGCAACTTGTCTCCCTCTTGCTAGCCTCCTGCTAGGACTAACAGGCAGCTTCTTGTAGCTTCCTGTTTCAAAGCCTGCACCCTGCAGGGCACCCACTGAGGGCCTCATTCCTCCAGTGATGGAGAGCCTCTTGCTCCTGGCCGCCAGGCAGGTACATATGTGCAGAGCCTTGTGCCTGCACTCACTTTTCCTGACTCTGAAACCATTCATTCAGCAGTCTGTGAGCCAGGTCCCAGGCACTGGGGACACAATGGAAAATAACAGGTCTGTCCTCAAGTGCTCGCCAGCATGCCCTATTTTCCCACTGCCTCTGATGGCCTCGACACAGGTAACACTGGACACATCCTTCCAGAATGTCATTGTTTCTCTCCCAACAGAGAAATGTTTCACTAGAACAGTTACACTAACAAGTATTTCTCCCCTCCCGCTACCCAACCAAGAGAAAAGAGAAACCAAAGGAATTTATATCTGCCAGGTGTTTCACATAAATTATCTCACCTAATCACAATAATCCTGAAAGGTGGAATGATTATCCCCATTACAAAGATGAGAAGAATATGGACGCTCACACAGAGATGGAGCCAGTTTGAAACACAGCTGTCTGCCTGCAGAGTCTTTGCTCCTTCTACAGCCCCAGGCTGCCTACGTCAGCTCAGCCTGCTGCTTTGCTAGCTGTGACCCATTCCTTCATCTGGATTTTGTGCTTTCACAAATTTAGATTCCCTGCAATCTTCTTGTTTATGTTGGTCCCAGGGGAAGCCAAACTCTCCCAGTCCGGTGATAGCAGTAGCAGCAATGTGCTAGGCACCGCCTTTGACTTTTTTGATTAGCTTGTCTTAATTACACACAGGCTGAAGCAGTTCCGGTATAAAGTATCTGGTCCTGCTGCAAAGCATGCAGGTTTGCTGTTACATTTTCTAGCTCCTTCTCTAACTCCAGCCCCTGTTACTCCCCACCTCCTCTGCTGTCCTTGGTTCTACCTCTTTGTACATCATGTTTGGGCCTGCAAAGTAGTGCTTCAAACTACTGCCACCCCAGGCAGCTGAGCCAGTCTAGCTCAATTCAGAAAAGACTGTGTGAGTCTCTGCTAAGAGCCACACACTGCTTTAGGTGCTGTGAATAGGCAAGAAACGAGGAAAACACAAGGGCCTTGCCTAGTAGAAGTTCAAAGTTAGAAGCTAAGAGACAGGAGTGGCCAGGAACAGAAATTATTGACACAAATCAGTCAGTAGTGGGGTTGTAACAAGAGTCCTAAAATAGCAGAGCTGGAGGGAAACTTGGTTTTCTGTTTTAACTTCTCCATTTTACAGATGGGGAAACTAAAGCCCAGCGGAGGGCAATTACTTTAACATATAATATCAGGTAAGAATAACGAACATTACCAAAGCCCCTACTAGGAGTTAAGCGTCATTCTATGTGCTTTACAAATCTTAACTCATCCCTCCAACAACACTATGAGGTAGGCACTATTGCCCTCCCCATTTTAAAGATGAGCATAGAGAAGTCAAATACCTTGTCCAAGTTCACATGGTTAGTAAGTAGAAGTCTGTACTGAACTCAGGCAGTCTGGCCCTACACTGCAGTCTCTTTAATGTACTGTGAGATGGAAACTGAGTCTACCTGTGGAAGTAATGAGAAGGCTTCTTGAACGAATTGCTCATAGATCTAATTATGAAAACACTAAACTGTGATTACCCAGGGCCAACTAAGAGGAAGCCTCTATTAACCAGAGATTTGAGTCCAACTGGGAGTTCCTGAGTGCCACTAAATACAAGTCAGCAAGGGCAGTGAGCAGAGCCGCATATTTCCAAAGAAAGAGCCAAACCACTAAAGAATTAAACCACTAAAGAACTTAGAATGGGGATTTATTCGAAAAACTAGAAGCAGTCCAATCATTCTTCCTTTTTATGTCTGGCTTTCTACACATGATGCCCCCCAGCCTGTGAGTTCTTTAATATGCTCAAATGCCACTTCCCGGGCAGGGAGGCCAGCTCAGGTACCTTAAAAAGATGCTCAATGATATGAATTGAAATATTCAGAAAAGGAGCTTCTAGTAAACCCTTGGTCAACCAAAGACTTCCATTTCCCCCAATCTCCCCTAACACACATGCATGAGCGCACGTACCATGGCTTTTGGTTAACCAAAAGTCTTCTCCAATTCTGCCACATGATTTTCAGAAGAAACAGTTATCAGTATAAAAATTACTTACCAATTACTGCCAAATTATGCTCTGAGCCACAAGAGACCTGTAAAAAAAAAAAAGACAAAGAAAATGGATATTTCAGCCAGTATATTTTATAATCATAGTTTTTTTCTAATGACACTAACATCCATTTTTGGCAAAATTTAGGAAGGAAATAGAAAAGAGCATCATATACAAAAGTTAAGATTATAATTACAACACATTCACAGCTACGTAAACAGAGAAAATAAAAAATATTGAATGGAAATTCATCAGATATTAAAGTTGTCTTTAGCTAGTGAGACCATGAGTAATTTTTAAAATCCTTTTTTCCTTTTACTTTTTGTATTTTTCAAACTTTCTGTAATGAGCATATGCTACTGTAAAAATGGAAAGATAAGGCAATAAGGATAACAGTTTTTGAAAACTGAACTAAAAAGACCATCCCTCTCATATGGACTGATAAAATGAGCAAAGAATTCAGTGGAAACAGACTGGTCTGTGGAGAAATGTTTGACTTTTTCTCATCTGTCCACTCTCCCTTTCACCTACCAGCCACACAAACTATATGCAGTTCTTTCAACATGTCATGTTCTCTCACACTTCTAGCCCCTTGCACATGCTTGTTCCTCTACCCGGAATGTCCTCTCCTCTACTGCATACCTAAAAAATTTCTACTTATCCTTTAAAATCTCACAGTATCTACTAAGACTTCTTCGCTGTTGCTTCTAGGCAGACTCAGGTGCACCTGTCCTTATGCCCTTAAATGTACCCCCACCGTAGCAACCATCTTGCTGCCTTTTATCATTGTTTCCTGTCCTCTTATGAGACTACATCTATTTTGAGAACGTGGTTGAGTCTCATTCACCTCTGTATTGTAGAGATGGATTGGACAAGGCCTGGGATTCAGTTAACATCTGCTAAATGAGGGAATGAATGAAAGAACAAAGTACATAAAAGAACAAATACCTAATACATAAAAGACAATTTTTGGCTTTCTGAATCCAGGGTTTCCAACCAGTGAGAGAGACTTCTTGCCCTTCAGTCTCCATATGTCCCAACTGCTAGCAGGAGGAAGTGACTGGGAATACAAAGGCATAAATGGTTCCCCAGGACTAATTAAGAGGAGCTCTAGACTTTAGAGAATTATCCTATGACCTTTATAAGGATACTCACTTTAGCTCCTGGCAAGAGGAATGTTTCAAGTACTCTGGAATGTTAGTGCTGGAAGGGCCCTGGAGATCACCTACGTTATGAGGAGAAGATGGAGGCTTGGGAGGGAGAAATAACTTACCTCAGGTCCCAGGGCAAGTCTGTGACAAAACTAAGACTAAAGCCACCATTCTATCCTCTACTTCTATGAAATCAACTTTTTAAATCCACGTATGAGTGATTCCTTATTGAATGAGATCATGTGGTATTTCTTTCTGTGCTTGACTTATTTTACTTAAAATAATGTCTTCCAGGTTCATCCATGTTATTATATACGACTACAGTTAATCTATTATATTCTTGAAAAATTCTGAAAGTAGATGTTGTTTTCTCACCAAAAAAATGACAACTTTGTGAAGTAATATATGTTAATTAGCCAGTTTAGCCATTCCACAATGCGTATATATTTCAAAACATCATATTGTATACAGAAAACATATACAATTTTATCTGTCAATTAAAAAAAAAATTAAATTAAATTAAAAACTAAGACTAGAGCCACTCTGATTCTCTTAATTCTCCCATAAGTTCCCTTGGTAGTGTTTCTCATTCTTTCCTAGTGAAAACCACTTGGAAGTAATATTCAATGGTTCTTAGCTCAGGCCCCTGACAGTGTAGCTCAAATGGCATTTGAGCATTAGAAGCCAATCTGCATATTCATAGGTGAGAAGGGGCAGCAAGGCTTCCTAGGCTTTTTTCCTGTGTAGAAGCTGTGGTTTCCAGATCCCAGCTTCCACAGGGAAAAGGGTTACCCACACTTAAGTGGACTCCCTGACAGTGCTTAATTGCCAGTAAGTACTTCCAGGTTGTTTAGTCTCTGAGCTCCTTTAAGGCTGGCTCTGTGTCTGATTGACCTGAGGGCTCCCACTATGCCTCACTCAGGACCATATACGCAGCACAAGTTCATTATATGCTTCCTGGCTGTAATGAGGCTGGTTCCTTAGGTCTGTTACAGCAAGCTATTTAGATTGAAGAACTGGAGAAAACTCAGATGTCGAACAATTGGAAAATGCTTCTGTAAATTATGGTAGAGCCATCTGATGGACTAATATGCAGCCTTGGAAAATGATGCTTATAATAATAGGAAAATATTCATGATATGAAAAATTACATACAAATTGTATATGTAATATAATCTCAACTCTATAATAAGGCATGAATAAAATGGAAGGAGATACATCAAAATGTTAACAATGAGTATGATTTTTCTTTTTTTTCTATACTCTGAATTTTATACACAATTTTTATAGTTAGGAAAAAATCCATTAAAAACTAGAAAAAATAAGTGTAATGCAGTTACCACCACAAAGAAAAAAACCCCACCTATAAAATATACATGCTATAAAATCAGGAATGTTTAGAAGTAGTGGGGGAAAAGGATTTGAAGGAAATTTAAATTATAAGGGTAGCTGCATCATGGTGTAAGATTGTAAGATATTTTTTCTACTATTCTCTATTTTCCAAATATTATTTAACTGTGGTGGCAGTAGTAGTGGTGGCTAGGGCAACAGTAACTGTAGGAATTAAAGCCAGCATATATTGAGGATTCATATGTGCCAGGTGTCATGCCAAGGTACTTTATAAACATTATCACATTTTAGTCATCACAACAATCTTTTCAGGTAAGTTCCACTTTGCTTATTTGAGACATAAGGAGACCAAGGCTCATACATATTAAATAACCTTCACAGCTAGACAAGTGGCAGCAGCAGAACTAAAACCCAGGTCTGCCTGATCTCCAAGCTAGTGTTCTTTACTGCTACATCATGTTACCTTTGTTATTGTTTTAAAGTTATTTTATTTTACAAAATGCAGAGAGAGAAAAGCCCTGCTTCTGACTGTTGGGGTTCACCCTGGGGCTGTGACTGTAGAGCTGACCAGCCTTGAGGAACAGGGGCTTCCAGAAACAAGCCATTGACAAATGTCAGTATCAGACAGCACATTAATGAATGAGACAGTGATGAATGGATTTTGTCAAACCAATGTAGAGCTTGAAGCTTAAAGTTCCCCACTGCTTCTTGCTGTCTGTGTGCTGGCATAGAGGTCAGGAGACTGAACACCACAGGCCGCAAAATCCCAGTGTTATACTCCCTCAGTGAAACTGTATCAATGACCATTTGTTTCATAATGCTCCTGTCAGCATCTACCCACTGCTCAGCTGCAGGCAGCTTTCTAGAAGATGCTGTTAACAATGGCAATGAGCCAAGAGAAAGAGATTCAGGACCAGGAAGCTTGATGAGTCCCAGGTCCTCCTCTTTCTGACTCTGAGACCTAAAGGGCAAGGTATTTGATTTGACCTCTTGGGCCTCAGTGTTCTGAGGTGTAAAAAGTAGATAACAGGGTCTTCCCTGCCTGCCTTACAGAATTGCTAGAGGACAAATGAGACAATTTATCCCCTTACAGCCATGCATCCCACCTTCCTCATGCACAAATCTGACCATGTCATGCCCATGTATAAAACCTTCACAGGATCCCAGTGTTGGTAGGGTAAAGCCTAAAACATCTTACAAGGCCCTCATGAGTAGGTCCCTGTCTACCTCTCTGGCCTCGTTTCCTCCCTCTGCTACTCATGAACCCTCAAACCAAATAATATAATCCTTTTGTTCTATTCACATCATGTTACTTTTCTCTAAGAACATGATGCAATTTCAGGCCTTTATGTATGCTATGCTCCTTGCCTGAAATTTGCTTTCTCCCACTGTTTACCAAGGTAAATCTTTTAAGACTGCTCAGCTGGCTGTGGTGGCTCACGAGTGTAATCCCAGCACTTTGGGAGGCCGAGGCGGGGGGATCGCTTGAGGCCAGGAGTTCGAGACCAGCCTGGCCAACACGGTGAAACCCCGTCTCTACTAAAAATACAAAAATAATTGGTGGGGCGTGGAGGCGGGTGCCTATGATCCCATCTGCTCAGGAGGCTGAGGCAGAAGAATCGCTTGAACCTGGGAGGTGGAGGTTGCAGTGAGCTGAGATCACGCCACTGCACTTGAGCCTGGGCAACACAGCAACAGTCAGTCTCAAAAAAAAAAAAAACAAAAAACAAAAAACAAAAAAAAAAAAAAAAACAAAGAAACAAACAAAAAAGACTGTTCAAACATCACCTCCTGGTAAAGCCTTCCCTGACTTCTTCAGGCAGAGCCAGCTGCCCCATCCTGGCAATTCCCACAGCACTATGTATCATGGCCCTTATCACACTATGATGTCTGATCAGACTGTGCATGTGTTAGGTCCTCTGTCTCTCAGACATCTAGAAGACTGCCTGCTCAGTAGTCTTTCTGCCATACAATCTAAGTGCAGGGCATGGGGGTGAGGAGATGGCAGTACAAAGAGAAGGGACTCAGGGAAGGTATACGATCCCAAAGCAAGTATAAGCAGCATTGTGGCCAATCCAGTCCAATTGGAGACAGACCCTGACATGCGCAATGCGGGCAAGGAGACAGCATTAGAAAGATACAGCATGAAGATGCTGGGGGCATTGAAAGCAGAGTAGGGTTCTTCTGGCAACTCCAGCACAGCAAAGCACAGAAGACTATAACAGAAGTCAGTTCTAGGAAACAGGACCCCACTATAGAAAAAGCAGGTTCCAGCTTGCTGATTGGGGCCTTCTGGAGAAGGGGGACACAACTCTCCAAGGGTAAGGGGCGAGAAGCAAAGGTGGCTGTGGAAAGCTGCTCTGTCTTAGTGCTTCCCAGGCATGAGAGAGGTCTGCTCTGTTCAGGGACCTCAGCCTGCGAAGTCAGAGCTGCAAAAAACAAATTCCGAAACCCCAATGCCAGAGGGATAAGATCTCCTACCCACCCACCAGGCTAGACTTCATCAGTTCTTGCAAGGCCAGTTAAAACTCCCCTAGGGGTGGGGTCTTAGAAAATACAGCTGGACCAGGGCAAGAGCTGACTGATAATATGCTCAGTAAATACATGCTGAATGCATTAATGAGTTAAACAAATGAATAATTTAAGCAAAAACTGGATGAATGTGAAAATGTTTGCCAACTGTTGGATGTGAGTACTTTGGTTCTCAGCAGTACAGTTGTACCTGTTTGTAAAAAGAGCTGACTGGCTCTTATAGAATACTTATAGGCCAGGCACTTGGCTAACTGCTTTACCTGCATTAGCTCATATAGACTTACACAAAACCTAAGAGATTCCTTTGTTACAACCATTTTACAAATGAAGCTGCTGGGGTTCAGAGAAGCAAGGTAACTTGCCCAGTGTTTCACAGCTAGCGGAGCTGCAGGATTCTGTGATCCTTCAGGTTCAAGCTTTCTCCCTCAAAACGGTATGTACCCTTCCTTTTCTCATATAAGATGGAAATAAACCCCCATCCAGTTCCCTTACATCTGGCAAGGCCAGTGCCAGGAACGTAAGGCTGGGAGAGCCCTAGATTTATAGGACCCAAACAACATCCTGCCTGGGGCTAGGAGTGCTCACCTCTGGAATGATCAAGGAGCTGTTTCCAGGGATATTTCTTAGGGGAACGGCTGCAAAGTGGCAACAAAGTTCTGTCACCTGCCCTCCTCATGGATACCCTTGGCGAGAGAACGCCGCCAGATTGTTCAAATCTGAACATTCTAAACGGGGAAATCGGGGCGCGGAAGAGTGGGGTGGGAAACGAACACCGGGTTGCGGACCAGAACTCAGGGTCAGGTACGCCAAGGAGAGGAAGTGGAACGAGGCCAGCCCCACGCCACCAGCCAGGGGCCGCTTTCCTCTACCAGAGAGGGGTAGCCAGCCGCAGCCCAAAGGCCACCCAGGGTGCCAGATGGACAGCGAGGCCTGCTGATTGGTTCTCGCCCGGCGCCAATGAGCCCCGGCGCCTTCAGGTGCTATGGCAACGGGGCGTACGTGCGGAGACACGTGATAGCCAGGGTGGAAGGGGAGTAACGGGCTTTAGGTTGGTACGGTACTGGGTTATGCTCTGTGCCGCACTGCGAGCCCTTGGCGGGCACAGCAGCCAGGATGGGAGAAGGGTGCCAGAAGCAGCTCCAGAATGGCAGCCCCAGCTGGCTGGGCAGCCTGCGCCGCCTGGGTTAACAGGGCGAGGGAATGGTCTCGGTGCCGCCTTTGCTAGAGCTCTGCCCAAACCCGGTTTCCATCTGTGTATCTCTGGGGTGACAACCAGAATTTCCAAACTATCAGAAACGCAGTGCTTGGAAGCTGGGCACGTTTTACAGGCACACTGCAATCCAGTGAGCCACCAGAGTTCCACCCCTAAGCTCAGAAATGGTCCCAACTGGGGAAGGCCATGGCGACACCAGAGAGGCAGCATGGTTGTTTACTTCTGGAAGCACCTAGCCTTACTAAGATATCTTTAACTTTCTCTGTGGGCTTGAATTTGTATTTTATTTCATATATACATGTATATATTATATATACATTTAAAAAAAAGCACATTGTATGTATGCCTGTGAAAAAAATGAGGCTTGAACTAGGTTCTGCTATCTTCCAGAGAAGTTGGGGTGAGAAGAAGAGAGCTAAAGTTTGGTTAAGTGCCTGGATGTCAAGCATGTGACATTACAGAATTTCACTTTACCCGCAATACCTCCCATCTTCATAGCCACTCTGAGAAGTAGGAATCTGTCTCCCTACATAGCAGGCCAGCAAACCCGCTCAGAGCAGTTAAGTCACTGGTCCCAGGTCTGCTTTGGTCCAAAGCCTGTAAGCTAACTCACTACACATACTGCCTCCTCCTCTGATACTCTCCTCTTTTGATACAGAGTGTCCCTGTCACAAAGGCTCAAACTCTCAAGTGACAGTTCTAACTCTTTTCCTCATCTCTCTCCTACCCTTATATTTAGGCTGTCTCCAGATCCTGTTAATCCTGCCTTCTCAACGGTTCTCAAATCTGACTTATTTCCAGCTGCTATCATCTTAGTTTAGTCCTTTTCGCCTCAGCCTGGAGTCTTAACAACCAATGACTTTAAGATTTCTTCTCACCATAATATCATGATCTGATCTGTTTTTGTTTTTAGAGACAGAGTCTTGCTCTGTCGCCCAGGCTGGAGCGCAGTGGTGTGAACCTAGCTCACTATAACCTCGAATTCCTGGGCTCAAGCGACCCTTCTGCCTTAGCTTCCTGAGGTACACAGGACTAGGACTACAGGTACACACCACTATGCCTGGCCAATTTTTTTTTACTTCTTGTAGAAACAGGATCTCATCATGTTGTCCAGACTGCTTGAACTCCTGGCTTCAAGCGACCCTCCTCCCTTGGCCTCTCAAAGTTCTGGGATAACAGGCATGACCCACTGTACGTGCATGGGCATGATCTGATTTTTTTTTTAATTAAAGTTGTCACAGTTATCAAAGTCTCATTACTGTTTAACACACATTTTACCACTCCTCTCCTAAACAAACCCTCTAACCCAGCAACACGAGAGTCTCTTTTCTGTCTCTGGAAAAATCTCATTTCCCCCACTTTTGTATCTTCATTTGTACTATTCTCCCTTTTCCATACCATTCTAAATCCAACCAACTCTACAAGGCCTAGTTCAAAACCTTGAGGCAGTCCCCCAGATCACCTCAGCCTTTAGGAGATCTGCCTCCTCTCAATTCTCACCACTTGGGTTGGCTATAGTTTGCTTTTATCAAATCTCCTTTGTGCTTTTAATAGTTTGGACATGAGTATGGGGCATGTCAGTGTGAGGTAATGGACAGAGTTCTAGATATGGAACCAGAAAACCTGGATTTAAGTCCTGACGCCCCCAGCCCCCACGTCCTAGCCATGTGACTTTGGGTAAATCTCTTTGCCTCCCTCTGGCCCTCAGTTCCCTCATCTGTAAAACGGAATTCAAACAACTAGGTATACCTCAAGCATCCTAACCTCTGCTATCTACAGAATAAAATTCACTTTGGGCTTGACCCTGTTCTACAGATACATTTTAGGACTTACATATTATTTGAGAACATATAAAAGGAGACTATAAGCATTAGGAACTGGCATAGGTTCACTATGAAGAGTTCTTCAAGCTGGGCACGGTGGCACACACCTGTAATCCCAGCACTTTAGGAGGCTGAGGCAAGTGGATAGCTTGAGCTCATGAGTTCAAGACCAGCCTGGGCAACATGGCGAAACCCTGTCTCTAAAGAAAATACAAAAAAATTAGCCCGGCGTGGTGAAGTGTGCCTGTAGTCCCAGCTGGTTGGGAGACTGAGGTGTGTGGTAAGATCACTTAACCTGGGAGACGGAGGTTGCAGTGAACTGAGATCATACCGCTGTACTCCAGCCTGAGCGACAAAGTGAGACTAAAAAAAAAAACAAAAAAACAAACAAACAAACAAAAAAACCTTCTTCAGTATAAACAGTTCATTTCCTTTTCCAATAGTTTATTGACAGATAAGGAGAGGGCTTGAGGAATATCTACTGAATTAGAATATAATATACACAGTAATTAGGCTATAATATATACAATTAAACTAGCCAGGCAGTCAGACTGCTTACTTTTCCCATAGTGCCCTTCTAAGGGAATGTCTTTATCATAAATGGCCATGTTGATACCATGTGGTCCTGCTTCCTGGGGCCAAACCTAACTGGACTATGGATGGACACCTGTCTCAATGTGGATTAATACACAGATTGACCACAGCCTGCGAAATGGCTTAGTGAAAATTCTGCCTTGAAACAGTTCTAGGGGGTGAGTCCTCCAGTTGGTAGCTGGAGCAGTAGCTGGAAGAAATAGACACAAGGAAGGTTAAGATGAGGAGGAGGTACAAGCAGAGGAGTCAGAAGCAGCAGGAACGGTAAAGTGAAGCTAAGTCACCAGGATGTGAGTTCTAAAGGAAGAATCAATAGATCCTACTGCTGAGGGCTCAAGAAGGTTTAGGCTTTTGAGTTGCCTTGGGTTCTAAATAACTGTCCCATTGTTCTTTTATAAGGCATTTGCTTCACCTATTTTCCTTACTTATGCTAAAGTGCAATACAGTCTTCACAATAATAATCTGCTAATATCTCTGGTCCTTGCCAACTAAAAAAGCCTAACACAACAATACATCTGGATTTCAGTAAAGGCATGCCACCAAGTTACTTCAGTTACTCAATACTTGTACTGAGAACAAAATGGAACCATGTGAGTTGGACAATCAAACTAAAAGACAGGCAATTAATAGATTCAGGCCAGGTAAACACCCTATGGCAGGCTTCTCAAAAACAATTTAACCCTTTCCCTAGTAGCCATGATAGGTTAAAATTAAAAGACCGCCAACACCAAGTACTAACAAGGATGTGAAATAACTGGAACTCTTACACTGCTGACAGGAGTGTAAATTCAACAACTGCTTGGAAAAACTGTCTGGCAGTATCTACTAAAGCTAAACACATATATGGACACTCAAGTACCCAAAATAAATTATTGCTTACTTCTACCAAAAAGCATGTACTAGAATGTTGATAGCAGTTTTATTCATAATAAAAATATGAAATAACACAAATATTCATCATCAGTACAATGGATACAGTGTAGTTCATTCAGAATACTTTATAGCAGGGGTCCCCAACCCCTAGGCTGCAGACTGGTAACATTCCATGGCCTGTTAGGAACCAGGCCACACAGCAGGAGGTAAGCAGCAGGCAAGGGAGCGAAGCTTCATCTGTATTTACAGCTGCTTCCCATCGCTCACATTACCATCTGAGCTCCGCCTCCTGTCAGATCAGCGGCGGCATTAGATTCTCATATGAGCACAAACCCTATTGTGAACTTCGCGTGGGAGGGATCTAGGCTGCGCAATCCTTACGAGACTCTAACTAATGCCTGATGATCTGAGGTGGAACAGTTTCATCCCAAAACCATCCTATCCCCACCTCTTCCGGGAAACCGGCCCCTGGTGCCAAAAAAGGTTGGGGACTGCTACTTTACAGCAATGGGGGAAAATATTGATATTCACAACATAAATAAATCTTTAAGAATGATAATATGAAACTCAAAAGTAGGCAAAACTGATTTCAAATAAATAATATAACTGCTCTGAAGGGGGTCAGACTAACTCTTGAACACAGTACTTTGACTAAATAACTTCTGTTTACAAATAAACAATGCAAAAAAAATTTTAACTACTTTGTAGGTTATTTTCTTTCATTGCATGTGTGTATCAATTCTGAAAGTATTTTGTATATATTGTGGGACCATGCAAATGAGGAAATATATGAATGTTGCTGGGAGCCAGAATGCTCACTGTAGTTGAAGGAAACACAAATATAGAATGAGAGAAGGCAAAGAGAAACCCTGTGGATATCAGGTTAGAATTAGAGTTATCAGTATGAACTCACAGTTTTACACACACACACACACACACACACACACACACACACACACACACGGGTTGAGTTAAACCAACATGAAATTGCCTAGCAGCACTGACACCCCAGCAGCAATGAGTTTACTTGGTGCACAGACCCTGGCTTTTAAATACTATTCACCTAAGAGGGATCAGAGCTCCTTGGAGAAAAGGCTGATTCTAGGGTTGCGATGAGGAAAGAACAGTTTGAGCCTGGAACATGTATTTGTACCACAAAGTAAGAAAGTGATAAAAGAGTAATGGAGACATGTCAAAAGGAAACTAGCCAGCCTGAAACAGCTCCCACTAGCTAAATCAGGCAGAACTTGAGCTCCAAAATGAATAATGACAGTAGATTACAGCCTATTGAATAAAATAAAAATCCACTGTATATACTGAGCAATAAATAGATAGGGAATCAGGAAAAGCTCTTTCTTATAGTAGGATGCCAAAAATAATAAATGTAAAAGAATAATTGGGCTAGAAAATAATTTTGCAATCATTAGTTAATTCAGACAAGAATCACCAAAGCATGTTAAAACTACTGGGCAAAGTCTGAAGAGGAAAAGGATATTCACATAGTCTTAAAGTATCTCTTCACAGATTACTTCTTAATTACAAAGGATAAATGGTAGCCTTATAGCAGAGAAAGGAGGCAAGCACCACCTTACCCAAGGAATGTAGGTTAGCATCACTAATAATGTGCCAAACTGACATCAGGTGCCTCCTCATATGATGCATTAAAGACAGACACAACATCACTTATTTAGTATTCCTGCCAAAGTGCATAAGTGAAATCTAATCATGAGGAAAAATCAGATAAAACCAATTGAGGGACATTATATACAAAACAACTGTCCTCTACTCTTAAAAAATGTCAATGTCATAAGAGATAAAGAAAAGCTATTCCAGAATAAAGGAGGCAAGGAGACATGACAACTAAATGCAATATATGATTCTGAACTGGATCCTAGATCAAAGTGGAAAATTGTCATAAAAGACATCATTGAGACAACTAGAAAAATATACAGAAGCTCTGTAGATTATTCTATCAACGTTAAATTATTTTAAAAAGACAGAGGACACAAATGTGGCAAAATGTTAATATATTCTGTGTCTGGGTGAAGGGATTTGTGGAATTCTTTATATTATTCTTGCAACTCTTCCGTGAGTTTGAAATCATTTCAAAATAAAAAGTTAAGCAAAATTAATCTGTGGTGAAAGTTTAGAATAATGGTTATTTTGGGATGGGTATATCCAGGAAGCTTACTGAAGTGCCTAATTTGGGTGATTACATGGGTGCATACAAATATAAAAGGTCACTGAGTTGAATATTTAAGATCTGTGCATTTTACTGTAGGTAAGTTACACTTCAACCAAAAAAACAAAACAAAACAAAAACAAAACAAAAAAAACCAGGATAGCTTTCTTCTTAAGCCTAAGTGAGGAAAGTGGCCAAGCATCAGAGCCTACATGAGAAAAGTGGCTAAGAAGGGGCAGCAGGGGCCCAGTGGAGGTTCAGAGCCTGGCTGGACAGCTGTGGCCTGGTGGGGTATCAACCTGTGCAAGGAACGTAGTCAGCAGGACTGTGGTGCAATGGGTCGGTTTCATACAGGAGAACTGAGCAAGTAAGCAAATGTATTGAAGATAATGGGAGCCAGGTTTCTCATAGTCAGGGAAGTGAATTACAACTGAAAGAGCGAGATATAGCAGGAACTCTGTAGTGTTGCATTATAACTAAAGACACTGGTGTGAATTCATTGTTTTCAAGGCAGACAGAGAAATAGAAATAAATATATATAGAAAAGTAGGGCTGTGTGTGTGTGTGTGTGTGTGTGTCTGTGTATGCACAAACTCACATTTTTCTCACGTTTTCTCAGCTTTGTCCACTGAGGGAGCCTGTGAGCAGCAATCTCCAATGATATAAGCACACCCAGACGTGAGATTGATGGACTGACTGATTTTTTGTAGAGATGGGGTCTTATGATGTGGCCCAGACTGGTCTCAAATCCCTGGGCTCAAGTGATACTTCCCACCTCCCAAGCTCCCAAAGTGTTGGGATTACAGGCATGAGCCACTGCGCCTAGCTGATTTTTATTTCTAAAAATCATTCTCCACTAAAAAATTGTTGGAGAAATGGCTGATTTTAGGAATGAGGCAGGGAAAGTATAAGATGAACCTGTAACATCTTGTGTAAGAGAGCAAAAAAAAGTGCTCAAAAAAATGATGTGGGCATGTCAAATGACACAGAAGCAAACTTGAAGGTGTTCCCACTGGCTAAATATAAGACAATTTGAGCATCAAAGTAAATAATGATACTCATTGGAATATAAGCCAGAGACTAAAACAGAAATCTTCCTATGTGAAGCTCTTACCTAGAGGCATCTTGTGGTTTACCAAGGAATATGGCCCTCAGTTTGGCCTATCTAAACTTCTGATCAACAAATTGGATAAAGACTGAAGGTTTGCTTACTAAACACACAGAATTTATAATGCTGGAAGAGACAGCCAGTACCTTGGATGAGATGCTCTGGACTCAATGAGATGAACAAGTAGAAACACATAGGTTATAATTTAAAATGTGAATTCCTACACTCAGTTTCAAAAAATAAGTTGTAGAGATGCAGAATTGGCGAGAAATGACTAAAGAGCCTTTCTTGTGAAAAAAGATCCATACTGGCAATTTGAGTCAGCAATGTGACATAGCCTCTCAAAAAATAGGATCCTGGGCTGCATTACATTTTTGCCCACAAAAATGAACTGGTCCTAGTGTCCTCTGTGCTGGTCACATCATATTTGGAGAACTGTGGTCAGTTCGGGACTCTCTCTCACATTTTAAGATACTGAATTTAAGGAATAATAAGATCAAAGTAACCACAATATTAAAACATGTAGAAATTGTCATATAATGAGCTGCTGAAGAAACAATACATGTTAAGCCTGGAAAAAAAGATTTGTAGGGATGTGGTAGGTGGAGGTGCATATGACTCTTCAAATAATTGAAAGACAGTCACATAGAAAACTTGTTCTGCAGGGTTCCAGATGGAAAAACAGTGTTATTAACATAGAGTGTGGTCTAATATGCAGAAGAACCTTTTTAACACAGAGCTATTCTAAAACAGACTGGTATATCTTGTAAGGTGGTGAGCTACTACCCATTGTGGGAAGCATTTAAGTACAAACAGGGTGACTGCCTCTCAAAGCTAATTATTGAAATCCTTTTGAGTTCTGAGTTTCCGTATCTGGCCTACTACTGGCTAGACATTTTTCCTAAGCCACCATCTTCTTTGGTCTCCTTGTCTATCTTTTAAGATCTTTTTTCCAAGTGGGCAAAAATTCTGAAAATAAGTATTTGCATATAGATAAATTGTGGAGTAGGACTATGCCTAAAATGGGGGTGAAAAAGGGGAGGGGAAGCTTCCAGCTTTTTCCAGAAAAACACCACAGTTAGGAAAAATGTGAGGAGCACTTGGGGATAAAAAAGCATGCCTAGAAGACAGTAAAACATAAAAACACTATTATAGACTGATTGGATGAATGTCCCCAATTCTTACTCCTCCTCCTATCCACATCCTTTGCCATGAATTGCCTTCCCATTCAGGGACAGTTTACCAGCCTGTCATCCTTTGACTTTGGACTCAGCCATGTGACTTGCTTGGGTAACTAGATGTTAGCAAATGTGACACAAGAGAGATTTGAAAAATCATTTGTATATTTATGCTCACTTTTGCCCTCTGCCCTCTGCCACTGCCATGAGAACTCGCCCAGGCTACCCTGTTCAATGATGAGATATGTGGAACAGTGCTGAGCCACTCCCAGTTATCCTAATCAAAGATCAGCCAAGACCTAGGCATGTGAGCAAGCCCTGCCAAGACCAGAAGAACCACTCAGCTGAGCCACAGACACATGAACAAATAACTGTTTCTTGTAGTAGAGCCTAGATGTTTTTAAACTACTAGGTTATGAGTGATTTATTATGTAACATTACTGTGGCGATAGATAACTGATTTAAAACATCCGCTAACATTTGTCTAGCACTGAACGGTTTCCAAGTGTATTCACTGTTAATGCCCTGCAGCCCAAGACTACCAAGAACATGTGTGTAGTTGAACAGACGGGTTTACTACTTATTGCTGTGAAGGAGAACACACACTACAGGAAACCATGGAGCATCTCTGGGAGGTGGAGGTTGCCATGAGTCGAGATCATACCACCGCACTCCAGCCTGGAACATATTAGAAAGGACTCTATTAGACAGAATAGTGGGATGTTTGGTGTTTTATGGCTTGGACAATGTTCATGTCTTGTCTGTGTTCAGACATGATTACAAAGTGGTCTTATTTTTGTCTTGATCCATCATGGTCACAGAGTGGCCTTGTCTGATGTTGATGTTTTGTGAAGTAGTATATGTTCAACAGGAGAACATCAAGACCTACCTGAGTGCCAGGCCAGCTCACGGCAACACCAAGGCCCAGTGACTGATAGTACCAGGCCAGTTCCTGGATGCCAGGGAATAATTTTCTCTTTATCATCTACACAGGACCTTATTTGACCCATAAAATAGCCCTAAAAGTAGGTTTTATTATGACTTTTTTAAATAGATGAGAAAATTGAGACTCATGGACATTAAGAGCCTGGTCCAAGGTCTGACATATGTAAGCTGTCTGACCTTGGGCATGAAGCCTGTACTTTTTGAACCTTTGCTTCTTCATTGTAAAATGGGTGTAGTAACATTTGCCTCACATGATAGTGAAGCTTAAATGAGATCAAATATGCTAAAGAACCCAACCCATCTCCTAGTATCTAGAAGTGGTTCAACCAATATTACTGCTTCCATCTCCCTTGATATCCCCACTCTTTTCATATCATGGGGCCTCTGGAAAACATCTTTATATGGAATCTATATCAAGGTAATTTTCGTTGTTGTGAATAAATACTGGGCCTCTCTTCAGAGAGGCTCCCCTACGTGAGGCTATTTCATAGTTCAGCTGGTTCCACAGCGGCTCAGCTCTATACAAGCCACTAGTGTCCACGTGCAGAAAGATCTTGTGTATATGCTCAACTCTCATATGATGTGATGAGTACAGCCAAATGGGCAGGGATGCATGGGTAGATCAGCCTTGAGGTCAGAAGGCTGAAAATAACCTCAGAATATTAAAAGTTATGGGCTACATGGAATAAACTGTCACTCAAACCAGTGTTCCTCCAGCAAGAAAACCACAGGCACACAGAAAGGGTGGAATTAAATATCTTGCTCAGCCTCCATGACACTGAGGGTGTCAGAGAAATGGTCTGAGTCTTAATTCTGGCCTTAGCTCTTGCCTGGGATTCTGCAGCAGCTTCCTTGTGCTCCTCTCCCCTCTGACCTCTCCCCCACTCTGTCAAAATGGTCTTCATAAAGTACAAGTGAATTATTTTGCTCCACATTGCCGAAGTCCAAATTCCTTTGTCTGGTATTTAAGATCTTCCATGGTCTAGACCCAATGCAGTTCTCTAGCCTCTTTCCCCAGTAAAATTACCCACAAGTACCTGCACTCCTACCTCATCAAACCCCTCCACACGGCATCCCACCACCCCACTTCTCATCACACCCAACTTGTGCTGTGCTCTCACTTCAGTGTACCTTCACCACTCATCCTTGAGAAGGAAGGAGAGAGGAGAAGAAAAGGAAAAGAATTACATTTATTGATTACTAAACCTATTCTAGATACTTTTTGTGGATTAATACATTATATCTACATTTTATAGATTAACTGAGAAATAGGATGATTAAATACCTTGACCAAAAGCACATAGCTAGTAAGTGGATGGGCCACCTCATAAGTAATTGCTTCCTCCTCTGGGTCCTGCTATAGAAATAGCACCTTTCCTACTTATTATTAAGTGGTTTTCAAATCTGTCTCTTCCCAAATTATATTGATTATAACTTTCTTAATCATGAGGGCTATATTTCATTCATTTCTATCCCCAGTGGCTTGCACAGTGCTGTGTACATAGTAGGTCCTAATGAGATGTTTGTTGAATTGAAGCCACTTATCTGGGTACCCCTCACTGCTCCTGGCTCAGAGGCTGACACATTAGTGCTCAGGAAATGCTAAATGAATGACACTGAATTTATTTCTGAACTTCCTCAGCTCCTCACCAGGGTCTTGTAAATGCACTGAACTCTGTAAGTAATGGCTGAATTCAGAGACTGATGATCCTTGAGAGGTTAAGAATTTGAGTCAGTGGCTAAACAGAATGGCCTCCCAAAACATCACAGGTAGATCCCACAAGGCCTGGGGAAAAGTTCCCTGGGTGATGCCACAGGGCAGAGACAGTTAAAAAGTGGGCCTGTAGTGTATGGAAAGACAGCACAGCCCCTTCCTGTCTCCATTCTATCCCCAACAACAACAACCAGATGACAGGCTGACTCTGAGCCATTTGTGCACAGAGCCCAAGAATCTTTGCCTTTGCTACAGCTGCACAGCAGAGCTTGGCTGGGCCATTGCCAGGCATGAGGCCCAAACATGTGAACACGGCCCCTGATCAAGAGGCCCTCTGGTACCCCAGAGCCCCTCACCGTAAGGATCACTTTTGATTTTTTGATTAAAACAAAACAAAACGTATTGAGGCCAGGTCCTAAAGCTTTACTCTTTCTGAGATTAAAAAGTCAATAATGAAGATAAGATGTGACAGAGAGATCAAAGCTTATCATAGCAAGTGTATACAATATAACATTGAACACAGCAGCAAGAATGATGAATATATCTTTTGCAGCTGACTGGTGCCATGTAACCCAGCCTGACAGACTCCCTTCCTAGGCATAGCCCGACAAGTCAGCAGACTTAGGAGTGCTGCTGTCCTGTTCCCAGGGGCAGCTTGCTAGAATCCCACTGCCAGAAGTCCAGTTCCTAGCTGAGTGATTATCACAGTGACCTTCTTGATCTACTGACATGACTGCAACTTTTCTGGTACAAAACAAAGTTGTAGATTATCAGGTTCTGTTCTGGGTGACATACATATACATAATAATTTTTAAATAAAGTTTATTTACTTTTTTAGGTTATAAAAGTAATATATACTTATTGCAAAGAATATAATAAGGAAAACAAAAACACCCATAATCCCACTGTCCACTTAACACGTGGTGTATTCCCTTTAGTCCTTTCCTATCAATATTTGTCTGCATGTGAATAAAATAGATATAATTTCAGAAACACAGCTTATAGTCATATTATATATTCAGTTTTATATCATGACTTTTGCCTTTAACATGTTATGTTTCCCATATCATTCTTTCATTGAAAATGTGATTTTCCTGACTTAATAGCATCACAGGAATATACCTTATTTCACTATTTCTCTTCTATGGGGTACCTACATTACTTTCAATATCTTGTCATTATAAAGTATGTGGTGAACAAAAAATCTTAACTTATATCTCTAATTATTTCCTTGTGATAAGTTTTCTAAAATAGAATTATTGAAAAAAGGGCTATGAATCTCTTTAAGACAATTATACAACTTGGGGAATACATTTTATTAGGATCATTGACAAAATGAACCACATTCAGAAGAAAAAGAACAAAATGGGGAAAAGGTAGCAATACTGAAATGATAATATTGGCTAACATATATGGGGTGTATAATGTCACAGGAAAAGTGCTTAGGAATTTTGTTTGCATGCATTAGCTCATTTAATCTGTGATTTAATTCTATAAAGTATACATAGATAAGGAAACCATAGTTCAGAGAAGTTAACTTTTTCAATATTACAGTTCATAGGTGGCATAGCTGCAATTTAAATCAAATTATGGTATAATTCCAGAGAGTACACTTAATGCTATGCTACAACATATCACATAAAAAATAAAGGGAAAAAAATGAGTGTTTTCAGTCTAGAGAAGAGAAGACTTGGATAGTACAAGTACTGGGATAGTATAGAATAGGACAAGGGGAATCAGACAGCAGAATGAGATGGTACAGTGAGGATCAACGGATAGAAATAGTGGGCAGATCACTTGAGGTCAGGAGTTTGAGACAAGCCTGGTCAACATGGTGAAATCCTGTCTCTACTGAAAATACAAAAAAAATCAGCTGGGCATGGTGGCATGTGCCTGTAGTCCCAGCTACTAGAGAGGCTGAGGCACAAGAATGATTTGAACCCAGGAGGAAGAGGTTGCAGTGAGCCAAGATCACACCACTGCACTCCAGCCTGGGCGACAGAGCAAGATTCTGTTTAAAAAAAAAAGGAAAGAAAGAAAGAGAGACAGGGAAGGGAAGGGGAGGGGAGGGGAGGGGAGGGGAGGGAAGATTTCACTTAAAATGTCAAAGTACACCTTAATATTAGAAAGGCCATTCTAAAAGCTCTACCAAAAATCAAAGGACTGTCTCCAGGTGGGCCTAATCTAATCACACATGCCCTTTAAAAGCTGAGAGTTTTCTCTGGCTGATGGCAGAAGGAGAAATCAGAAAGACTAGGAGCACGAGAAGGATGTAAGGGACCATTGCTGGGTTTGAAGATGTGGTGCTACATACAAGAACTGGAGAGCAGCATCTATTGCTGACAACAACTCAAGGCTGACAACCAGCAAGGATACAGGGACCTCATTCCTATAATCTCAAAGAATTGACATCTGCCAGCAATCTGAACAAGCTTAGAAGCTGATTCTTCCCTAGAATCTCCAGATAAGAATCCAGTTCAGCTGACACCTTGATTTAGGCTCTGTGAAATCTTAAACAGAAAGCCCAGCCAATCCCACCCAGACTTCTGGCTTACAGTACTATGAACTATTAATGATGTGCTGTTTTAAGCCACTAAGTTTGTGGTAATTTGTTATGCAGCAAGACAGAACTAATACAATGGATAAGTGAATAAACAAAGCATAGTACAACCATATAATGGAATACCACTAATCAATACAAAAGCAACAATCTACTGATACACATAACAACATGGATGAATCTCAAAAACCACTGTGCCGAGTGAAAGAAGCCAGGCACAAAAAAGTAAATAGTGCATGATTTCATTAATATGAAACTCTAGGAAAGTCAAATCTGATTTATAGTGATAGAAAGCAAGCACAAAAACAAATCTAATGTATAGCAATAGAAAGGCTGTGGTTGGGGTGGACTGGTTGACTGATCCTATCCCCTTCCTGTCGAACTTTTCTGCTTCCACCTGCACCTTCAGCCTAGCATGGAGAATAGGGAGGCCCACTCACAAAACACACCACTATATATTCATTTATTTCTCTGTCACTCTAACAAGACTAAGGACCCCATTAACCCCTAATGTGGGTAAACAGTCTATCAAAAGCACAATTTGAAACCTTAAAATACATTCCAGAAGGGAATAACCAAGTTTTCAAAAAGCTATGCTACATAGATTTCTCCTGTCAAGTTCCTTTTAACAATATGTCCCATTTATAGAGGGGCCACAAAGGCAGGGCTGAGCATTCATGATAATTTAACACTATTAAAAAATATATTTTAAACAAGTAGGCAGCAATGGTGACTGAGAAACTCAGGAATCTGGCCCTGTCTTGCCTTCAAGCAATATACAGGTCAAATACTTTTGAATGAATTCCTTGTTCTAGCAGCTCTAAAGTGAAGCTGTGAACATAAGCTGTCACCCTCTGCCACACACAGCAGGAAGGGTGCACGGCAGGGAGAAAGGAACATGAGCTCTGCAATCACAGACTGTCAGGAAGCTACTGCAGAAGTCCAGGTGAGAGCAGGTTCTATCACAATCTTCTGTGAACTTGGCCAAGTTACTAAGACTTTCTGGGCCTCAGTTTTCTCACCTGAACAATAGGAATTATAGTACTAACCTCACAGGACTATCATAAGGGTTGAATTCAGTTAGCTATTATTTAGCATCTTGGACAAAGTAGATGCTTACATGATGGTTCACTTGCGCCTTTGTCCACTGAATATCTAATGGCCCAGAGAAACAAAAGGGGAAGTGTGAAATTGTTTGAGGGGTAGGAAAACATTTTTCTCCCAGACCTCCTTTATATTTCATTAAGAAACATTAGATGGAAAAGAAAAACAACTCTTCCAAAACTTTGAGTTTAATTCTCTCTAAATGTGTTAGCTATAATTTTATGAGCAAAGAAAACATTTTTGTACCCATCAACAATTATTTTAGATCTCTAAAGGCCTGATATGGTTTGGTTCTGTGTCCCCACCAAATCTCATGTCAAATTGTAATCCCCAGTGTTGGAGGTGGGGCCTGGTAGGAGGTGAGTGGATCATGGGCGTGGCCCTTCATGAATGACTTAGCACCACCCTCTCAGTGCTATTCTCATGATAGTTGAGTGAGTGATCGTGAGATCTGGTTGTTTAAAAGTATGTAGTACCTCCTCCTTCTCTCTCCTGCTCCTGCTCCAGCTATGTAAGACATGCCTGCTTCTTCTTTCCCTTCCACTATGACTGTAAGTTTCCTCAGGCCTCCCCAGAAGCAGAAACCACTATGCTCCCTGTACAGCCTGCAGAACCGTGAGCCAACAAAACCTCTTTTCTGTATAAATTACCAAGTCTCAGATATTTCTTTATAGCAGTGTGAGAACAGACGAATACCAGGGCATTTTAAAATCACTGTATATTTCCATTTTAATTAATAATTTGGTCCTACTCTAATAAATGACTTTTTTTCCCTTCCACAGTTTCAAAATTTCCATCCATAATAATATAATCCAAAATTTACTGAGTTCTATGTGCCAAGTACAATGCTAAGAGTTTTACAAGAATTATTTCATTTAATCCTTAGTAAAGTCCTACATTGCAGGTTCTATCATTGTTTCTATTTTACAGATAATAAAACTAAGGCTTAGAGAGTCTCAGTGATTTGTCCAAATCTACACCAAAGGTGTATCTATTAATATATCACCATACGATACCTCTTCTGTGAAATACAGCATCTCTAGCAGCAACAACAGGAATATGCAAGAAACTTCTTTGACCACCTTCACTTCACGTCAGATTAGGAAAGTAACTTAGAAAGATATTCATTCATCAAACATTTAATGAGGCCAGGTATGGTGGCTCACGTCTGTAATCCCAGCACTTTGGAAGGCTGAGGCAGGAGGATCACTTGAGGCCAGCGGTTCAAGACCAGCCAGGACAACATACTGAGACCCCCCATCTCTAAAAAAAAATTAAAAAATTAGCTAGGCATGGTAGTGCACACCTGTAGTCCTAGCTACTCAGGAGGCTGAGGTGGGAGGATGGCTTGAGCCCAGGAGTTCAAGGCTGCAGTGAGGTATGATCGCACAACTACACTCCAGCCTGAATTTTGAGACTCTTGTCTCCAAAAAAAAAAAAAGATTAATGAACATGTACTATATGCCAGGCAATGTGCTGGCACTAGGGATACAGAGAGAATGAAGACAATATCCCTACCTTCTAGGAGTTAAGAGTAGTGGGCTAGAGTTTGCTTTAAACAATATTTCAAAGCTGTCTGAAATATCACTAAGGGGCAGTACACATAGTGGCTAATAGTGCAGGGTCTAGAAACAGACGGCCTGAGTTTGAATCCTGGCTCTGCCTTATTTGAGCTATGTGACCTTGGGCAAGTTGCCTAACTCTAAGCATCTCAGTTTCCCCACCTAAAAAACAGGAATAACATAGTTGCCATTTTGCTAGGTTACCATGAGATTTGAATTATGATATGCAAAATGCTTAGAGCAGTATCTGTACAAAGTACCCTATATATGACAGCTATTCTTAATACCCACAAAACATCAATCTCGGCATTGTTATCATCCTGAATATATTTTAAAATTTGATCATCTCTTCCAACAAAATCTATGTACTTATAGCAGCTAAAAGTCATCTAACTTTCCTATTTGATATATGCTAATGGCTCCAATTGCATTTATTATTAAACTAAAATCTACTGTTTATTCTCTAATAACCTTTTTAGCTTATTGAGTCAATGGTTCAGTGACCCTACCTAGGGGCTTAGCGGAGAAGTACAACATACTTCTGACAATTCTAAGTGCTTTGTCAACCATAAACGTTCATACAAACATGAACCACTGGTGTTACTATGCCAGTTATAACCACCAGGTGCTCATACCTGTAGGTATATTTATGTGTGTGGAAGCACACAATGGGGAGACTGGCCTTAGGAAATACCAAGTGACATGGATGATACATCAGAAATTCAAAGATAAACAAAGTCCACTTGAGAGTTTCACTCAGCTACATTGTAAAAGGAGCCAAAAGTTTGCTTAATAAAGAGGGAGGAGAGAAGGGGACCAGGAATGGTGGCAGTCGTGGTGAAGAACACTGAGCACAGATGTGAAATAGGCAATTCACCTGCACCTAAAATTCAAGCTGCACAAAACAGAACACACCATCTACCACCACCTCATCCCTTCCAACCCCCAAATCTGTTTCCCTTACTGATCCTCCTAGTTCTGTTAGGTGCTGCCATCACCATCCTTGTAGTCACCTCAGAATCACCTCCTCCTCCCACTCCCCAAGTGTGGCCAACCACCAAATCCTGTAATTCTGCCTTCCCGGTTCTGCTCTCATGTTGCCCCTCTTTTCCATCTCTACTGCCACTGTACTAGTTCAGGCCCTCAAAACACCTGTACTGGACAATGGCAATAGTTTCTTAAGTGTTTCCTCTCTCTGCTGTTTCTCCTTCTCTCCAATTCATTGGGTGCCCAAAGTAACCTTTCTAAACCTCAGCTCAGACTAGCAACTCCTCTGCTCAAAACCTGCTAATGGCTCCCCTGAGCCTATAGAACATAACATGAATCCTTTAGCTAGACGTTTAAGTGTTCATCAATGAACAGGTTACAGCTCATTTTTACAGCCTACATCCCACCACATCTTCCACCACAAGAAGTCCATGCTCCAACCAAAGTGGACTGTAAACTAATGATTTCTAATGGCACTACCAGCATTTCCTCTCTATACCTCTGCCTATGCTAGTCCCTCCCTTCCTGATCTCTGCCTCTCAGCTCCTTCTGTCAAAACACTGCCCATCCTTCACACTCAGCAGAATCTAACTTCTCCGTGAAGTCTTTCCTAATCTTCCAGCTAGAAGAAATCTTATCATCCTCAGAATTTTGACAGCATCTTAACTACAGTTCTCATGACAATGAGCATTTTCTTCCATGACAGCTGTTTTATGTGTGTGCTTTATCCCTCCTGCCCTCTTAAAGACTTTAGTTCCCACCCACCACTCTGCATCTAGCACCAGGATGGCAGCAGAGCAGGAGAACATATGACTTTTTTCTTAGAGCTTCGGTTTCCATATCTGTAACATGAACATAACTCAATCTAACTCACAGGAATAACAAGAGAATTAAATAAGATACTAAATACAAATTATCAGCACACAGTGGGTAGTTACCAAATTCAAAACTCCATACTTCCCTTTCACATAGCAGAGTACTTTGTTGGACAGATAAAAGGTTGCATGTTTTATAGTTTGCAAAGAAACATTACTGTATTTTTTCACTGAAGAAGGGAGAGAGGGATGGAGGGAACAAATGAGTAAATGTGCAGCAGACAGGAGTAGTCCACTTTGACTGGTATGAAAAACTTATATGGGAATTGAAGGTTTGATTGATGAAAGAGCTATAACGTTTGGCCTGATTGCTTTACCAAGTTTTAAGTTCAAAAGTTGGGAGTCTATCAATAGTCTGCATGATGGATGAAAGGACAAAGGACCAGAAGATCACTAAGAGGCTGCTACAGTGGTCCAGGAAAGAGAGCACAGACACCCGGCTACGGCTGGTGGAAGCCACAGGGGAGCAAACAGGAATGGATGAATTTGCAAAGCATATTCAAGAGAAAAAACGGCAGAGTTGCTAAGTGCAGATGAACTAACCGAATGGAGCACTCTTATCAAGCTGAATCACAGAGAACCCCAAGCCTGGGTAACTAGAAGAACAGAAGAACACCCAGAAGAATGGAGGGATTTGGGGAAGGTAGGAGGTGTCAGGGGAGCAGCACATGTAGAAAGAACATAAGTTTACTTTTTTAGTTAGGTGGAACATGGGCAGAAATGAGGAATTAGTGCCTGGTGGCCCTCGAGGACTGAGAAGCCACTTCAGAGACAAACAAAAAATCATTTTGTACATGAGCACCTACAAGGATTTGCTTAACAGAAGCATGCAGGACTAGAGTTTCCAACATGCTGAGCTCATGAGCTTTCTAGAAGACAAGGGACAAGGGATATCTGCCTATCTACCAGACATCACCTGCCCAAAGGAAATGACTTCTCCTAAGCTGTCTTTCCTTCCTTACACTAACAAGGCATGGTATTACAAAAGGAGGTCCTAAGTCGTTTTATCTGCAAAGAGAATCCAGAGAGTTGATGCCTTTTCCAAATTAAGAGTTGGCTTTCCTCGGAAGGATAAAATCTGGCATTAGGACTCATAATTTATTAGCTGGGCAGCTTTAGGTTGGTCATTTAAACTCTCTAGGTCTCAGGTATTTCACTTGTTAAGTACAATAACAGTATCTCATGTGCCAGAAAGGACCAGAAGATTTCAGGAGGTCTCTCAGCTCTAAGATAGACAATTCAAAATTTATTCTAAACCCTGCGGGTCACACTCTAGTCTCTCTGAACCCCTGGACTGTGACTCACTGCGGAAGCCTACATGATATGATGATGAAGAAAAACCTGGCAAAAACACAGAGTTGAGAGTGGGGGCAGAAACTCCAACTGGCAGGTCCCAGTCACAAGAAGATACAGCTAGAATATTAAAGCTGGCCTGGGGACAGAAGATAATTAATCTTCAAGGCAATAAAAATATTTAATTCATTCATCTGAGAGAAATGACAAGAAAGAAGATAGATATTTCCTTTTTCCCTCCCTGTTCTGACAAGGTTACCCTGGATAGATCGTAGAATGTTTAATGAACATTTAGTATAAAAGCCTGAGATGCAAACAAGTAAATGAGGAGAGGCCTGGGCAGCACGCAATGGAAGCCGACATTGTAGAGGCTGCAACCAGGACAGACATTTCCAGAGCAGAACTTTGGGAAGAGAAGCTTATTTGCAATTGTTCAGGTGGCAGCAAAATTTAAAACATGGGGAGAGATATAAAAGAAATTCCAAAGGTAAAAATCACAGGATTTGATCATTGAACAGATAGATATGGAAGGAAGGAAGAGGCACACTGAAGCTGCCTGAGCTTTCTAACCATGATCAGAACTGACGAGTCATTAATGTAGGGAAGAGGACAGCCGTGGAGAAAAAGGGAAAGGGGAGTCTCCACTTACGTAGGTCATCTTAAGTGACAAGGTAACAGCCATCAACTGTGAACACTATAATCTCTCCTTCACCTCGGCCATGTAGGCCTTGCAGGCATCACCACAAGTGCCAGATCGGTTAGCCCACATCTGCTCTGTGTGCCTAGAACAGAGGAGTAGGTATCTAGGGCCAGGGGAGTATATGCAGGGAAGTGTTCAGGGATTGGGATAGTAGCAAAGCCGAGGGAAGAGGAGAAAATGCAGCCCACTGCTTTAGACCCTGTGTTGATTTTGTATCAGAGGGCTAATGAGGGCTCCAAGAAACAGAAAGGCATTTCCAAGGCTGGAAGTAAGAACATTGGCCACAGCCTGAACCAGTGAAGCAGAAGTGAAGTCCTCAAGGAAAAGAGTGGGGGTTCTCCAAGGTTCCCTTGGCAGCAGCTAAAAGTGAATGGTTGAGGACTAAAGTCTATTCTTAAGATAAGTGTCCATGACCAAAGAGGCTGGGATCCTGGAAAGACTACCCAGCCAGCCTCCACCATGCCAGACTGAGCCCCGCTGGGGCATTCGACTATAACCACAGGCCCTGCCTTTCAATTCCTTTAATGTAATCGTTCTAGGAAGAGAGGTGACTCTTGATAAACTTCAAATTACAATCTCTCTCCAGCTTTACTCTTTCTATTCAAACCATTTCTATGAACTGTTAGATGACTCTAGTGACAAGTCCTAGTTTAAGAATAAATGGACATTTATATGACTATGTCAGCCTCTGAGTAGAAACCTCCCTAGGTATCAAGAAGCATTTCTTCTTTCCTTCTCCCTCTTTCTTTATTTTAGTAAATACCAACTAGAGGCAAGGCCTACCAGTCTGCAAACAGATATAACCTTCCAAGACCAAGGAAATTATTTAGAGGCATTTAAAACCACCTTCTCTGACCCAAAACACAATGCAATGCAGTGCAAGACAGAAACCTCTGCTTGAGAACTGGATCAGTTCCAGATGCCTGATTCCCTGGGTCATCAAAGCCTAATTCTCACAGTCAGAAAGTTTCACCTATCCTAATGGGTTCATCTGTTTTTTCAGCTTTGCTCAACCCAGAGACTACTTGACATCTGAATTATCAACTGTCTTCCAAAACATGTTGGCCTTGAAGTTGGCCCTGAAAGATCCCACACAAATAGTTCATTTGATTAGCAAACTTTAGTACATCTATAAGAATATGGGTACACATTTCTGCATTTCAGTTGTAACATCAATACTTGGTCCAAAGACAACATTCCTCATATTGGAGACTATCCAAAATATCCAGGAAAAATTATTAGGGAGATTGCTTTTATTCCACCCTCTGTTTCTCTTCAAAAGCGAAAGAGATGCTGTACAGAATTTAAATGTTCTAACAAACATTGTCTTTAAAGCAAATTTCAATAAATTGAAGTGTAATTTATTGAAAACAATTTTTATTCACAATGAGCCCAGTTTTCTCACAGAATAGCATAAAAGTGCAATGGCCTGGGTTCTTGCACACTCAGCTTTTCTGACTGTGAGAATCTGAGCCCTTGCTCTGAGGCAAGACCCATTCCTACCAAGCATTCTTGGGGAGGCACCAGCCTTGCTGAACAACCAGCACCGGCTGAACCGGGCTTAGTCTGAGGAGGAAGGATGCAGTTGTCTGGCAGAGATCAGAGGGACCTTGGAATCCAAAGTCAACAGGACCCAGGGCTCCTTCTCTAATGGGTAATTTACAAGTGGAGACCATTGGGTCTCTCAGAGCTCACATGACAGGAGTCAGAGGTGACAGGAGTGAAACCCAGAAAGAAGAAGCGAATGTTTTCGGAGACCCATTAGAAATGAGGACAAGTGCACAAATTGGAACTGTGTGGTTGTAACAGCACTAGACTGGCCTATGCTCTGGTCCTTTCCTCTCTGTCCCTTAGTTTGCCCATCTCTAAAATAAGGAGCTCGAAAAAATAATAATAAAAATAAATAAATAAAATAAAATAAGGAGCTTGGATGAGCAGATCCTTAGGGTCTCAGTCAGCCTCGAAATTCTGAAATAGATTCCAACCCCAGCTTGCTGAGGAGGTCTCCAGCCTTAACAAGGCAGTCCTGAGACCAGCATGGGAGGCCACTAGCATCTTCCCTTCATTTCTTCCTGTCTTGACCCAATTCATCACTCAAAACCTAGTTTGAATGCCACTGCCTTCAAGAAGCTTCCCCTGACCCTTCTGGCATAACCACTCATTCCTTCTCTAGGAGCTCCTAATTTGTGTTGGTGCTCAGCACTGACACTGTCAGAGGTGGATGCTACACAGTTGGAGCAGGGCAGGGGGAGGGGTGCGCTGATAAGGAAGGGAAAACAGGAGACAGGCAAACTGAAACATTACTAACCCTTTCCTCATTACTGTGCAGAACTCTCAAACCCAGTTTCAGCCTCCTGACAAAACCAGCTCTGCAAAGCCGAAAGACTTGATCCATGGTTTAGAATACCAGTGGCTAACGAAGTTTCGGTCTAAACCAGTCTCTGTCTTTTTTATTGAGAAAAAGCCATTCTTGAGCTGAGAGATATAAAAGCTGTGTGGTCTTTAGAGAAACAGAAGGCAAAATGGCCATAGGAACAATCACCTGCAAAGGGGGTTGGTGGGGTGGGGGTTGCAGCACAGAGCTAAGTGGGGGGTGGGGCGCTTGGTGGCTCAGGCTCTAGGAGACAGTGCCATGCTGTGGCCACCTGCCGCCTCTGCGCCGCCTTCTGCAGCCTCTGCAGGTACAGGAGGCCTGTTTCCTGACCCAGTTTTCTCCCCAATCTCTATTTAGCTGTTCGCTAGTGATGCTCCTGGCATGCCAATCAGATGCTGCAGCCGGCAGTGCAGTTTGTTACAACAAATTCACAGTTCCTAGTAAATTCAGTGGAAAAGTACTGTGTCAAGCAGCCTAATTAAACTGACGTAATTTCCACAGCCATATACTTCTATCAAATAAGAAAAAAAAAAAACGTTCGGGGTAAAAAGAAAGAAATCATGTCTTTCGATCTTATGAAACTGACTGTGGTTGTAATATATTTAAAGAATGATTCTGCTCAGTGTCCTTGGAGCCACAGTTGTCTAAGTCTTGGGCCCTAGATGAGACTTTGGACTGTGCTGGGAAGAGCACTAGGCTATAAGTCTGCAGGCCCTTCTTCTCCTTGCTCAGTCCATGACCCTGGGAAAGCTATTTCCAGTGTCTTGGGGAAAGAGGAAAATATCAAACTGGATTGTCATTAAAACATCCTGTGAGTCTCTTATTCTCTAGTCTGTCAAACTTATGACCAAAAAAAAAAAAAAATGTACTTTCATCAGACTAGTGAAACAAGAACTGAACTAGAGGTCCCCATTCTGGTCCCAGTTCTACTACTAAATAATTAAGACCTTGAGCAAACCACAGGATCCCTAGAGACTGCAGAGTCTTCATCTGCAAAATGAGGGTGATGAACTGGATAAACCCTACAGTTCCTTCTGATGCTAATGCTCTATTCTATTCCATAAAAGATTAAATTGGTCAGCACTACCATGGAGGGGTCAGTTCTGAATGTCACCAATTGCATTTCAATCTGCCTACAATGGGCTTTCTCTTCTCACAATGAGAATTAGTTATATGTTCTTTCTCTGTGTTTAAAGATCTTCTATTCTAAAAATGTAAGACAGATACTTGCCTCCTCTTTCTTTTGAGATAGCTCTGCAAATAAGGTTGCCCTTTTCCTCACTCCTCCCCAGGTACCACTCTTGGAGGAGGATAGCACTATCCAGGCAGAGGGGGAATGAGGGTTACCTAAAGAAATATCAAAGTGTCACTCAGGTTTCCAAGTACAAATTGAAAAAATGACCTGGACATTAGTCAGACAGATGATAAAGGTGGAGTCAGCCAAAAGGAGAAGGATCTCAGAGGGAAGATGGGGTAGGGAAAGGGAAATTGATAGTTAACCAGGAAACAAACATCAGGTTTCTCTTCGGACAGCAAAAAGGAACTGCACGTAGGAGACAGCAAGGCAGACAAATCTAAGGGTAAGACAAAATAGCATGCATCCTCAACTCCATGGGCAGCTAATCAGCTACTAGTCCCAGAAATTCCACCTCCCTGATATTCTGAACCTATTTACTTCTCTCCATTATTGCTGCCATAACCTTAGTTCATCCTCAACTTAGCCCTCAATCACTGTCACAGTTTTCTGTCTTGCCTCTTATCTCTCCCTTTCTCCAATCCATCTTTCATCCTGCCATCACAGTGATCTTTCTAAAACACTATTTTAAACAAGCCACTCTTCTACTTCAGATCTTTCAATGGCCCCTCATCACCTTCAGAACAAAATAGGAGTCCTACACAATCTGGTTCCAGATGACCTCTCCAGTCTCATCCCTCACCATCCCTACAGGCTCTGCTCCAGTCATGCTGAAGTGCTTGCAGTTTCCTGAATGTGCAGCTTTGGATCTTCATATAAGCAGCCTTTTTTGCCTGAAACTCTGCCCTCTCCACAACTTCCCCAACCACCACCATCATCACTCACTCACTCTAAGGCAATTTCCGCTCATCCCTTAGGAGTCAGTTCAGACATGATCCCCTCTGAGAAGACTGTCCTGACCAGCTCCCTCAAATCTGGATGACATATCCCTCCTCTTATGCTCCCACAAACATCTTATGTTTATGCCATCACAACCATTTCCATATTGAATTGTAAAGGGCTCCTGATTCCTTAATCTCCTCAACCATATTTTAACATCTTGGAACTCTAAATACAGTGTTTGACATCAGTATTCAGAAAACAGTTGATGAATGAGTGAATGAGTAAATAAATAAATGCGCATGGGAAACCAAGCCTACCTGATAGAGGGGGGAGCCTTAATGAATCAAAGCAATACTGACAGGACAAGTGGTGAGAAATATGGGACAGATTAGGGGGAAAGCAGGGTCTAAGGTTCAGACCAACAACAAATCTGACAGTAGAAAAAATAAAAGCAGAAACTAGTAAGAGCTCTAGCTAAGGGAAACGGATAGGGTTCCATCATCAGCATGAGAAGCCACAGAAGAATCTCAGGGCCTGAGAGGTAAAACTTCTTCTTGCTGGAATCCATGGAACTCTCCCAAGAATAAAAAGGTATAGAAGCAGCAGAGAAATTAATAAATAGTTTAGCCTGGAATCACAGAAAAAACCTGGGGCTAAAGCCAGAATAAGCCTAGGCAGATCAAAGGGAAGATGCTGGTAGAAGGAGCCAGGAGTTACAATGGAAAGAGGACCGGGTTTGGAGTTAGGTAGCTCCACCACTTACTACCTCTGTGACCTTTGGCAAGTCAAGCCATTGTTTTCCTAGGAATCTTAGATTCTTCATTGGCAAAACGGGAATATAATACCTATTTCACAGAAGTATTTAAAGAAACATATGAGACATACAACACTTTGTAAATGAATGGAGCAATGTAATTGACAATTACTATTGAGTATTGGCCAGAAGCTGTCTCTTCTGTTTGAAGGAATCCAGAGCTTATAAATTGTTCCAGATTCCTTGTGATGAGAAAGAACACATGTTGATAAAGGAATGTACTCCAAGGTATGAGGAACCTGATATGTTACCATTCCCAGTGGGAGATTCTGCTGGAAAGGGCAATGCTTAATCCAAAGGAACGGTATTAATAATGATGAACTTGTAAGCAGGATCAGGGCCCAGCTGGGATGACACAGAATAATGTGTTATTTTGTGTAACTATCAGAATACAGATGTCTTCTTGATGATATGGCTAAGGTATCATCATGCTATTAGAGTCAAATAAAGGACAAACCAGAACTACATTTGTGCAGAGTGGAGTGGCAGAAGTGTCACCTGAATAGTGATCATCCTGGATATATCTCTCAAACTGAATAAAGGAAATGTGTATTCAGAGAAATAGAAACCAGGTCCTCCAATCTTAGACATTAAAATGTCATATATCCAAGAAGGAGCTCCTGGGGGAAAGTTTTCAGATTAGACCTCCCACAGAGGCAAGGGGCTGCAGCTGGAAAGCAGAGGACCAGGCTAGAGCTGGGGAGTTGCATCCACCCCTTAGGGCCAGAGACTGAGTGTCCTAGACTAAGTGAGCCAGATGCTTCACATTTCTTCTCTCTTTGTCTAGTTCCCTATCTCTCATGCACTATCATTCAGACAAGTCAGAACACTGCCAGCCTGCCTCAGCTGTACTCAGGGGACTCACAGTAAGGTCAGGGTCCAAACTTGGGTCAAGGGGTTAAAGGAGACCTATAGTTCCCCTAAGATCCAAAAGGGAAGGTGAATTCAGAGGAACAGACTTGGAACCATTTGCCACCTACACACACACACACACACACACACACACACACACACACACACACAATACACACACATAGAAAATTTCCCTCCAAGGCTAAATCTTGTAAGTTCAGGGTTGGTTAGTTGGTTTGCTTAAAGATAGGGTCTCACTGTGCTACCCAGGTTAGAATGCAGTGGTGAACTCATAGCTCACTGTAACCTCAAACTCTTGGGCTCAAGCAATCCTCCTGCCTCAACCTCCCGAGTAATTAGGACTACAGGCATGTGCCACCACGCCCAGCTAATTAAAAAAAAAATTTTTGTAGAGATGGAGTCTTGTTTTGTTGTCGAGGCTGGTCTTAAACTCCTGGCTTCAAGCAATTCTCCCGCTTTAGTCTCCTAAAGAGCTGGGATTATAGCCATGAGCCACTGTGTCTGGCTTGTTGTGGGTTTGTTTTAATAAGCTAAATCATGGGAATTTATTGTCTGAAGTCTCCCTAATATTCTGCAAATCATACACCATTCATTCATTCATTCATTCATTCATTCTACTTTTACTGAAAACCAATTATATGCCCAGCATAGGCAAAGAGCTCATAGAGAAAAAAATCAGAAATTACATGTGCCCTCAGAAGATGTCCAATGTAGATGAAGAAGAAAGATATCTATACTGAAAGCCACTTTAAAAAAAAGGTAAGACCAAAAATCTGGCTGTGAATCAGTAACAATTACACTAATACAAAATATCAGTGCTGGGGAGCGAGGAGGGTGGCCAGGAGGGCCTCATGGCTCAGGTGGGTGGACAAGACCTCACAGATCAAGCAGAACCTAAGCTGGACCTTACAGAAGAAGCAATATTAAATAAAAGTCAGGGAGGGAAAATAGTACTTCAAGACTGTGGCAACATTCATTCAACAAACACTTATTGAACACCTGTTCTGTGCCAGACATGGGGCACATGAGATGAATAAGAGAGGAACATCAACAAATACTTTCGAAGAGCTTAATAGGTGTCAGGTAATGTTTTAAGCACTTTACCTACTCAATCTTCCCCACAACCCAATATGGTAAATTACTGTTATAACCCTCTTTTTACAAAGGAGAAAAATGAGGCACAGGAAAGGTGAGTAACTTGTATGAGTGATGGGGCCAGGATTCATGTCTGGCTCTCGGAAGTTTTTTTTAAGTCTTATTGAGGTATTTTATATATATATATATAAAATATATATATATAAAAATACATATATACACACACACATATATATACACACACATATATATTTAATGTGTGTAATTTGATAAGTTTTGACATATGTACACACTAGTAAAAATTTTTTTTTGAGACAGTCTTTCTTTGTCACCTAGGTTTTTTTGAGTCAGGATCTCTTTGTTGCCCAGACTGCAGTGCAGCAGCACCATAGCTCACTGTAATCTCCACCTCCCAGGCTCAAGTGATCCTCCCCCCTCAGCCTCCCAAGTAGCTGGGACTACAGGTGTGCACCACCACACCCAGCTAATTTTTGTATTTTTTGTAGAGATGGGATTTCATCATGTTGCCCAGGCTGTTCTCAAACTCCCGGGCTCAAGCAATCTGCTCATCTCAGCCTCCCAAAGTGCTGGGATTATAGGCATTATCCACCATGCCCATCCTACACTAGTAAAATCTTTACCACAATCAAGATGATGAGCATTATCTATCACCAAAAAGTCCCCTTGTACAGCCCTGAGCAGTTTTTGAATGACAACTCATTAATGGAAACAGGGAAGTCAAGTGGAGGTAGCTGGGTAGTAGTTTGGAGTTTAAAAAAATGACAAATTTAGCTTTGGATATGATGAGTTTGAGCTTATATTCAGGAAATAGTCAAAAACAGAGAACTAGAGAGGGGCTTGGTAAGTGGAGGTGGGAATACTGATTCCAGAATAAAGATAAAAGTGAGACTCTATCCAAGAGGGAAAAACAAAACAAAACAAAAACAGAGAGAAGAGCAGGGGCTAAGAACTGAATCTGGGAGACATACAGTATAGAAGAGAAGAAGAGAAGATGGTGAAGGAGACAGTGGGATGACAATGAGAAATACACAGTGTTATGAAAACCAACAGAGAACAAAGCTTCTAAAAAGTTAGATGCCAGAGAAAAGTCAAGGATAATGATGACACTGTATAAAAACATTTCAGAACCAGAAAAAAACTCAGAAATGATATAATTTTTCTTTCAAAAATCACAGGGAATCTGAATACCATTTGTGGCCTAGTTAACAAGAGGTATTGTACCAATGCCCATTTCCTGATTTTGATATGATATGACAGTTACATAAGATTCTATCATTGAGGGAAGCTGGGTGAAGCGTATATAGGATTGTTTGTATCAATTTCCCTCTGAATCTATATTTCAAAATTAAAAAGTTTAAAAACCAAGGAACTAACTGAACATCATCTAATGTATGCCAGGCATTGTACTAAACACTTTCATAATGAATGATCATTTTAATCTTCAAATAATCCTATTAAATAGATGCTATATTCTCATTTTATAGCTGACAAAAGTGAGAGGCATAATAAAGGACTTGCGCAGAATCACCCAGCCAGATTATGAGGGAGCCAAAGCATTCACTACTTCTTCTACCGCAATGTGTAGACATTCCACCTAAGGCAGCCCTGACAAGTGGCCTCTTGGCTCCTGCTTGAACAAGTCACAGCCTTCATATTTTACATCCACACAACTGTAGAATAAGCTACTTTACCCTATCCTAGCCCCAGTTTTCTCATCAGTAAAATGGAGCAATAACTCTTATCTTACTTAATTCATAGGACTACTGTGAGATTCCAATGAGATAATGGGTGCAAAGGGTCCTTACAAACTGTAAAGTCTGTGCCCATCTCAGGGACTGACATTCTGAAACAAATGACTGTGAGTTAGGTCAGCCCTGGCTAAACAGACAGAGGGAATGAAAAAATATCTGCACTAGCAACTCTTGCTTGCCTGTCCTTTTGTGTAGTATACGACCCTGGGGATGCACTGGCTACTGGCAGCATCTGGCCAAGGGCAGGCAGTCCTCTCTGCATAAGCCTTTATCAGCAATACTAGACCCAATCACCATCCTGCCTCCACTAGCCCCACTTTCTTCCAGCCCCACACACGTATGGCATGCTTGCCTGTGCAGATGTCCTGTGCCTCCAAAAACTTCAGCTGTTTATAAATGAGCATCCTGCTACGAAGCTACTAGAAATACACCCTTGGGCCCCTGACCCCAGCCCTAGCTCAAAGCTGTCTTTTTGGAGGCAGGATGTTGTTAGTACACCCAGAGCTTAAGAAATTAACAGCTCCAGACACTGGTAGAGCTGACTTCATTCATGGTGCTGGAATTAGCTAGAGAAGACACATACTGCTATTGTAAGATAATAGAAACCTATCTCAGAGGTAGCTTTGGAGGGTACTGAGTTCTGCCTGTAGAAATGCTTCTCTGGATAAAATGGCCTATCATTTCAGGAAGGAGGCTTAGCTGCACTATCTACTCCTCAGTCATGCACAGGAAAAAGCTAGGCTAGGGAATGCCAGTGCCGCCTGACTCCCCTGGCTTGATTAAAAGGCACTGGCACTGCAATGCCAGTGACTCCACCAAGAGAAAAGAGACCTGTGGCTGCAGTGTAGGCAGCCCTCACATGGCCTGGTTGTACAGGCTCTACTGCAGCCCTTCTTTCCAACACCAGTGATGCAGCCCTCAGTGGTGCCCACCTTACTTAGACTTTGGCAACTGCCTCCTTACTGGTCTCCCTGCCTACTTCCAAGCCATCCTCCAAGGGCAGCCAGGGAAGGCTTTGATCACATCATTTGATTAATAACCATTCCCAATTCTCACTGACTACATGACTGAATGAAGCCCAAATCCTACAGCCTGGCATTAAAGGCCTTCTCAAATTGGCCCCAGTTGACCTCTACAACATTGTTTCAATTATTTCCCTTTGTGTTCTTTAGGCTACAGCCAAAATGAACTACTTGCTGATCCCTGAACTCAGCCTGTGATTCCTGCCTCTGTACTTTGTTCATGCTGTGCACTCCATCTGGAATGCTTCCTTCTTGCCCAAATCTTACCTGATTTTCAAGCCAGCTCAAATCCCACCTCCTCCATGAAGTTTTCCTGACTATTCTACTAGTTCACATTATTTTAGCTACATATTATTAGTACCTGAGGAGCTCTTACAAAATACTGATGCCTAAGCATTATCCTCAGAGATGACGATTTAATGAATTTGGGGTAGGGCTTGGCAAGTAACATTTTTAATGTTTTTATTTTTTTTATTTATTTTATTTTATTTTTTTTTAGAGTTGGGGTCTTGCTCTGAACCCAGGCTGGAATGCAGTGGCACAATCCAAGGCTGACTGCAGCCTCCAAATCCTGGGCTCAAGTGATCCTCCAGCCTCAGTCTTCTGAGTAGCTGAGACTACAGGCATGTACTACTGCCCTCAGCTAAGTATTTTATTTTATTTTATTTTATTTTATTTTTATTTATGGGGAAAGAGTGAGAGAAACTCAAGGTATTTCTAATATGCAACCAGAGTTAAAAACCATTGTCCTCGTTAAAAGAGATCTCTCCTCTCACTGAGCTCCCATAACATTTTATCTAAATATCTTTAATGACACATAGTTTCTAGCTTCTTTCATACATATTTTATTTTTAAAGTATTTTATTGAGGGTTATTTTGTGTCAGGCACTATTCTAGGCACTGTAATATAATAGTGATCAACACAAAGGGCCTTGCTCTCATGGAGTTTAAATTCTGATGGGGAAACAGATACTAAACACATAAAATAAGGTCAGATGATAAGTGCCATTAAAAGCAGGAAAGGAATGGAGAATAAAAGAAGAGGTCCTCTCTTAGAGAACATGGTTAGGAACAGCTTTCCTTATTGCAATCTTACGTCCCTTTTAGACAGCATATTGACTGACAACAAAACCTGTGTCTAATTCATTTTTGTATCTCTCATCGCTTTTTGTATAGTGCTTGCATAAATAGGTGCTCAATAAGTAGATGCTCGTTGTATGAGTGAATGAAAGGATGAATGAGTAAATGGATCAATGTGCCTTATTAATAGCTGTATCCCCCATAATGCCCAGGGCAGTACATGAAATATACCAGATGCTGAATACATATTGGCTGAGTGGGTGAACTTGACTGAATTTTGGGACAAGTTATTTTGATGGCATATTTCCTGTGACTAGGTCATCACAAGATCACAGAATATCAAGCTGATCCTGAGATCACTAAGCCCAACCTCCTCATTTTAAAGATAAAACTATTGTTCAGAGATGATCACCTAACTGGCCCAAGGTCACAGAAGAAATCAAAGGGAGGGGTGATCTGAGTCCCTAGTTCTTCTCACCCTTGGTCCAGTGCTCATTCCATCAAACTGAAACACTTTTTCCATTAGCAAGAGAAAACTATTCTGAGGACCATTAACTCAACTGGCCCAAGAAACAACTCAGATTAGCATCAGTAAAACTAAAGAAAACCTCCATTTTCTTCCAGTCTTTGCTGATGACTCAAGCGTGGTACATTTAACAGACAATCTCACCCTCATGACACCTCATTGCCCAACTCCACCACCCACAGCAAGGCATGCAGACAGGATCTCCTAGAGCAGGCAGGGGATTGGTGAATTTCCAACTACAAATAAAACTATGAACCTTTCCCCTTTTCCATCCTTAGCCAAGTTCCAATGAGATATGGTAAGGCAATGCCAGGCTACATGGGAAAGGCTAGGCAAAGAAGCCAGTGGCTGGAAAACCAGGGAGGAGCTAAAGTCTGGCCAGGTGAGGGACAGCAGCAGGTGCAGGGACTGTTGACTTAGTGATGGGTTGTGCTGCAAACCAGTGGTTGGCCACACTGGCCTTGCTGTGGGCAAACAAACTGTGGCCTGAAGACGAGCAAGTAAAACCTTTTTTTTTTTCATTTTTCTTAAAATTCTGTGGAATCACAGCATCCATCTGGATGCAATGAAGACCAATTTCCTAGAATAACTTTCCAAACAAAATGCTCCAGAGAGCCAAAAGTTATACAGTTGGCATGGGCTTCCCTGGCTTTGTAGTAAATACATCGCTCTATCACCTGGCCCTTCTGTACCTCTACAGTCCAAGAATGTTCAAAATGAGGACTCTAAGGCATTTGGAGATCCTAAAGGGCTTTCTGAATCATCAAAGGAAAATTTGGCTGAGTGCAACTTTCAGTATCAAATATATTATTATTATTATTTCTTAAAAATTGGCATTTTGTGTTGGGCACAGATGAAAGAGAAGCAGAGTAGCTGATTAACTGCAGCAGAGATTTCTAGCTTTATCTGAGCTTATAAATTACCCGGAGGCATTGAGCCCCACCAGATTAGAATCAAAGTAGAGACCTGGAAATCTGTATTTTTAGCAAGCACACCAGGTGATTCTTATGAATTGGTTAGCATAGGAAACACCAAACTAGAAAACTATAGTATCCATTTCACAGGATTATTATCAGAATTAAGTGAAACTATACAAAGGTGTTAGCACAATACCTGGCACATAATAAGTACTCAGTAAGTGTTGGTTTTTGTTGCTATGTAATAATTAATAAGGCATTCCAAGCCTGGTCAGATAATAGTTACTCTATGGACATGTACAAGTTAAAAGGCAGAGAGTACAAATATCCCAGAGTGGAACAATCACTATTTTTTCTTATTAACTTCATCCCTGTTATCTCCCTAGCACAACGGTTCTCAAAGTGTGGTCCCTGAATCAGTAGCATCAGCATCTTCTGGGAATATTATTAGAATACGGATGCAGTTAACAGGGAACACTTGTACACTGTTGGTGGGAGTGTAAACTAGTACAGCCACTATAGGAAACAGTGTGGAGATTCCTTAAAGAACTAAAAGTAGAACTACCATTTGATCCAGCATTCCCACTACTGGGTATCTATCCAGAGAAAAAGAAGTCATTATACAAAAAAGATACTTGCACATGCATGTTTATAGCAGTACAATTTGCAATTGCAAAAATATGGAACCAACCCAAATGCCCATCAATCAACTAGTGGATAAAGAAACTGTGGTACATATATATGATGAAATACTACTCAGCCATAAAAAGGAATTAATTAATGACATTTGCAGCAACCTGAATGGGATTGGAGACTATTATTCTAAGTTAAGTAACTCAGGAATGGAAAACCAAACATTGTATGTTCTCACTCATAAGTGGGAGCTAAACTGTGAGGATGCAAAGGCATAAGAATGACACAATAGACTTCAAGGACTCAGGGGGAAAGGGTGGGAAGTGGGTGACGGATAAAAGACTACAAATTGGGTTTAATATATACTGCTTGGGTAATGGGTCTCAAAAATCCCACAATCACCACTGAAGAACTTACTCATGTAACCAAATATCACCTGTTCCCCAAAAACCTATGAAAATATAAATAAATAAATGAATAAGAAAGAAATGCAAATTCTCAATCTCCACTCCAGACCTACTGAATGAGTATATCATCAGAGGTGGAGCCCAGAAATTCATTTCAGCAAGCTTTCCAGGTGATTCAGAAACAGGCTATAGTTGAGAGCCATCACCCAAACATCTTGCAATTCAAAGTATAGTCTCTACATCAGCAGCATAGGAATGCTGGAAATGCAGAATCTCAGGTCCCAACCCGGACTGACTAAATCAGATTCTGCATTTTAATGAAATCCCCAGGTGATTCATATGCACCATATCATTTGAGAAGCACTATCCTAGTCCAAAGGAACTTCAGAGATGCAAAAGAAACTAAATTTACTGTTGTTTTGATTATTTAAATGGGGTTTATAGGTACTTACTAGGCACTGTCCTTTACACAGATTACCTTGTTAATCCTCATTATGCCTGTGGTAGGTATTTTTATTCCTGTTTTACAGATTAGAAAATTGAGTCTCAAATCAGTAAAGTAACTTGCTGAAGGTCACAAGCTAAGAAGTGGTACAGCTGATCATCTCTGTATGACCCAAAGTCTGTGTTCCTTTCTCCACTCCATGGTGCCTGTGGGTATAGCTAAGCAGATACCACCTGCCTGCTGGTACAAGTGGAGCACTTCAAAACAGAGGTAGTCCCCAGCTTATGAATGAGCAAGACTCCAAGAGTGTTTTTCTAAGTCAGATGTTTGGAACTAGTGAGAGAACTACTTGTAGAAACTATTTACATCATGGCTTCTACAAGAACATGCATTCTGAACTACAGCACCAGAAGGTAGCAGCTCCCTGCATGGTCAATACATCTGGGCTCCAGGAACTTGTCAGCACTTCATTTATATCAACATAAGAAAAAGCACCTCCAAGGCAAATCCCTCCCCAGATGTTATGGCCTGGGAAACATCCATTCATTCCCTCATTCAAAGATTTACTGCCTCCTACGGAAAAGGTGCTGTGCCAGGTGCTGTAGATGAAAATGTCCCCATGACTTAAGGAATTCATAATCAGTAAGAGAAATAAAGCAGGAACAGACACACACACACATACACACACACACACACACACACTCTCTCTCTCTCTCCCCCCCACCCCCCACCTACCTACCTAAAATCCAAAGCAGGAAATGGTAACTGACAAAAAATTACTATGGAAGTTCAGAGAATGAAGTGATCAGTTAGGACCTGGACATCAGGGAAGACTTTCCAAGGAGATGCCGTCTAAAGCTAGTCTGGAAAAATAAGCAGAATATGGATTAGGCAAAAAGCACTCCTGGCAAAGGGAAGAGTGTGAGCAAAGGTATAAATGTGTGAAAGAGAAGTCATGTTACAGAACTGCGAGTTATCCCCTTAGGTGAAGCAAAAGGTTCACTTAACGTGACTTTGGGAGATGAAACTAGAAATGCAGGACTGTGCCTCAGTAGGGAAGACTCTAAATGCTAGGTTGAGAGAGCAGAACTTTGTACATATATAGAGAGCTTCTGCATATTACTCATCATATTACATAACAAATCATTGAACCCCAAATCCTTTTTGCAACAAACTAGGGTAAAAACAAACATTTCTGAATTGGTATTATAATTATTTCAAGTCTGCTTCCTCCATTAGACTGAATTCAAATGACTTTGAGCATTAGTAAATTCTCAAAAGATGCTGAATGTATAAACAAAGGAATGAATAAATGAGTACACTAATGAGCAGCTGAGAGGTTATAAGCAGGAGAGAGAAGGCTCAATACTGCATCATGGCCTGAAAAGGAAAGGGTAAGGGGAGGGATGGAGATGGAGAGACCGGAAGCCGCAGATCTAATGGCTAGGAGGCCACTGTGATTAGAGGCAAGAGTTTGGAAACAACTAGGTTAAGGGTAATGGGAATGAGGAAAAAGGGACAGAAGAGAGAGAGATGGTTACAGAACACAGTAAGTGATCGGCAATGTGAGCAGAAAAGGAAGACATCAAAGTCTCACTGAGGTTTGGAGTCTGGGTAACAGTGCCATTTGAAAAATGGGTAGTGAAATGGAAGAGCAAGGTGCATTATAGATATCACTTATTAAATCCTTACAACCCTTGAGGGTATTATCTCCCTAACCTCATCCTCTCTTATTCTCCCCCATACTCACTCCACTTGAGTCATGCCAGCTTCCTTGCTATTTCCTGAATATGCCAAGCCTGCTCCCACTTTAGGGCCTTTGCACTGGGACATGCTTCTCCAGATATCTGCATGGCTAAGTCCCTCACCAACTCCATGTCATTATTTCAATGAGGCCTATTAAAAACTGCAACGCGGGAGTCTGAGACAGGAGAATCGCTTGAACCCAGGGAGCAGAGGTTGCAGTGAGTTGACATCCTGCCATTGCACTCCAGCCTGGGCAACAAGAGCAAAACTCCATCTAAAAAAAAAAAACTGCGGCCGGGCGCAGTGGCTCACGCCTGTAATCCCAACACTTTGGGAGGCCAAGGCGAGTGGATCACAAGGTCAGGAAATCGAGACTATCCTGGCTAAAATGGTGAAACCCTGTCTCTACTAAAAATATAAAAATTTAGCCGGACATGGTGGCATGCGCCTGTAGTCCTAGCTACTCGGGAGGCTGAGGCAGGAGAATCACTTGAACCCACGAGGCAGAGATTGCAGTGAGCCGAGATCGCGCCACTGCACTCTAGCCTGGGCAATAGAGTGAGACTCTGTCTCAAAAACAAACAAACAAACAAACAAAACAGCAACTCACACTTTCCCCAGAATTCCTAAAATCCCTTACCCTGCTCTCACTCTTTTTTCTTCTTTTGATTATATTTATTATCTTCTAACATGGTATTTGAGTTTCTTATTTATTATGTCTAGGTTTAATGTCTGTCTCTCCTCACTAAAATGTAAACTCTATAAAGACAAGGATTTCTGTCTATTCCCCAAATGCCTTGGAAGTGGCTGGCACATAACTGTGCTCAATAAATTCAATGAACTAGCTCCATTTTGAACTATCTCCATTTTATAGATGAGAAAACTGAGGCTGAGAGGAGGAATGCAACTTTCCCTAAATAACACAGTTGTCAATCAGTGATAGTAATCTGAATTCAAACACAGATCTGTCCAACTTCAACTGTCACTCTAGCAGGCAAAGTCTCCCTTTAGACAGACCAAGTTTAAAGCTACAGTGGCCTATATGGGAGGCCAATGGTGTGAGATTAGAGCAACCATTCCCACAAGACAGTACACTTGGCCTGGAAGGGAGCAGGTCTGCGTATGCATAGAGATCCTGAACTGCCTGTAGACTGAGAAACAAGCAATCTGACCAGAGAATCACCAAGAGAACGAATGGTTTCATTTTCCAAGTTCAAGTTTGAAGAATCAGGCCAGCTTCTCCAGTGAAGCAGTTTCTAATTTTTCCAGCTGCCTAGATTGTCAAATTACAAACTTATCTTCAGGGGAATGTATTTAACAAAGGGACATGTTCTATTTCCCTTTTTACCACCCATCCAGTGGATCTGCACTTGGTTTAATTGCCACTCTGATCCCCCCACATAATCCATAGATCACAAGACTCACATTTACAGTTCAGCACATTACCACACTGGAGCTGCTCAAAATAAATGGGTTTGGCAAAGTGTAATTATTTCCAGCAAAAGAGTTGGTTCTGCATTTTGACAGTCATCTGATACATTCTTGTATTCAATGCTAAACTGTGAAACTGCAAAATTAAAAGAAAGTAATTTTTTAAGTTTTAAAAGTACTCATTATTAAATTATAAAGCAGGTCATTTATGATGAGTCAGTCCAAAAACAGAAGGATGATAATGAAAGACTGAAGGAAGATTGGCTTATTTGTATAACCTCTAATATTCACAATCCAAGGCCATTGTGAAAATTAAATGAGACTGCACGTGTAAAATATCTAGTCCAGTGCCTAAGACATAATAGGTGCTCAGTAAATGCTGATTTTCTTCCTTAAAAATTGTTATTTTCTCAGCAGCAGAATTTACAAACTACCTCAATTTGTTCATCTGTTCATACATTCCATGATTCCCTCATTCCCAAAGAGCTCTCAGTCTGCTGGGGAAAGGCAAGTAAGCATATAACTCCCACAAAAGGGAATGAGTGCTAAGAGAAACATAGACAAAAAGGGCTATGAGGGTGCAGACAAAGAGTCCTCACCCCAGGGTAGAGCAAGACCTGAAATGAACTAGACAGGGAAAGATGAGTTCAGTAAACACAGGGGAAGGTGAAAAAGAGACAGAGACCAAGAGACAGAGAGAACAACACATGCAAAGGCCTGGAAGCAAGGAAGAACACATGATTCAGGGATACTGTAATTAGAACCAGCCTAGAATGACTGACACAGGGGGAACAGATGGTAATGAGACCTGCAATGGCCCCTCTTTTTTTGTTAAAGTGACTAAATGCACTGACTTATCAGCACAATGGGAGTGGCGGAGCTTGCCTTGTAGCCCACTTTCTTTAGTGCAAACTCCCAGTAAGGTGATCTCAAGCCCCAGCCACCACCAAGCCTCATGGACTTGTCTCAAAGATGAGATGGGAGAGATTTCTCTTTAAAAGAAAACTTGATGAAATAAGTTACCCAATGGCAACATCTGAACATGCTGAGTCAGCTGCACTTCAGGAAACAGAGTGTCCTTGGAGAATAGAGCATATCACTTTACACACAGAAAACCACTCCTGTCTACGAAGGACAAACTATGAAATGCTTAACACTGGCCTTCAATTATTAAACGAGCCCAAATGAGCTCTGGCAGTGAGACAGATCATACACACTCACAGAGAGGGCTCTAGCAGGCCAGCCTATATTGTCTTAGGATTATTCATCAAGGTACCAACAGACAAGGGTCTTTTAGAGATCTTAGGGTCATGAGGTTACCCATAGCTCTTGGAAAAGATGATCATGCTCAGAACAAGGAAGAGAAAGTAAAAAGAAACTGACCCTTTGCAGAAAACATTGGGGTTTTTTTTCTAAGTATTATAACACAGCCTATGCTGGCAAATATTTCATTAACAACTTTTTGCTCCTTGGGTGGCAGTTTCATACTGGTCAGTTTTCAGCATACTGTGTAGTACTCAGGAGTTTACTCAATTGTCTCCACTGGGGGTATTTTTTAGTCCCCTGAGAACAAGCAGAACATTGAGGAGAAGCTCTGGAATCATACCTGGCTTCAAATACTGCTCGTTCTCTTGTGTACTCACTGTATGACTTGCAGTCTCAGTTTCCCCATTCATAAATGTAGATTCATGGGGTTTCTGTGGAAACTGAATAACATACCATGCACCTGGCACAATGCACATAAGGGAGCTATTTACATTTTGTTCTCTATTCCTGTTACTCCTTTTATGTCCTGGAAAAATTAGAATGGTTTCCTATCTGGATACTGGGTTCACCTCTTTGATTTCAGATTAAAACTGCTTGATAACTGAAACACTTTATATGAAGTGTTTATATTTGAGCTGGTTTGAAACTAACTTCCACCTGGAGGTTACCCTAACAGAAAGAAATCTGGGTAATGACCACAGGGCCAGCCCTTTCACATCTCTCCTTCCTCTGACCTCTGACAGTCCCATCCCACCTAGATATACATCAGCTTGCACTCCTCTCTAGCTGACCCATCTATGAGGTCTGCCCGTTTCCCTGTCCCCGCAACCTTTTTCTCCTGTCATCAGCTGATTCCCATCTATTGGTCCAGCCCTGCCATAGGCCCAGGTCTAGCCAAGCTTCTGCCCTCATCCAGTTTAGCCTACTGGATCCTTAGTCCCTGGAGAGCAGGGGCCACACCTCAGTGCGCTCATCTCTGTAAGCAGCTCAGGATCCAGTACACAGCAGAGGCTGGCCAGAGTGGTGGGGTAAGAGGGACTCGGTGCCAGAGGGCCCAATCCTGGGACAAGTTCTTAGAAGTTCTGTCTTGAGGCCAAGAAAAAATTTCCTAGGATGGAAATGCTCCAGGAAACCTAGGCAATGACAAATGAGCTGAGCACAGGCAATCTCCAGAGACTCCTGGTACTGCAGAAACCTTCACACTCTCATGCACATTCCACACACGCTTGCTGCAGATTATGTGAATGGGGCCTGGACCAGGGTGGAGGCAGTACAGATTCCAGACTCACTGGGAAGGGAGGTGTTGCAGATGGACTAATGAGAATACAGAGAGTGAAGCAAAAGGTGACTGAGATTTTGAGTCCTGGTCACACGGGAATACAATTTAACACCGTGCTAAGTGCTAGGGATGCAGAGATGGGTGTACACACAGCTCCAGCCCTCCCCCAGGATAAGTTAGTTCCCAGCCCTCTGCTGCCATAGCACCCTAGACACCCTCATCATTGCACCCAGCATCCTGGACTGACACTATGACTTACCTGTCTCACATACTACATCACAAGCTCCTTGATGGAAGAGACTATGTCATATTGAACTTTATCATCTACAGCATCTAGCATAGTGCGTGGTACAATTCCCAGGCCTACCAATTACTAGCTTTCCCAAGTCATTTAAACTCTCTAAGCCTCAATTTCCTAGTCTGTAGAGTGAAGATGATAATAATCTCTACACCCAAGGAGGAAGAAATGAGTGAACTTATCTAAAGCCCTTACTTATCCCAATCCCTGACTGAGAGTCAATACTCAAAAAGGGTTAGCTGGTGAATGAATTTGGGGCAATGAATTTGAGGTAAGAGAGAGAGAAAAACATTCAAACAAATGGTTCTGGAATTATGTAATAAATAATATAGTAGGAATACATTTGAATTACTCTGAGAGCAGAAAGGAAAGCACCAAATTTTGCCTTGGCATATATAGAAAACTTCACAGAGGAGGTAACACTTGAACTTAAATCTAAAGATCTAAAATCAGGCCAAAGGAAGGCCGTGTGTGAAGGCAGAGAGGCAGGAAAGAGAACCTGGTATGTTCAGGAACTGCAAGTCTGGCTATAAGCTGTGCAAAGGAATGGTGGTGACACACAGGGTGAGGAGATGACTTAGAGCCAAAAATTCCCTGCAAGCTCTGCCACAGAGAATGGATTTCTCCTGGAAGATACTGAAAAGCCACTGCAGGGTTTTGAGTAAGAGAGTGAAACACAGAAGCACTGTGGTGGCAGTGTGGAGGGTAGAAAAAAGGGGCAAGACTGGGGACAAACATAGAACAGTGGGGGTGCGGGGGGATGATTTGGGTTGAGAAGAAAAGAATGGAGATGGGGTGGAGAGAGGGGGAAAATGAAGCTGGCCAGCTCAAGAAGTTAGGTAGAAACTGAGTCTCAGAAAAATTGCAACTGGCCCTTGGCATTCCCCAAGACTTCTTCATATAAAGTGTAGGTCTATGAGTTGTAATAAATCACCTTCCCTCCACATTTGCTGTCTTACAATTTGTGCAATAGAGGAGCATGAATATGGAAAATTCCAGCTGAAAACTTTGACCGCATGAACAGGCCCAGAGGTCACAGTCACCACTGATGGTTAGATGAAACCATCTACAAACAGGCCTGGGATCCCGGCCAGCAATTTTTTATTCACATGCAAACTTGGGGATGGAGTTCCAGTGACAAAATCTTTCAGGTGTACTTTGTTTTTTTTTTTTTTTAAGCCATTTACAGGAACCCAAGGTCCTCCTTGTACTTCAGAGAAATGCTTTGTATTTAATTTGCTCTTAAAGAAAAAACAATGGTCTCTTTGCTCTACATGACTAGGCCACTGGGCACCACGAAAAAGATACAGTAACCCACCAAGTCTCTAAGGTCCCAGAAGTCCATCTGTCTGTCACACACATCACAAACACACCACTCATGGCAGAAGAAATACACTACTGCAGGGTGAAAGGGACTGCATTCTAGAAGCCTTCTGGAGGGCAAAGGAGGGAAGAGAAGAAGAAAAGAAGGGTGGAAAAGGGGGAGGGAGTGTTCAAGACCATACATGACCACTTCTGCTAAACACAAAATAGTTGCCTTTTCTGCTTCTTTCCTTGCTTTCAATCTAATTAGACAGAAAGAGCTAATGAGTAGGCAGCAATGGTGCTTGGTTCAGCTGTTCCAGACCCTAGTGTTTCCTCCTTATTAAAAATAAAGAGACCCAAGGGCTCAATTTGGTAAAAATGCACACAGGGAGGCACATTTCCTTCTTACAAAAATGTTTTGCATTAAAAAACCATATCTGTTTAATAGGTACCAAAAATTAAATGTACAATAGCAAGATCCCTGGCAGTATCTGTCTGCATTTTTGGAAGTGTCTTCAAAGACAGAACATTAGAATAAGACTCAAAAGACCTGAGTTCTAATGTCAGCTGTACCAGTTACCAGCTGTGTGATCTTGGGCAAAATATGTAACATCTTGAGCCTCAGCTGCCTTACTATCAAATGAGTATAATGCTCTGCCTGTCTCACAGAGTCTGGGGGAAATAACATATTTTGAAAACTATAAAGCACTTGGCTAATACCTACTCAGTCAATAAATATTCACTGAGAGCCTACTAGGTATTAGGCATTGTTTCCCTTCAACTGTTAATGTTATTACCAATATTGCACCCCTTCCAGCTCAGTCATTAGACGTCAGTTTCAAATGCAGACAGGTCTATGGTCTCAAGCCAACCTCTCATTCACCCAGTTTTTTTTTCCCAATTGGGGCATTAGTCACTTGCCTCCATCAGGAGACCTCTAATGACATCTCAGCCCTAAGAGGCCCTGAGACATGTTAGTACAAATGATGATGGGGAGAGGAGCTTCTGCCACCTCTGCTACCCTAGAGGGCCTGATCCTAAGAAGCTTCCAGAATCTTACCCTCCACAACCACAGAACAAGACAGTTCTCACAAGCAGGGCCAGAGATAGGGAGAGACAGGTAAACAGATGGAAAATCTGCATGGCTAAGTCTTTCCAGTATCAGAGTGCCTGGCTCCACATCCACACCAGGTGATCTTTACTCCAGCGTACCCCTGTCTTCTATCAGGAAAGATTTCAAGTTTCAGAGGTTAGCAGCTCAGAAGCAGGCTCAGTGTGCTGCCATTCCTGCCCTGATCTTGTTCCTTGGTTTCCATCACTGGGTATCTGCCTTATTCTAGAAACCATGCCCTCCTTTGTGCCAGAGGTTCAGCAAGTGTGACCCTGAATTGATTGTTTCCTCTATCTGAATCCCCACCTAATAAACCATTTCACCAAGACCAGAGTCCTACCTTGCTATTACTCCAAAAGACTGTCTTGGTGCAGAATCCACCTGGAGGGCCTCCTGAGACCAGAGCTCTAGGAATTCATCTCCACATCTCCCACTGTGCAGTTCAGTATCTGGCATGTAATGGGCACACAGCAAATATTTATAGAATGAAAAGGTTACCCACTGGTCTAGATCACTGCAGACTGTCTGCTCCTATGCCCCTCCCCAACTCACAGGACCTCCTTTACGGATAAACCAACCATCGCCTGTCACCATGTTCTCTGGCTGCTTTGTTGTTCCACTCCAGGCCCCTGACAGGGTCTCTGGGTCAAACATACCTACTCTATTCCCAGTATGTCCTCTTTGCCACTTAGCACATCCTAAAAGCCAAAATGCTAAGCAAATTCTGAAGTCTGATGGCTGCTTCAGTGTCCCAGACCCACCTTTTGCTCCTGGATTCTGAGGGTTAACCCACACTACAGACTCACTTGGAGCCATCTGGCAATTTTTGGCACCACCCACTTCCCCTTGTTCAGTGTCGAAGGGACTCAAGTCCTGTTCAATAAGCACTACTGAACACAAAGCCTGGTGTCATAGAGAGGCTCTGCTTAAGATCCTGTGGTAAATGCCTCACTAAAACCTAAGAAAGAAGGGCTTCAGGCAAGTCTAGACTACCAATATATCCAATTTTGGTTCTGTGAGGCTGCTGTAAACATGAAAATGCAAGTAGGAAACCTTACTTCTGCTTCTTTACATTGCTAGATCAGCAGAGGAAAAGCATACATACAACACAGAAGGAAAATGATGACCTGAGTGTCGGTCCTGGTCTCTTCCACTAATTTGCTGTGTGACCTCAGGCAAGTCACTCTCCTTCTTTGGATTTCTATGTCTTCCTTTGTAAAGTCACAGTCTCAGATGTGATGATCCATTTATAAAGCCCCTTCTATGCCTGACATTTAGCAATTTCCTTGCTACTCAGACCACAGAATTGACATCATCTGGGACCCTGTTAGAAGTGGAGAGTAGCCCTACTGACTCGGACCTACAGAGCTAGAATCTTCTACATTTTAACAAGATCCCCAAGTGATTGCACACACATTGAAATTTGAGAAAATACTGTTGTGCAGCTTCTCAGGAAGATCCAGGCCGACCTGGGGCATGACATCTTCTGCAAGAAGCTGGAAGAAGAAAGAGTCTGTCACAGGACTTTACTGAATGTGATTAGAAGCAGCTGGCTAGTAGTAAGGGCTGAGGAGAAAATGCTGCAAGATCCTTTTAAACTCAGCTGCAATCCATAAAATGTCTCTCAAGTACTTAGAGTCTCTAAATTTGAAGTCTTTAGATAAAATGACTTTAAAAATACTAATTATGCACGGAAGTCTAACCATGAACCAAGCATTAGTGAATCCAAAGCTCCTTCTGTACTGGCATACTGCCAGCAGGAATGAACAGAGAGCTCTAAAATCAGCAAGGAGGTCACCTCTGAAACCACAGCATTTCTCCCAGCCTCACCTGTCTCCTGACTGGTCCTCACCTACAGAACTTCAGTCTCAGTTGGAATCTCACAGACAAGACCACACTGAAAGGAACACTGTCTGGGCCTAGACAGTAGGGCAAAGGTGAGAGAGGGCTACAAACTCTAGGGTCACAGACCCACAGAGTCAGTCCATGGAGGAGAAAGGGAAGAAAGGGAGAAGCCAGTTTCTGACTTCCTATCTATCTCTCCCACAGACTGCAAGCTTTGTGAGGACAGGACTGTAAAACTTGTCTCTAGCTATAGTGGCCTGCACATAGAAGTCATTCAACAAATGTTTTATGAGTGAATGAATGAACGAACCAACCAATGAAAAAAACCAATAAAGAAACAAGGACCAAAGATCATTCGCTTGGTTTTATCAGTGTCAGTCAAGACTACCCTTCAAACTCATGAACTAAGCTTACTCCTCAGTCCAAAAGCCAGAACAGAAGACCCCCAAGGGGTCTGGGAGATTTAAACCTGAAAAAAAAAAATGGGATTCAAACTAGCTTGGCATTTTTTTCTGGACCAAGGTATACTAACAAATAGGCTATTCTAACTTTTTCCAGGTTTTGTAATGTTTCATGCTACTCTTACCAGAATTTCCAGGCAAGAAATTTTTTTCTAGAAACTAGATGCCATTTATATTTTAGTTATTAAACGCAATGTGAAAGTACCTAACACATAATCATCGTCTACATTAACATTTGTTGAAACTCAGTCTACAGAATTCTATTTCTCTATGTCATAAACAAGGAATTTTGCAAATAGCGGAATTAGAGAACACTTTGGGCCATGCACTTTTGTGAATATAAAATCACTTAAGTAAGGCAAGCTGACTTTGGTGAAATAGCCTTTATTTTTCATCCACTTACATAACTCGGCATTGTCAAAGTGCACCAATAACTGGTGCTGTCATCTCTCATGCCCTCAAGAAAAAACTCCTTTGGGGCTCTTTCTACATTTATTTTCAATTGCCAGATCCCCAGAGGAAAAAATCAAATCACTGACGCTATTTCAAACTTCATGCTCAAGGCAGCCACTAAGAGGATAATAGGGCAGCTCAGTTTTTGCTCTCTTTGAGACAGGAAGACACCCCATGGCTGTGAAGGAAAGGCAGGACATGTGTGTGGACATTCAAAATATAGCAAGGAAACCCAAAACAACAGAAACACAAGAGGAATTGGAGGAAAAAGCTGTTTGGAACTATGAATCATCCCAAGGTAGCTTATTATGTTTTTATATAATAAGCAAAATGAGCTTTCAGCATTGCCATTCATTCATTGTTTTAGCCATTCACGCATTTGTTCAGCAAACATTTGTGGGTTCCCATTATATGCCAGGCACTGTGCTAGGCAGGCAGGCAGCAGAACATCAGCCTACTACTGCTTACTATGTTCTTGCCACCCTAGCTTTCCTTCAGGTCTTTTGCAAGGTTGTTTCATGCTTCAACACAGTTCTCTGTGTAAATGTTTCCTCTTCCAAGAGGTCTTGCCTGATTTATTCCCCCATTCCACCCTGGAGTAGATTAGGCTTGTCTGCTCTATATTCCTACAGCATTTCCTTTTTAACATTCTACACATCCATCATTACTTTATAGTCTCAGATAGATGGTAAGCTCCATGTGAGCAGGGACTGCCTCTCCAGTTACGAGCACAGAGGCTAGAATATAGGAGGATTCAATACATATTCACTGAACAAATGAACAAACTGGGATTTATAGGCAAGCTACAGGCTCTGAGAGGTACAGCAGAATAAGTGCAGGATTTGGAGCTCAACAGACTCAAATCTGAACCCCAGCTGTACCACTCATTAGCTAGGTCACCTTAAGCAAGTCCCATAATCTCTCTGAGCCTTAGTTCCTCATCTGTGAAACAGAGACAAAACTTCATAGAGATGTAGTGAAGATTAAATAACATGATGTGGGTAAAGTAACTGGCACAAAATACAAAATAGATGCTCAACAAATGTTATCCTCCTACCAACTTCCCAACTTGCCTATAGTTAGGAAACAGTTGGCCAGGCGCGGTGGCTCACGCTTGTAATCCCAGCACTTTGGGAGGCCGAGGCGGGCAGATCACGAGGTCAGGAGATCGAGACCGCAGTGAAACCCCGTCTCTACTAAAAATACAAAAAAAATTAGCCGGGCGTGGTGGCGGGCGCCTGTAGTCCCAGCTACTTGGAGAGGCTGAGGCAGGAGAATGTCGTGAACCCAGGAGGCGGAGCTTGCAGTGAGCCGAGATCGCGCCACTGCACTCCAGCCTGGGCGACAGAGCGAGACTCCATCTCAAAAAAAAAAAAAAAAAAAAAAAAGAGTTGACAACACCAAGGCAGGGCCCCAATTCTATCAGAACTTATCAAGACAGGATTCAGGCACAGGAATAAGGGAAGGTCAAAGATAGCATCCCAGATGACATCTTACTGACTCCCAAGCTTTGAACTTGAGCTCCTTCAATGTATCTGACCAAGGTACAATACTAGGCCCAGGACTGAGCCTACAGATGGAGGATCCAATGGCTGCAGCCATGGGGAGAAGATGGCAGAGACTGAGCCCATTTCTTTTGGCTTTTGAAACATTTAGACAAACGCATACAAAACTCCCTTCCCCATCTGTGCTGTCCATAGGTAACTTAATGGAATCCAAAGGTCTACAAGTAAGCTCAGTTAGACCAGTGAGGTTAAAGGCAGCACAGCACAACAGGAGGACTACACCTAGAATCAGATGACAGGGTTCAAGTCCAAACTCTGCCACCTACTGGATGTGTGATTTGGGACAAGAGTTTCCCTTATTCAGGTCTCATTTCACCATTTGTAAATCGAAGGGATTAGACTAGGATAGTGTCTAAGGGCCCTTACAGTGAGAAAGATCTGAGATGCTAGATGCATGTCAGTCAGCTGTAATCAGCAGGCAAAAGGAGAACTCTTCAATCACGCACACCACTGAGCTGACGTCTGCTACACTGCTCTCAATTACACTGCAGAAAAAATGGTCATAAGGAAGAGCTAATACGGTATTTCCTGAGCCTATTTAGACTCCCAATTCAGCACTGCACCTGTTCCTTCTGCATTTGCAATTTACTAGATAATATCATCACAGGCACTCCCTGAAACAGCTACCATTTATTTGTCGCTTGCTTCTGTATTTCAGGTATTCTTTCTTATTTTAAATAAGATTAGGTAGAGTATTAGAAAGACTAATCAATACGACTGCCAAATGAAATTTACCCAGAAAACAATTTTCTCCTTTGTTTCCATTGTAATAACAGAAATATCTATAATGAATTGCTGACCTGCAATAAAAATCATGCTACTATCAGAAAGAACATGGGGGCAAAAATATAATACCTACTTCACAAAAATGTAATGCCATACACAGTAAGGTAGCCCATTCATAACCCAGAACCTTTTTCTTACAGAAATACTGCAAATAATACTCAATGTCCTGGGCCTGCTGACTTGCAATACTAACACTTCCATCCAAACACATACCTAACATTCACTAAATGCCATTTAATACGTCCTACCAATTCTTCTTAGGGCTGGAGAAACACAGTAATAAGACACAATTACTGTCCTTAGACAAAGTCTCAGCCTAAAGGTCAAGTGGTCCCAGCTGTGAAAGAAAAAGTGGCAAACTAGAACCATATTGTGCACATATGCCACAAGGTGACTCCTGTGAGCACTTAGGCCAAAGAATGGACTGCAAAACATCACCCAATATCTGCATTATAAAAGACCACTTAATACTGGGGCTGTGGTTCTCAAAGCATAGTCCCAGACCTTAAGTATCAACACCACCTGGGAACTTGTTAGAAACCAAATTCTCAGGCTCCTTCCCAGACCTACTGAATCAGAAACTCCGGGAGTGACGCCCAGCAATCTGTGTTTTAATAAGTCCTCCAAGTGATTCTGATGCATGCTGAGGTTTGAGAGTCACTGCCCTAAAGCATCCAAACTGCTGCATGTTTGCAGTAAAAATAGTAGAAAACTAAGCTTTCAATTAAACCTAAGAGGAAAGCAATAAAACTGGGTAAGAATAGGTTTTTCAATGTATCTTAAATATTGGTGTTTTGGAAAAAAAACAGCTTTGTCAGAGAAGGAGGAGAAAGAAATACTGTGCTACATGTATACATATGTAACAAACCTGCAGGTTGTGCACATGTACCCTAAAACTTAAAGTATAATAAAAAAAAAAAAAAAGAAATGCTGTGCTAATGCAACAGGGAATGTCTGCGCGTGTTCAAAAACCTCTGTGGCCTAAGGCCCTAGGCCTTTTCCTGTGTGGTGCTTCATTTCCAAATATAGGCCTTTTCTTCAACTGAGAGCCCATCACTTCAAAGGGTGTTCCCACACATTCGCTGGCAGATCTCTCAGACTCAGCAATCATAATTAAGGTCACTTTTTTAAAAAACTCATAAATAAGAGGATGGAAAGTAAGAAGGAAAGGAGCAATAAATGTTCCTGGGGTCAATAATTTTAAAATGAAGGTAGAATTTTTGAAAGGATGGAAAAATAAATGTGTGCACATATGAGAAGGAGATTGCTTAAAGCTGAATTTGTTGAGCTCTGAATAAAAAAGGAAAGATGGGAGGATCAGCCCTAAGAGGAGAAAGCAGCCACAGAAGGAGAAAGGAGGTAATGAAGGAATATTGAAACATTTCTTAGCCTCTGCCACCAGGTGGTGAAATCAACCCAGCACAGCTTAGTTGCTGCGCAGAGCTACTGCTTTGATTTATCTTTCTTGTTTGTCATTGCATTGGGGTGGGAATAGAGATGCAGAACAAATGGAGAGGCAGAGCAACTTCAAGCTGGGTGGCTGCGAGCAGGGAGAGTATAATGAGAAAAGGATTGTTTTTATGCATACTAATTCAGTGGCCCTAATTAAAGAGCATCATTATATTTTAAAATGCATGGACAACCATGTAATAAAAAGTGCTCATGATGATAAAGGCTATACTGAATTATACATTAATGTTTAACTCCAACTAAGTTTTAAAATAATACATTTGTTTTTAAAATATCTGTTTTCCTGGAATGAAACTCAATGTCAAGTTAGGTCTAATGTTATCATCCAAATGCAATTTTCCTCCAGTATACCACAAAATGTTGAATACTGCGGAAGACAATAATACTGAAAAGTCAGCTGTACTATAACAGCAAATTTCCCGTAGAGATGATTTGAGGTTCTACAGGTCACAAAGGAAAAGATACATATGGTTAATCATAAATCCATCTAAAGATAGTTCATTTCTATCATCTTTCATTTTAAATGGAGGCTTATACAACTCTTGGCTTGGAGGGTTGTAAATTTAATAATGTTGTTCCAATTCACTACTAGTCTTCATTGATTTTCTCTTATTTTAATCTGTATTGATTGATTAATGTCATCTTATGACATCCAAATGGCAAACTGAGGAAGAAAAATGATATGCATTGAGTTGGACTTCTATTGGAAAGAGCACTAAACCGGGTATCAAGAGACCTGGCTTCTAACATGCTCAGTCACTACTAGCTACTGTCCCTGGGAAAGTCACTCCATCTGTCTGGACTTCAGGTTCCTCATATATAAAATTAAACAATAATATCTGCCATAATTCACCAAATTGTTGTGATAAGCAGATCAGAAAACAAAAAGTTGTTACTATGAGACAGTATCTATATTCCCTTAAGTTCAAAACAAATAAACCCTCTATTGAAGAACGAGCTACTTGTAAAATACTTTTAAATTAGGCAAAAAAAAAAAATGCTGTTTTAAGTATTACAAATATATAGGTGGGCAAGTAGGAAAACTGGAAAATAGTTCTCAGTGTTGTTAGATCCCTAAATTTTGGATCATCAAAATAAGTGTCTTTGGAAAATTTGAGTTTGTATATTTCCAAATGTTGCTGCAGTTACCATAGGAACAGACAGGCCCAGTCAGTTGGGTCAATCAATAATGACCATGAACAAGTGGCTCTGCTTTTCCTATGATGACAGCCACAAGAAAGTTTCTACTAAAGCTGGTACCTCTATGTGCATACTTCTCTGCAACGTTCAGTGTCAAAATGTTCATGGAATTAACAAGGCTCAAGTGGTTCTCAGAATAAATTGAATAATAAAAAAAACTAGAATTTTTTTTTAATATTGAGATCCTTAAATGAAAGGTATTGTCTGGGTATACATATCACTGCCATTATCCAGGAAGGGATACCAGTCAAACGGGTCTAGGGACAATTTACTCTGAATGTTTCTTTAACTGCTATATTAATAAAATGTAATATAATACATGGTAAATATGCACTCAGCAAAACAAGAGCTTGCAATCGCTCTCAATTATTAATGGATATTAAAATTCAAGCAAGCCAAACCATCCCTCAAACAATTCAGATCACAGAGCTAGACAAATATTAGCTTGCTTCCCAGCTGGTAACCCAAACAGAGTTCAATCTAGTTATCCATTCAGGAAAAAAGAAACTGCCTATGTCATTTATCTTTAATTCATTGTCCTGTTGAATACATATATCTGACAACTCTCCTCTAGGTCAGACCACTGCTTAGACATTACTTCCACTATTAACTTCAACAACAGTCCACTTAAATAAAATGGGGCAATGACTGTGAGAACTTAATGTAAAAACTTTATAAAGACCCCCTAATCCTCTGACAATTCCAAAACAGATCTCTAGGCTTCAGGCTGTATGACATTTGTACCTATGGAAGAAAGAGGAACTACAGACCAAGTGTATTGACTAACCTCAGCCAAATGAATTTCTAATAAAACTGTATAATCAGAAATTTTATCCTGATTTTCTTTTAGCATAAGTAAATGAAATTATTTGAAGAAAGAAAACTTCATCTACAATTCCACCACCTAATACCACGTCACATCTTTTTTTCATTATTCAACATTCTCTTCAAATCCATATCTAAGCATAAACAGAATTTTCACTCAAAGACATGACCCAGGTCCTATTTCTCACTTAATTTAGACAAAGATTTTCTCAAACTAAGTCCTATAGGGCCTAGTGCTCCTGGATGTGCCTCAGGAGCCACCACAAAGGGAACCTGCCAGTAGGCAGCCACGTGATAAGGCTTCCTTCTCCCATCCCCGACTTTCCTATCCCTATTCCCAATTCAACCAGAACAGTTATATTTTTATCTGTTTTAGATTTTGAGGCGCTGCATACAATTTTAAAATAAAATAAAATAAAATAAATGGTGTATTACTACTAAGCATTTAAAAATAAAAGAATGTTCCCAGCACCTTGGGCGGCCAAGGCAGGAGGATTGCTTGAGGCCAGTAGTTTGAGACTAACCTCAGACATAGTGGACCATGTCTCCACAAAAAAAAATTTTTTAACTAGCCAGGCATATGCCACCAGATACTCAAGAAGCTGAGATGGAAGGATCTGCTTGAGCTCAGGAGCTTGAGGCTGCAGTGAGCTGTGATAGCTCCACTGTATTCCAGCCTGGGAAACAGAGGGAGACAAAACAAAAACAAAACAAAACAAAAACTAAGAATGTATAGAATCATGTAATTTTAGAGCTGGACAGAACCTTAGAGAACCAATGGTTTTATTTTACAGATGCTAAAAGAAGGCACAATGAGAAGAAAGACTTATCCAAGTTTATACAGGCAATTAGGAACGAGAATTGGATCCTAGGTCTCTATGCCCAACACAAAAGCCTTATTCCTAATTCAGGAACCATTCGTTCACTCATTCAGTAAATATTTATCAAATGCTACTGTATGCCAGGCAGTGACTGAAGAACTGAGAAGTCAAGAAACAACTACAACAACGAAAACCCTGCCCCCATGGTACTTACAGTTTAGTAAAGGAAGATAAATAATAAATACAACAAATGAGTAAAGAATACAGTATATCAGCAAGTGATAAAGCAAAGTGGGGAGATGGGGCAGCAGAGTGGAGGGAGCAGGATTCGAGGTTACAACTGATGAATTTCCTCAAAGATCACTGCCTATTCAGTCTTTACGTGCATATGTGCGTTTGTGCTATAATTCATTAATTCAGGCTCACCAATTCAGAAAAGGAAATAATCTAACGGTAAATCTGCCTGAAATTTCCCAGGACTCTATCTATTCTTTTAATAGCATCCAAAGTAAATCAGTACAACAAGCAGAATGTTAAAACTATTTGGTAAAAATGTTAAACAGCACCTTAGAAGCACATAGAAGCATGATATTAATTGCTGCACTTGGCTCCACAACAAGCCAAGAATGTGGCCAAAAAGAATTAGAAGTGAGGACCTAGCTGCCCTATTCTTCTGGGTAATACTGGATAAGATGATTAAGTTATCTGAGCCTGAGTTTCCTTATCTATAAAATAAGAGGGCAGGGTAAGATATTCTCTGAGGTTCTACATTATCATTTGAATATCAAAGCCCCCTAATGTGCTGAAAGCATTATGTAATATCTTAGTATTCATATCAGCATTACGATTTGAATCCAAAGTAGCCCTAATAATAACACATTACATTTATAGAGTTCCCCAGTTTCCAATGTGTTTTCACATTCATTATTCTCATCTGACAAGTAACAGAACAGGATTTTTTTTCATGTTCTAACAAAGAAGGCTGGCCCTTCAGTCAATCCAAGGTAATACGAAGCTTCCTGCTCTCTAGGGCATACGCTCTGGTCCAAATGTGGCTCCAGCCAAGGAAACCAACAACCATTTCACAGAGAGACTCACAGAGTTAGGGGTTCCATTCATTAGGGTTAAGGATGCCAAGAGTACATGAGATACCATTTCATGGGTACAGGGAGTTTTCAAATGAAGTACTTCAGACACTCAGGCATCTGCCACTATACTAGTGATGAGCGTAGGGATCAAGGATGAGAATGTGAACTTTAATAATTCTTGCCATCCTAAATATGTGTCAAGAACCTTTTAAAAGTCTGTATCTTTTCATCCAGGAATCCTAATCCTAGAAATCCTTACTGAGAAAATAATCAGAGATTTGACCAAAGATTTAAGTATAAAGATGCTGATCCTAGCATAGGTTTTGGTAGCAAAACCTTGGGAACAACCTAAATTTCCAAAAATAATCACATAAATTATGGCATATTCAAATAATAAAATATTATTTTTAAATGTTAGTTACTTTAAATAATATTTAAGTAATATAGGTAAATGTTCCTAATATAATTGTAGGTGGAAATATGAATATAAAGCAAACATACTATCTATAATGTCTCATATTTTTAAAACATATGTGTAGAAAAAATATTTAAAATGTACTACAATGAGCCGGGCATGGTGGCTCACGCCTATAATCCCAACCAACACTTTAGGAAGCCGAGGTGGGTGGATCATTAGAATCCAGGAGTTCAAGATTAGCCTGGCCAACATAATCAAATTCCATCTCTACTAAAAAAGAAATACAAAAAATAGCCAGGCGTGGTGGTGCATGCCTATAGTCCCAGCTACTTGGGAGGCTGAGGCATGAGAATTGCTTCAACCCAGGAGGCAGAGGTTGCAGTGAGCTGAGATCGTGCCACTGGACTCCAGCCTGGGTAACACAGAAAGACCTTCCCTCAAAAATAATAATAATAATAAATAAAATAAAATGTATTACAATGGTATAAGTGGTTTTCCCTAAGTTGTGAAATTACAGATGATTTTGGTGTTCCACAATTCTACAATGAGCATGCATACTTTCTATAACATGAAATTTAATATTATTTTTAAAAATTCCTGTCCCACCTACCTCACAGAGGTAGATAAAAAACAATATAAGGATGAACTTTCTAACAGTAAGAACTATCCTAAAATGGAATCTCTGGGGAGAGAGTTCAAGCTAGCAGTATGTGACCACATGGCCCCTGATTAGGTTAGACTTTAGAGACCTGGGATTCTACAGCCCCTTTTGAAATCTCTCTACCCACAGGATGTGTTACCCCATCCTTCCTGCCTAGTACCCTGATGCTAAGTGGCACATACTATTGGGGATAAAGCAAGTAGTCAGTGGCCAAGAAATAGAGATCCTCCAGGGGAACAACCCTAGCAGTCAATGGCCACTATGCCATCACCAGCTTGGCCACTATGCCATTACCAGCTTCTAACACCACAAGTGGTAAAAAGCCCCTCTGTCCAGCAAACATATTGCTAGGACCTCTGCTACCGGTTCTAGGACACTGTGCTCATGGTAACTTCTCTGAGGACCTAAAGTGGTCCAAAGGCTTCACTTTGCAGCTGTGGTCCCACATATGCCATGGGAAAGGAAAGGAGGAGTAAGACTGTCAAATACAACCATCAGACATTTTATGCTTGACCCACCATTGGTTTGGCCCGCCAAGTGTTTTAAAAGACAATATAGTAGGGATTTGGCTTGGTCACAATATAATATAAGCATCTTAACTTATACCTATATCCCTGCAAGCACCTAAGGTTGAGACAGGAAAAGTGAGAGGCAAAGTGACTTGTTGAAAGCCATATAGCAAGTGATCAGCAAGCTAGGTTTAGAACCCAAGTGTCCTGGCTTCCAATTCCATGTGTTACGTTACAGAATCCCTAGCTCCTCAGGGACCCTAGACCCCTGATATTAGGAGGACCCCAGACCCCCAATATTAGGAAGGACCCCAGACTCTTCTACCTCCTATGGTTCTCTTTGCCCAAGACTGCAGGACACTTTAGTTATTAAGCTGTCAGTGACTGAGACATGAGGAAATATGAAGTTCATACTTGTAGTTAGGAGTAACTGACAGCAAGCAAACAGAAAAAGACAGGACATCCTAGGAACATATGGGTATATTGTGTACTCTAGACCCAAAGTTTTACACAGGAAGTGAAATAGCATCTAATGCTAAGTAGATCTGTGATAACAAGTGAACATCCATATTCCTCACCAGAGGAGAGAGGCAGAGATACTTCATGGGTATCAGAAGAGGCTGGAGCAATGGACGAATGGGTGTTAGAAAAAAATCATCAATCTCTACCTTGGTTTCTTGGTCCTCCTTAGCCTGGCTACAGATTTCCTCTCATCAGAGAACTATTATAGGATAGAGCATAATAAATGTAATAAATTCTGAATGAAAGAATGTTTATTCTGGACTCTTTATTTAAGATGGTGACTCTATCACCTAGGGAAGGGGTGAAGGAGTCTGGTGTGTTATATTTTTCCTACCATTCCACATTTTCATATTATCAGAAAAGAAATGTTAAAAGAGTAGAAGGTGGAGCAGGAATAGGAAGACAAGAGTGGCAGAACAAGGAGAACAAGAAGGGAAGGTTGGGGTAGAGAAAAGACATAAGAATAGAAAAGCATTAACAGTAAACAAGTTAGACGACAATCCTGGAAATAATAAGTTATTTTCTTTCTAATTTAAAAAGGAAATTAGACTTCATTATTCAGACTTCTATTCACTCACCAACCTGTCTTCAGCTCCCTCCCCAGACTGATGGCTTCCAAGATAATGAAATATCAAGGTAAATCGGCAAGAGTATTTGAGTGTAGACAGAAAAATCTACCTCCCCTCAGCCCCACCTGTTGCACTGGAATACTCTGAAATGCCATGAGTCTTCTCAGCTGGGAAGACTGCTAAGAATGGTGAACTAATTTGGGCATTTCAGTGCAGAGAAGCTGAGGCGCCACCTCACTGCATGAATACAGTACGCTGCTGGCTTCCTCTGGATCACCAGGTATGCCTGGGCGTCACAGGCAGCATGACTCCTGAGAGATGGGGCAGCCCTTGGGGGAAAGGGAGAGCCAATGAGCCAGAAGGGAGCAATGACACAAGGGATATCCCAAAAGTGCAAACACAAAGCAAAGGCCAGCCTTTGGGTCAAATCCATAGCTCCGTGGAACCCTGTCCAACTGGCAGCAGATGGCTGCTCTATTCTAGACTTGGCCATTCCCCTTAGAAAACCTCTTTGGTAATGGGGCTGTCAGTCCCTTTCTCAGTCTAATGCTCAGACATCAAAAGGACATGCAACCAAGAATGTCACCAATATTTTCAGCAATATTTGAAAATCAGAAGGAAAAGTTAGTTACTTGTTTTATTTGGAATTAAACATGTTTATTACAGAGGAAAGAGCCCCAGAAAACCCTTTCTAATAAAACAGGCAGTATATTCCCCAGCCTGATTCCTCCTTTCCACCTCCAGTCTAACAAAGAAGAAAGCTGAATGGGAAGAGGTCTAGCAAATGAACTGAGTCCAGTATGGTGGGTTCAATAGGGAAGTTAGAATAGCACGTTTCAGACCAAAAAAGAGGGGTCAAAGAAAACTCAAGCCACCTTGCACTCTAAACATTCCTCTCCTTGTGGGCAAGACATCAATATCCCAGGATGCTAACAAGGCCATCTGGGATAGAGGAAAAGATGGTTCATGGTGAGTCAAGATTATCTGGGTGGCAGGCCCTGCTCAGCTATGCAGCATACTTAGCCTCTCTGAGTTCCAGTGACTGCACCCCCTACCACCGCTCACCCAACTGGAAAACAGAGACAATAACATGTACATAACTTATTATTACTAATGGCAGAAATAAACAAGACAGTGTACATGTAGAATGCTAGGCAAGGAAGCCCTCAATGTCAGTTTCCCATGCTCTGCCCAAACCCACACACAACCATTTCTTTGAAAAAAGGTGATCAGTCTTTTTTTTTTCTCTCTCTCTCTCTCACTCTGTTGTGCAGGCCGGAATGCAGTGGTATGATCATAGCTCACTGCAGCCTTTAACTCCCAGGCTCAAGAGATCCTCCTGCCTCAGCTTCCCGCGTAGCTGATACCACGGGGACACACCACCATGACTGGCTTGATGATCAGTCTTACGGCCCCTTTCTAGTGTTCCTTCAGTCTTACACTGGAGAAAGTAAGTGCAAAGGCTGAGATATGAACCACTGCCCAAGGTCAGACCACCCACTGCTCAAGGCAGGCTCCAAGTCACTGTACTTCTGCTGAATTGTGGCCAAAAGCATTACAAATAAGTTTTCTGTTTCCTCACAATTTGGTTTCTCCACCAATATTTATTATCAACATTTTTAAACACACAGAAAAGCTTAAACATACAGAAAAGCTTAAATAATTGTACAATGAACACTCATATTCCTACTACCTAGATTCCACAGTTAACATTTTTCTGTATTTGCTTTAATCACCTATCTAGCCATCTCTCTCTCTATTCACCAATCTTTTTAAATGGATAGCATTAGGAGATATACCTAATGCTAAATGACGAGTTAATGGGTGCAGCACACCAACATGGCACATGAATACATATGTAACAAACCTACACATTGTGCACATGTACCCTAAAACTTACCAAAGTATAATAATAATAAAATAAAATAAGTTGTAGATACAAGTGTCCTTCACATATGCTGATGAGTTTTTCCTCCAATTTTTAAAATTGTGGCAAATATACATAACATAAAATTTACCATCTTAACCATTTTTAAGTGTACAGTTCAGTGGTTATGAAGTATATTCGCATTGTTCTACAACCATCACCACCATCCATCTCCAGAACTCTTTTCATCTTGCAAAACTAAAACTCTGTACCCATCCCAGAATCATACAGTATCTGTCTTTTTGTAACTAGCTTATTTTGCTTATCTTAAGGTCCTCAAGGTTCATCTATGTTGTAGTATGTGTCAGGATTTCCTTTCTAAGACTGAATAATATTCCATTGTATGTATATATCACATTTTGTTTATTGTCTATCCTTTGATGGACACTTGGGTTGCTTCCACTTTCTGAGTATTGTGAATAGTGGTGCTATGTACATGGGTATGCATATATATCTTTGAGATTCTGCTTTCAACTCTTTTGGATATATATCCAGAAGTGGAATTGCTGGATCATATGGTAATTCTATTTTTAATGCTCTGAGGAACTGTCATGCTGTTTTCCACAGCAGCTGCACTATTTTACATTCCCACCAACAGTGCACAAGGGTTCCAATTTCTCTACATTCTGGCCATCACTTCTTATTTTCTGTTTGGTATAGTAGCCCTTCTAATAGGTGTTGGGTGGTATCTCATTGTGGTTTTGATTTGTACTGCTCTAATGATTAGGGATGTTGAGCATCTTTTCACATACTTTTGGTCATTTGTATATTATCTTTAGAGAAACGTCCATTCAAGTCCTTTGCCCTTTTTTAAAATAGGGCTGTTTGGTTTTTGTTGTTGCTGAGACCCTGTAGATTTATAGCAAATCTTGAAGTCAGGTTAGGTGGATCTTGCAACTTCATTCTTCTTTTCCAAGATTGCTCTGGATAGTCACAGCCTTTTATGTTTCCATATAAATGTCAGAATCAGCTTATCAACTTCTACTCCCAAAAAAGTCTTTTGAGATTTTGATTGGGGTTGCTTTAAATCTACAAATCAACCTGGGAAGACCTGACAAGTTAACAACATTGAGTTTTCCAGTCTGTGAGTGTGATATCTCTCTCCAATTAATTGGGTCTTTAACTTCTCCCAGCAGTGTCTTGTAGTTTTTATGTACAAGTCTTGCACGTTTTTCTTAAGTTTATACCTAAATATTTTGTACTTTTTGATATAACTGTAAAATTATAATTGTAAAAAACCTGCTTTTTAAAAATTTTCCAATTCTTTGATGCTGCTATTTAAAAAAAAGTTGATTTTTGAACATTGATTTTGTACCTTGCTAAATTGCCATTTTGGTTCTAATAGTTATTTTATAGATTTGTTAGATTTTATAATTCAACAATCATATCATCTGTGAATAGAAACAGATTTACCTCTTCTTTTCTGATTTTAAGCCTTTGATTGCTTTTTCTTGTTTTATGGCACCAGCTAGAACCTCCATCCAGTATAATAGTGAATAAAAATGGTGAGAGGACGTACTTGCCTCATTCTGATCTAAGAAGGAATACATTAAATTTTTCACCATCAATTACCATGTTAATGCTTTATAAGTGCCCTTTATTAAAGTGCAGAAATTCCCTTCCATTTCTAATTTGCTAAGTTTTTATCACAAATGTTAAATTTTGTCAATGATTTTTCCACATCTGTTGAAGTTATTATTATGGTTTTTCTCCTTTATTTTGTTAATACATGATGAATCAAATTGATTTTCAAGTGAAAAAGCAAGATTTCATTCCTGAGATAACATAGCTTGGTCATGATATATTATCCTTTTTAAATATTAATGGATTTGATTTGCTAATATTTTGTTGCAGATTTTTGTGTTTATGTTCATAAGGGATACTAATCTATAATTTTCTTTTTTGTAATGTCTTTGGTATCAGAATTATGCTGACTTTATAAAACAAATTTGGAAGTGTACCCTCCTTTATTTTCTGAGTTTGTGTAAAAATAGTGCTATTTCCTTACTTAAATGTCTGATAAAGTTTATTAGAGAAACCACTTAGGCCTAAAGAGTTCTTTGTGGAAAAGTTTTTGGTAATAAATTGATTTCTTTACTAGACATACAGATATTCTGATTTTCTATTTCAATTTCCTCTTGTGTTTTTGTACACTGTAGTTTTTCAAAAATTAATCCATTTTATCTAAGTTGCTGAATTTATAGGCATAAAGTTATTTGTAATATTTCCTTAGTCTCCTTTAATGTCTATATAATCTGCAGTGACATACCTACTTTCATTCCTAATATTTGCATTTTGTGACCTCATTTTTCTTGATAGTCCAGGTAGGACTTTGTCAATATTGTTGATATTTTCAAAGAATTGCTTTTGAATTTTTATTTTTCTCTCCTTTCTATTTCATTAACTTCTGTTCTTTCTTTTATTATTTTCTTCTTTCTATTTACTTCAGGTTTATTTTTCCTCTTTTTCCAACTTCTAAAGGGGGCCAACATTCAACATTCCTAAAGAAAAGAATTTTCAACCCAGAATTTCATATCTAGCCAAACTAAGCTTCATAAGTGAAGGAGAAATAAAATACTTTACAGACAAGTAAATGCTGAGTGATTTTGTCACCACCAGGCCTGCCCTAAAAGAGCTCCTGAAGGAAGCACTAAACATGGAAAGGAACAACTGGTACCAGCCACTGCAAAAACATGCCAAATTGTAAAGACCATCGAGGCTAGGTAGAAACTGCATCAACTAATGAGCAAAATAACCAGCTAACATCATAATGACAGGATCAAATTCACACATAACAATATTAACTTTAAATGTAAATGGGCTAAATGCTCCAATTAAAAGACACAGACTGGCAAACTGGATAAGGAGTCAAGACCCATCAGTGTGCTGTATTCAGGAAACCCATCTCACGTGCAGAGACACACATAGACTCAAAATAAAGGGATGTAGGAAGATCTACCAAGCAAATGGAAAACAAAAAAAGGCAGGGGTTGCAATCCTAGTCTCTGATAAAAGAGACTTTAAACCAACAAAGATCAAAAGAGACAAAGAAGGCCATTACATAATGGTAAAGGGATCAATTCAACAAGAAGAGCTAACTATCCTAAATATACATGCACCCAATACAGGAGCACCCAGATTCATAAAGCAAGTCCTGAGTGACCTACAAGGAGACTTAGACTCCCACACAATAATAATGGGAGATTTTAACACCCCACTGTCAACATTAGACAGATCAACGAGACAGAAAGTTAACAAGGATACCCAGGAATTGAACTCAGCTCTGCACCAAGCGGACCTAATAGACATCTACAGAACTCTCCATCCCAAATCAACAGAATATACATTTTTTTCAGCACCACACCAGACCTATTCCAAAATTGACCACATAGTTGGAAGTAAAGCTCTCCTCAGCAAATGTAAAAGAACAGAAATTATAACAAACTGTCTCTCAGACCACAGTGCAATCAAACTAGAACTCAGGATCAAGAAACTCACTCAAAACCGCTCGACTACATGGAAACTGAACAACCTGCTCCTGAATGACTACTGGGTACATAACGAAATGAAGGCAGAAATAAAGATGTTCTTTGAAATCAATGAGAACAAAGACACAACACACCAGAATCTCTGGGACACATTCAAAGCAGTGTGTAGAGGGAAATTTATAGCACTAAATGCCCACAAGAGAAAGCAGGAAAGATCCAAAACTGACACCCTAACATCACAATTAAAAGAACTAGAAAAGCAAGAGCAAACACATTCAAAAGCTAGCAGAAGGCAAGAAATAACTAAAATCAGAGCAGAACTGAAGGAAATAGAGACACAAAAAACCCTTTAAAAAATTAATGAATCCAGGAGCTGGTTTTTTGAAAAGATCAACAAAATTGATAGACCACTAGCAAGACTAATAAAGAAGAAAAGAGAGAAGAATCAAAGAGATGCAATAAAAAATGATAAAGGGGATATCACCACCAATCCCACAGAAATACAATCTACCATCAGAGAATACTACGAACACCTCTACACAAAGAAACTAGAAAATCTAGAAGAAATGGATAAATTCCTCGACACATACAACCTCCCAAGACTAAACCAGGAAGAAGTTGAATCTCTGAATAGACCAATAACAGGCTCTGAAATTGTGGCAATAATCAATAGCTTACCAACCAAAAAGAGTCCAGGACCTGATGGATTCACAGCCGAATTCTACCAGAGGTACAAGGTACCATTCCTTCTGAAACTATTCCAATCAATAGAAAAAGAGGGAATCTTCCCTAACACATTTTATGAGGCCAGCATCATCCTCATACCAAAGCCTGGCAGAGACACAACCAAAAAAGAGAATTTCAGACCAATATCCTTGATGAACATTGATGCAAAAATCCTCAATAAAATACTGGCAAACTGAATCCAGCAGCATATCAAAAAGCTTATCCACCATGATCAAGTGGGCTTCATCCCTGGGATGCAAGGCTGGTTCAACATAAACAAATCAATAAATGTAACCCAGCATATAAACAGAACCAAAGACAAAAACCACATGATTATCTCAATAGATGCAGAAAAGGCCTTTGACAAAATTCAACAACCCTTCATGCTAAAAACTCTCAATAAACTAGGTATTGATGGGACGTATCTCAAAATAATAAGAGCTATCTATGACAAACCCACAGCCAATATCAGACTGAATGGGCAAAAACTGGAAGCATTTCCTTTGACAACTGGCACAAGACAGGGATGCCCTCTCTCACCACTCCTATTCAACATAGTGTTGGAAGTTCTGGCCAGGGCAATTAGGCAGGAGAAGGAAATAAAGGGTATTCAATTAGGAAAAGAGAAAGTCAAACTGTCCCTGTTTGCAGATAACATGATTGTATATCTAGAAAACCCCATTGTCTCAGCCCAAAATCTCCTCAAGCTGATAAGCAACTTCAGCAAAGTCTCAGGATACAAAACCAATGTACAAAAATCACAAGCATTCTTGTACACCAATAACAGACAAACAGAAAGCCAAATCATGAGTGAACTCCCATTCACAATTGCTTCAAAGAGAATAAAATACCTAGGAATCCAACTTACAAGGGATGTGAAGGACCTCTTCAAGGAGAACTACAAACCACTGCTCAATGAAATAAAAGAGGATACAAACAAATGGAAGAACATTCCATGCTCATGGGTTGGAAGAATCAATATCGTGAAAATGGCCATACTGCCCAAGGTAATTTACAGATTCAATGCCATCCCCATCAAGCTACCAATGACTTTCTTCACAGAATTGGAAAAAACTACGTTAAAGTTCATATGGAACCAAAAAAGAGCCCACATTGCCAAGTCAATCCTAAGCCAAAAGAACAAAGCTGGAGGCATCACGCTACTTGACTTCAAACTATACTACAAGGCTACAGTAACCAAAACAGCATGGTACTGGTACCAAAACAGAGACATAGATCAATGGAACAGAACAGAGCCCTCAGAAATAATGCCACATATCTACAACTATCTGATCTTTGACAAACCTGACAAAAACAAGCAATGGGGAAAGGATTCCCTATTTAATAAATGGTGCTGGGAAAACTGGCTAGCCATATGTAGAAAGCTGAAACTGGATCCCTTCCTTATACCTTACACCAAAATTAATTCGAGATGGATTAAAGACTTACATGTTAGACCTAAAACCATAAAAACCCTAGAAGAAAACCTAGGCAATACCATTCAGGACATAGGCATGGGCAAGGACTTCATGTCTGAAACATCAAAAGCAATGGCAACAAAAGCCAAAATTGACAAATGGGATCTAATTAAACTAAAGAGCTTCTGCACGGCAAAAGAAACTACCATCAGAGTGAACAGGCAACCTACAGAATGGGAGAAAATTTTCGCAACCTACTCATCTGACAACAGGCTAATATCCAGAATCTACAATGAACTCAAACAAATTTACAACAAAAAAACAAACAACCCCATCAAAAAGTGGGCAAAGGACATGAACAGACACTTCTCAAAAGAAGACATTTATGCAGCCAAAAAACACACAAAGAAATGCTCATCATCACTGGCCATCAGAGAAATGCAAATCAAAACCACAATGAGATACCATCTCACACCAGTTAGAATGACAATCATTAAAAAGTCAGGAAACGACAGGTGCTGGAGACGATGTGGAGAAATGGGAACACTTTTACACTGTTGGTGGGACTGTAAACTAGTTCAACTATTGTGGAAGTCAGTGTAGCAATTCCTCAGGGATCTAGAACTAGAAATACCATTTGACCCAGCCATCCCATTACTGGGTATATACCCAAAGGACTATAAATCATGCTGCTATAAAGACACATGCACACGTATGTTTATTGCGGCACTATTCACAATAGCAAAGACTTGGAAACAACCCAAATGTCCAACAACGATAGACTGGATTAAGAAAATGTGGCACATATACACCATGGAATACTATGCAGCCATAAAAAATGATAAGTTCATGTCCTTTGTAGGGACATGGATGAAACTGCAAACCATCATTCTCAGTAAACTATCGCAAGGACAAAAAACCAAACACCACATGTTCTCACTCATAGGTGGGAATTGAACAATGAGAACACATGGACACAGGAAGGGGAACATCACACTCTGGGGATTGTTGTGGGGTGGGGGGAGGGGGGAGGGACAGCATTAGGAGATATACCTAATGTTAAATGACGAGTTAATGGGTGCAGCACACCAACATGGCACACGGATACATATGTAACAAACCTGCACATTGTGCACACGTACCCTAAAACTTAGAGTATAATAATAATAATAATAATAATAATAATAAAAAGAAAATGGGTAAAGGGTAAAAAAAATAAATAAATAAAAAATAAAGGTAGACCCTTAAGTGGTTGAATTTAGTCCTTTTTCTTTTCTAATATATTCATTTAAAGATATAAATTTCCCGCAAAGTACTGCTTTAGCTGCATCCCACAAACACTGATGTGCTCTACTTTCATTATTGTTCAAAGTTTTTCAAATCTTTTTATTTTGAAATAAATTCAAACCTAGAGAAGAGTTGAAAGAACCACACAAAGAACTCCTGCTTACAGTTAACTCATATTCCCAAATCTAAACATTTCGCTAGCTTTGCTTGCTATATCCCCTTCCCTGTATTTGTTTTTTGGTTTGTTTGTTTGTTTTTTGAGACAGAGTCTGGCTCTGTCGCCCAGGCTAGAGTGCAGTGGCACAATCTCAGCTCACTGCAACCTCCACCTCCCAGGTTCAAGCGATTCTCCTGCCTCAGCCTTCCAAGTAGCTGAGACTACAGGCAAGTGCCACCATGCCCAGCTAATTTTTTATATTTTTAGTAGAGACAGGGTTTCATCATGTTAGCCAGGATGGTCTCCATCTCCTGACCTCATGATCCACCCGCCTCGGCCTCCCAAAGTGCTGGGATTACAGGTGTGAGACACTGTGCCCAGCCTTTATTTTTTTCTAAACTGTCTCTGAGCAAGTTGCTAAACTTGATGCCCCATTATTCTAATATGTCAGTGTGTTTGCCACCAAAATTGACATCACTGTCTACATAACAATTCAACCATCAAAACTAAAAAATAAACACTGATACGTAACTTTCAAGAAGCTTCAGACTCCAATTTAGGTTCTACCAATTGCCCCAGTAATGTCCTTTACAACAAAAGCATCCAGTTCACAACTGTACATTTCATTTAGTTGCTATGTCTCTTTAGAATCTTTCAACCTGGAACAGTTCCTCAGTCTTAACTTCCAGGACCTTGACACTTGTGAAGAATGTGCCTGCTTTTGGTCACTCTCCATTTCCTTCAGGTAGTTTTTTTCACATTTTGTCTGAGTTTATAGTTGATTTCTGTAGGAGGACTGGTCTGATAGAAACTACTGCACCACTAGCAGAAAGGGAATTGAGATGAGATTCAATCCTCTTCTGAGCACAGATCCCACATGAAAAACCTGCTTCTCTGTTTGATTAGCACGACAGATCTCACATTTACAAAACAGGAACAGCTATATTATACAGCCTCATAACATTTCATAAAACTTTTCCAAATATCTACTTCATTATTATAATTAAGATGATACTGACATAGAATTAAAAGATCAAATAGTACAGAAAAGTATAAAATGAAAAGGTCTTCCTGCCTAACATTAAAAGAATGATCTCATGAACACAGTCTCTCTATTCTATGCTTGCCATATCAGTGATAAGAAAACTAGAGGAAACTTAGGCTGGAAATCAGAAGATATAAGTTTCCAGTCCTAATTCTACTGCTCCAAAAATGGCCTTAAATAAGCCACTTACTCATATTTGATACACAATTAGCACTTTTCTCAGCTGCTAGGAGTATATTAAATTGTTCTGTGCCTAAGTTTCCTTATCTGAAAAACACACATAGCACAAACCATCTTTTCTATATGCTTCCTAGGTAGGAAACAAAATGATTTAATAATGTATGTTTGAGTGTGCTGAAAGCTGAAAGCACAATACAAATGTAATAATACATCAGGTATTACACCTCTGGAAAAATCAAATGGAAATTAGAAGCCTTGCTTGGAACACAGACGAATCTATGCTCTATTTAGTTTTATATTATTACACTATCTATACTTGCACTGTCCAGTATGGTGGCTACTAGCCACATGTGGCTACTGAAATTTGAATTAAAATTAAATAAAATTAAAAATTCAGTCACTTGGTTACATTAACCATATTTCAAGTGCTAAGTAGCCACATGTGGTTATTAGCTATTGTATTAGACTGATACAATTTCCATCATCCTAGAAAGTTCCACTGGACAGCACTGATCCATACAATTTTATAGTATGCATTCTCTTACTTGCCTGATTTTAATGTTATTGTTGTGGAACTAATACACAGCAGCTAGCCTGCCACTATAAAACAAAACAAACAAACCCAGCACTTTGGGAGGCTAAGGCAGGCGGATTACCTGGGGTCAGGAGTTCAACACCAGACTGACCAACATGGAGAAACCCCATCTCTACTAAAAAAACAAAAACAAAAACAAACAAACAAACAAATTAGCTGGGCATGGTGGCACGCACCTGTAATCCCAGCTACTCAGGAGGCTGAGGCAGGAGAATCGCTTGAACCCAGGAGGCAGAGGTTGCGGTGAGCCGAGATCGCGCCACTGCACTCCAGCCTGGGCAACAAGAGTGAAACTCCACCTCAAAAAAACAAAAAAACAAAAAACAAAAGCTCAAAGGTGAAAAGAAATTGGTCTCCAGGTGATTAAGAGCTCTAGCCAAATTAGAATGGTATTGGCCTTAGAACTTTGGAAGAACCCTTGGAACTGCTTCTCATTATACAGATTAGGAAACTGAGGCTCAGAGAAAGCAAAGTCTCTGGTCCTAGGTCCCACAGGGAGTCAATATCAGAGATGAAAATGGAATCAGGTATGTAGTAGCATAGGCTTTGCAGTAGGATCAGGGTTTTACTAGCAACTTCGTCATTTACTAATCATGTGACCTTGGACTAGTGACCACCTCTGAGTCTCACTCTCTTCAACTGCAAATGGAGGAATAATAATCCCTACTCTGCAAGACTGTCATGAGGATTAAAGAGATGGTGCCTAGAAAGTGCTTAGGAGAGAACCTGGCATCTACTGGGACTTGGTGAATGCTATCTGCTGTCATTATTAGCAAATACATTGCTCTTTCCACTGCATCACAGACCCTGATGAGGGAGGCTGCGGCCACCAGATAGATCATCATCATGGAGCTAGTGAGTGTTGTAAGGCACGGGGAAATTATGCAGCTTGACAAAATGTGCCAGGGGAGCAGAATGATAAATGCATTATACAGCAGTAACTACAGAACTGCTCCCAAAAGTTCCCATGCAACAGCAGAAATTTCACCTTGAGGGGTGCAAAGGGAAATGCGCCATTTGCATGCCTCTGTGCTCTCACCCTAAAATAGGTGTCTGAGGAATGGAGCAATGCAGATTGAAAAAGATGCCTATATTTCTATGCCCCTCATGCTGAGACTACTGGAGGAGTCAGCATTCTGTTTTTGTTTCTCTCCCTCCAGAACTAATACATTATGACTCTGTTAGCAACCAATACAGCTATCTCATGACAGATCTCTCCAAGCCTGCTTCAGAGTGGATGGAGAGGGAGCCCCCAAGGCTTCTCCAAGTGCCTGCTATGTGACCTAGTCCCTCACTCCCTGCCTAACAGGGTATGATGCACAAAAAATCTTAAGATACAGTGCCCACTCAGTAGCAACATATACTTTCCTCTGGAAGACCACCACACGTGGGATAATCAGATGTTACAATACAATCAAATACTAATAGGTGATTCAAACTCTGAGTTAAGACTTCCATTCAATTCAATAACAAATCCCAACCATTTGCTTTCTGATAGGCACTGTGTCATGCACTAAAGTTAGAGCCACAATCAAGATATGGTGCCTATCCTCAAGTAGCTCATACTTGAAATGGCGACTGAAGTTGTCCAGAAAAGATTCCATTGGGCAAGCTCTAATCTGAGCCTTGTAAAGTGGTACACTTTGGATGTGCAGGTAAGGGGACTAGGACTGAGATACTTCAAAACTCATACTTCCCGCCACTGTAAACAGAAACAGAACACAAACCCAAGAAAGAATCATGAGGAATTAAAATATCTTTTCTCAAGTCTTCAAAGGCATGCTTTACTGTACCAGCTTTAAAGTGGTGGTTTCTGGAGAAGGAAAGCCTCTTGGGTGGCTCGGTTTACCTCCACTAGTTTGTGCCCAGACACCAAGGGAGGGAAGAATGAGCTGTTACAGGCTCTGCCAGAAGACTGGCACATCTGGACTTCTAGGAGTTGGGGTGAGCACCAAGCCGCAGTCACATCTTTGCCCTTCAACCTGGAAAACCACCATCCAGTCACCTGTATGTCCTCTAGTCCACACTGCTGCCACTATGTTAGCTCTGCTATTTCCCAGCTTTGTCCTTAAATAAGTTACCTCCCCAGGTTTTGGTTCCCTCATCTACAAAATAAGGGTAAATTATTGTAGTGCTTCATGGGAATGTGTTAAGAATTAAAGTGATGCTTATAAAGTGCTTAGCATAGTACATGGCACATAGTCAATGTTCGACAAACAGGAACTAATATTATTATTACCTCTTTTAAAAAATCCAATTGTTCCTAATCCATTCTTTTTTTTTTTTTCTGAGACAGAGTCTTGTTCTATCACCAAGGCTGGAGTACAGTAGCACAATCTCAGCTAACTGCAACCTCCATTTCCCAGCTCAGCCTCCCAAGAGGCTAGGACTACAGGTACACATCGCCATGCCTAATGTTTGTGTTGTTTGCAAAGACAGGGTTTTGCCATGTTGCCCAGGCTGGTTTCAAGTGATCCACCTGCCTCAGCCTCCCAAAGTGCTACAAGAAATTAGTTTCCTAAAAACCCATGTAAGAAATCTACAAACAAAACGTACATTTGTTTATTGCTTCATAGTTGATAAAATGCTTTCACATCCCTGACATCATTCTGACAACTTACAAAGCTAAATCCAACAAGAATTATTATATCTATTTGACAGATGCAAAATCTGAGACTCAGAGAAGTAAAAGCAGCTGTCCAAAGATCAAGCCGCAGTGTAGTCTCTTGATTCTTCCAAGTCCTTCCCCTATTTGTTGCTCCCTCGTGCAGACCCTATCTTCAAATGATATGCATGCTCCATGCAACTAATAAGAAATCTTACCAGTGGGGACCACAGTGAAATGAAACCACAGAGAAGAAACTAAAAAATTACTGAATCACCTTTTTGAAGCGAGGGACTTTCCTCACCCAGTCTTGGGAGTGCTGCTTACAGTGACATAAACATTTTGTTCAGCAGCCATGAGCAACCTTCCCTAGCCAGCTAGGTCTCCTGAAGTGGCACATGGGGAGGCCCCTGTGGGAGCCACAGTAGCCTCCCAGCACCTGTGAGTGGGACCCCACTCTACCTCCTACTTTGCTTTCCACTTATACTTCTGGTTCCTCTGAAAAGCCAGAGGCTTCACAATTAATTATTGTAGCAGTCGCTCCTTTTGCAAAGATCTCTCTGATTCCTTCCATTTCTGCTACCCATAGCCAGTCTCCCTGAGTCTTGGATGACACCAGACATCCAGTAAAAAGCGCTCTCTTCCAAACAGTAATCTTCAGATGCAGGAGGTGGCGGCCACCACTGGCAGTGTCCCCACAGACAGAACCACTACATCACAAAGGGAATTATGTAACCATACAAAGATTAACCTCCCCCTTCTAGTCACAATTCACCAGTCCCTCTAACAACTGGCCAGGGATCTTGGGGGGTCTAAAGGCTGCATCCCAAGGGAATGGTGTGGTTTTGCTTCCTTGGAAGTGACAAGAGGAATGTTTTCTCTTTATCTACCTCAAGAGGTGCCTACCAGGCAAGGCTTCAGTGGTTCAGGACATTTCAGGCAAAGAAGAGGCTGGAGCCAGACGGCAGTCATCTTTGGGGAAGATGGGGAACTACACGGCTCACTCGTAAGGCAGCTATCCAATATAAAGTACCCAATGGAGCCTGGCAAAGAGAGGCTTAATTCAGGTCAGTGTAAACAACAAGGAGGTCCCATTGGTCAGAAGGCTTCCAAGCAAGAAGCTCCAAGGAACAGCAGCCCTTGGAATCAAGCAGATGGCCTTATATAGGGGAATGAGCCACTCAGAACAAAGTCCCAAACAGTGACTAAGGATCCAGGACACTGAGTCCGATCCCTGCGCAATGGGACTGGCAAAACCCATATCCTGCTCAGGGTAGGGTTTTTGTGCAAGTAGAACTGGGAGAGAGATTTAGCTGTCTGGCTGTGGCCAAATCAGGAGGGAGAAAGTGTTTAGGAAAGGCAAAAGCGAGGTCAGGGCTCATCACATCCCAGAGCCAGGCCACCAACACTTCCAGGCCTAAATCAAGGGCAGGGGAGGTAAAGGGAGGGTGGAAAAGTGCTTCAGGGACAGCTGCTCAACAGAGCCAAGAAAGGTGGATAATGACACCACGCAAAGAAAAACTCAATAGGGAAAGTAAGAAGAGACATGTTTGTAAGACTGGCTGGTAGGAATACCAAGATGATTATAAGACATCATCCTTGTTAGCTACTGAGAAATAGGTAGTAGTTGTCCAAGAAGCCAAAGGCAAAGGGAAGCAGAACCAGCATGCAAAGACCCAGAAGTATCAAAAAACCTGATGCATTATTGGCTAGGCATAGATAAACTGCGGAATACAGGGAGAGACTGGTAGAAGGTGAGGCTGGGTATTTTGACAGAAGCTGCATCAAGAAGAGCTTCTTATGAAAATCCAGAGATTTTAGACTTCATTCAGGATAGGAAGCCATCAGAAAGTAAGGGCACACATTCATCCCTATAACAATCATTTGCTCAGCACCTGCTGTGTGCTGGGTGCTATTCAAGGTGATGAGAAGACAGTGGTGAACAAGGCCAACAACAGTTCTGGAGCTTACACTTTAATGACTCCATTCTTTGCACACCGGCTGTGCAGTTTATGGGTTGTGTGTTTCTCCTACCCATTGAGAATAGAGGCTGGGTCTTAATCTCCACCATATCTTAAATGCTTGGCTAAGTTTCTTTCATATAGAAAGTCGCTATTAATAAGTGTTTATTATGGGAATAAACGTTTTCTGTATTTTCTAAGAGTCTAAAGAAAAAGAGCATAGTGCAATCAGATTTCTATTTCAGTACATCACTTTGGCAACTGGTTGTGGGCAACTGGGGTGAAACCAAACTAGAGACAAGGGGTTACCAACTAAGAAGCTGCCACTGTATTAGGCACTAGATAATGAGGGTCCAAACTAGAAGAATATTGGTAGAAATGGAGGTAGTTTTAGTCCCCTGACAAGCCAATTCATGTGCAGCTCATTCAGCCTTCACAGACCTAGAATTGCTCTCAGCAGACCACTGCAGCCTCCTTTAAATCCTCATTGCCTTCTGTTTTCACTCTAAACCTCTGCATGATTTACTTTCACCCTGGGACAGCCCAGCTTTCAAGGTCAAATGCAACAAAAGACAGCTGGTCAGCTCCAGGGTGACCCTGGGCAAAGCCTGGGGCAGTTGTACTTCCGCAGAGCATGGTAGTGACATATGAGGTCACTAGGACTTTAAATCAGTGCTGATGAATTTCCTCTGCTGCTGAAAACAAAGCAAGCCAGAGATATCCTTGCTGTCAATGCTGATGGCTGCCTCAACAGGAATTCATACTCTGATGCTGCATGGAGATTGGCTGGATTATCAAGCATCTAGGCTCCACTATCTTCACTGGTTCTAGTTCTAAGAAGTGTTTACAAGATCCACGGTGGTTCTATGTAGCTCCTAAGATCTCAAGTGATTAAGACAAAACAGCAGCTCTGACCCATACTTTTAACAAAACCTGTACCTGAAGCAGCTCATATGTCATGAACCTAAAAAACAACTTTTTTTGTACATGTACAGCACTTTACAGTCTATAAACGTCCTTATATATACTATCTGCATTTTTCTATAACTCTATGGGCAAGATAAAGCAGATATTATTATGTGCACTTTGTGAATGAGAAAGCTAAGGCTTGGAAAGGTTTTGAATGACCCAAAATCATACAGATTGTACAAACAGAGCAGAAAGTCCAACCCAAGTCACGCTCTACATTCAAGACTCTGTCCATCAGACCTCCAACTCCAGCCAGCACGAGTTTACTATAAGCATGAATTAACTTACTGTCCCAATACTTACTGAGGCTATTCCTTTCCTTGTTGCTTTTCCTGATATGACACTGAGGCAGAGCCTGTAAAGGGCCCACCAAGTCTCCATTAGACCTGACTACCAACCAGTGATACCCAAAGCCAGAGCCCAGGGTCACACCCTGATCAGAACTGTCCAGAGAAGAAGCTGTCGTTGTACAGGGCTAGCAATGAGAAAAATGAGGGGTCTGAGAGCCGGGTTCAAGTCCCAGTTCTGCCATGTACTGTGACTTTGAGCAAGTGACAGCTTTCTTTCTCAACTTCAGTTTCCTCGCCCCCAGAATGAGGACAGCAGCATCTGCCCTTCCCACCACTCAGGTGTCAGAGCCAATAATGGTGTCTTCCTTCTCTCATTTCCAGGCAGTCACCTGACAGTGCTGGAAGAAGCCATTACAGAGTAAAGTGAACTAGTCCCTCCCAGGTAGCCTCCCTGCTCTAACCTCATCACTCCAGCAGATAATTTGCCTTCCAATCTAACCACGAAGATTTAAGCCAACCAACATGAGCTCTCACACTTTTTTCAGCACAATTCTATTATTACTTACTTTGTACCAAACTTTGCCCTAATTATACAAAGATAAATAATGCCTGTCCTCAAAGAACTTCAAGTTTGATTTAGAAATGGGCATGTTAATAATTACTACATTACTAATAAATACCACATTGCAGTATTGGGCGGCAAGTTTGACTTTTATTTGTGAATTCTTGGTGCCTGTGCATGGCCCACAGTAGGATACAGTAAACATCTGTTGAATAAATAAATAAAACTAACATAAAACCTGATAACAAAAGAGGTACACAGTTCAATGAAAGCATTCTCTTCTCCACCTCAAAACTTCTCTCTTCACATATCCCCTTGTTTCTTTACTCCAGCACTGAAAGAAAGAAAAAGCCTCCTTTCTTCTTGTCAGAACTGGCCCCTTCACAGTGCCCTCAATCCTCTCTCTCATCTTCTTGGGGGCCTTGCTCCAATTCTTCTCCTTTCCTCTTGCAACTTTACTCATTCAGTTTTCTTCCTCTCTCTAAATCTCTCTTTCAGCCTTCTGACGCACTCTGGTTTCTCCATGCTTACAAAACAAACTGTAACCAATCTCTCTCTTCAAGGTACTAGGCTTGTTTTCATGCTCTTTGACCAGAATCTCCTGGAAGGGCTACTCACACCCACAGCCTCTATTTCTCATCACCCACTCACTCATTTGCTGTGCTCCTGCTTTAGCTTCTACCTTCCCACTGAAGCTGCTCTCTCAAGTGCCACAGCCTCCCAGTCACCAAATCCAGTAGTCTTTACTCCATCTCCAACCTCCGTGACCTCCTGTTGGCATTTCCTTGGCTTCTGTGACTGGGCAGGACCTGGCTTCCTTTCTCCCTCTCCTGTCAATACTCAGTCTCTATCTGGCTGCTCTTCCTCTGCTTTCCTCCTCAAGTTCTTGCCAAGATTCCCCTGTTACTTTACTTTTGCTCCCTTGAGCACCAATTTAACGTCAAGCCTTCCAATTCAGGAAGGCTTTCCAGTCACAACCTCCCACCCCAGCCCCCACCCCCACCCAGCAGAACCCAGCAAAACCACAGGGACTGAAAATGCAAGAAAGAAAAGGTCATCAAGACACGGGAAGGGACAGGATCAACATATTTTCATTGCCAGACTCTCTTAAAGACTTTGTCACATTCTGTTTGTCCTACAGTGAACTTAGCCCTGCTACTAACTCACAAGCTCCTAAGGCAGAAACTGTTCCCCTCTTCTCTGCTTCCCCTACCCTAATGCTGTGTTCAGACAGACAGGCATACTCAAGCATCTATTGGATTAAAGAAGAAAATCCAAAGGTGAATAGGCGCGAAAGTACTTGGCAAACTGTGAAGTGCTAAAGGACTATGAGGCTCATCATCAATAGCCTTTGCAAGAAACTTCAGGGCTGTTCTGAGCACAATACAGGCTCACAGCCTATCTGTGCTGGCTCTGCAGGGCATCTGATGACCAAATGCCTGAAAACATGGAAATGCCTATTCCCGAACTGGCCTGGGATTGAGAAGCACAGACTATGGGGAAGAAGAGAAGAAGCAGTGAAAATGGGTACATACCTCCAAAATCATTGCTTTCATTCATTTTTCACTTATTCAGTCAGTAAACATTCACTAAGTACCCAAAAGGTGCCAGGGACTATTCTAGACACTGGGATCACATCTTTGAACAAGACAGACAAGGCCCTTGCTCTCTTGGATTTTCTATTTTAGTGAGAAAAGACAGATGATAAATATAAATAAGAAAATACTGGGTGGTATTAAGTGCTTGTTTCACCATCTCTCTCAAACACGACAGCTCTTCCTCTCTTCTGAGTGTTCACAGGGACAAATCCGGTCCACCACTTTGAGGTTTGTTTTGTGTTATTTCTTCCCCTGCTATGTCAGCAGCTACAGCACAGATGTGCTAGATTTTTAAATCTCCAGTGAAACCATCTTCGGGTGAACACTACTACCCATTTAAAGCGCTGCTATCCCATTTCCAGAGGGCTTTAGAACACTGGACCCTGCTACAACTGAAAGGTTTGGGCTGCCTGGGCCCATGGTCTCAGAGACCTCATGCTTCTCTAGCGACAGCAATGATGCTGTGGGTACTTAGCAGAGAGCCACTTGGGAATGCTTTTTCAGGTTGTGTTCAATTCTGTCAGAGCCCTCTGGACTCAGCTGATTGCTGGTGGTAGATTTCTGTGTTATTTAGGGCACCAAAGTCCCACAGTCTTGACACAAACTTAAAATTAGAAATGCATTAAATATAGGAAAGGAGGAAGGTCATTCAGGAAAGGCAGTCTTCCGAGGGAGGTGTAGGACAAAGACGCCCTGGAAACTTCCAGGTTCATTAATGGGTTTTACACAAGCATTCAAGTGGTATTTCTCCTTCAGAAATAACACTGTGGAAAGTGTAGGGGCCTGGCTCAAACCTCAGCTAACACAGCTGAGTGAGTGACTCTGCAAACTAAAAATAGCTTCTTTCCCACTCATTCCGACAGATTGCACTTAGACCCTGTGCACAGGTTGATCCTCTAGCAGTTTTAGTCCTGCTGCAAATGAGAGCTGATGGCATTTGGGCTTGACAATTACCCAATCTCTGGTTTAACTTTTATTTCCACGTTTCCTGCTCCTGCTCCAATGGCACTGTATGTGCACACACATGCACGTGTATACTGAGTTCCCTGGCTGGGATTTGGTGCTCCTGAACCAAACGTGGGCAGAATTTAAACCAGGAACATGAGTCAGGACTGTGGCTGCAGACTGAGCCCAGAGAAAGTCCTTAGAAACACTGGGAATCAAGCTGTTTGCCTTGGATCTTCTAATTCCTAGCTAGCCACTCTGGCCTCAGTTTCCTGAAAAACAAAATGGGAATAACCATGCCTATTCTGGCCTATTTCACAGCATCATGCTGGGATCGAATGAGACAATGTATGTGAAGGTCATTTTCCTTCAGACAGTGATGGGACAGGCTAGACAGGCAGCCAGATTACAAAACTAGGTTCAGCCACTAGAATGGGTAGGCATCCTGATTGCATCAGAAGTTAAAAGTAATCTAGACTCAATTTCAGTTTATGCTGTTCCTCGGCCTGATATCCTTCTATCTTTGCTAAACTCCTATGCATTTTTAAGAACCCAATTCAAATAACATTTCTTTTTTGTTAGTGTCTTCAGAATTAACCATTCCACCTTTAGTGCTCCTTTGGCCTTTTGTACATACTTCTAATAGCACTTTTCACTCTATACAGTAGATATTAACTTACATACCTGGAAGTTCTTTGAGGGCAAAGACCGTGTATTTCTCATCCTTGTATCCACCTCCCCATCCACTTCCACTGTATAGCCAACACTGGTGCACGACAGGTGTCAACCAATGTTTATGGAATGGGCAAGAACTCAAAAGTCAAGAAGGAGGTAAATGTCAAAGAGATCCAGGAAAGCATAAAAGGTGGGACAGCACACAAACAGCCAGTGGTGGGGATGGTGGGCAAGAAATCCAAGAAGGCAGTGTCACTGAGGTCCGTCCTAGGCAATAAGGGCACAGCCATAGGGATGACAGTCAAAGCTGAACTGCAAGTTCTGGGAAGACCAGACAGGGATTTCATCTTGGAAACACAAAGAATTGAACAGAGAGTAGGAGCACTCTATTGAGGTCCAGGGAATAAGGAACAGCAGCATCATACCAAGTCCCACAACCTAAACTGGAATAGGAGGGCGTGGGGACAAGAAACAAGGGCAGAGAATAGAGGCAGGGCAAAGAATCAGAGCAAAGCTGAAGTGGTCCTGAAGAAGCCTGGAACTTATAGGTTAGTTAACATTCCCAGGTCTGCCAAAGTTGAGTTAGCAGCTAGGGATTAGAGACCTTAGCTATGAAACTGGCTTGGAAAGTAGAGAGCTGCTGGGGTATACATGTGCAGTCAAGGAGCAAACAAACCTGTTCACACACAACCTGCCCTGACATGTGCTTGGTGGGATTAATCCAGATCACTGTACTACCCACCCTTGAATTTTCCAGAAGTGCCTAGAGAGGCCCAGTATCTAAGGTAAAACTGACAGCAAATGAAACACAGAAGTTTTTACCACTGTAAGAACATTAACGGAAGGCCTGCAAGGTCTGAAATCTCAAATAAAGTGTTTCTCCGGCTAGAGAGGAGACATGGCTCAGAAGAAAAGAATTGAAACACTTAGAGAATTAGAGACCCTTATTCCCAGACTTCAAGAACCCAGCAAAGGGTTCCACCCAGGAAAGGGCACATAGAAAGAAGGACCTCAATTTCACTTTATCTATAGAGTATGTGACCTTCTTCAAGCACTTCAAGTTCAAGACCCAGGCTCACTGTTTACCTATTGTGTGATCAGCAGAGGCCAGTTGAGTTTACCCATTCTTAGCCTTAGTCTCCTTATTCATAAAGCAGCAATTGTAACACCTGCACACAGGTTTATCATGAAGACAAAATAATATCTGCAAAGCATTTAGCATATTGGCCTATAATAAGCACTAAATAACTTTGTGTTTCTTTGCTTTCTTTGGTTCCCAGGAAGGGATGGTTATACCACAGTCAGCTCTGTCTACCTGTGTTTTCCTCTCCGGCTTGGCTATCCTTCTGGACCCTTCTGTGCAGACATCCTATCTGAGACACCAGACAATTCACTCCTCCTCCTGCTTATCCCTTGGACATTAAAGGCAATTAAGAAGAATTACAGACAATTGGTCAGCTATGTGCCACACTCAGGTCCTCGAGGGTCAGGAAACATCAGCCCAGTCCAACACTGTTCCTGTGCCTCCAGGTATCTCTGCACCTCTCTGGCCAAGCCCATGACCAGGGTAGCACCTAGTTTAGTGTGGCTCTTGTCTTCTCCAAGGTGAACCCACTCCTAGTAGCATATAGCTGCCTCCTGGCCTGGCTCTCTCTTGGCCTCGAGCAAATATATGCCTAGCAGGCCAGACCTGGATATCCACAGCTGGAGATAATTCCCAGACCCAATTTACCAGAGAGTAATAGCCTGGAGTCTGAACCTGAAATGAGACCAGAGCGTCTACACTCCAGCATCCCAGAGACTGGAGCTAGAAGGAAGGAGCTCTAAAATGAAGCTGCCGGGGGCTCAGGGCTCAAGCCCGCTCCTGATAAGCTACATAAAATTCACATCAATGTCAGGCTCTTAGACTAAATTTTGCACTGGTCATGTCTGTCACAGTGCTGCATACTGTGGCTACCACATGGCATTAAAAAATTTCAAAGGGTAAGAAGAGAATGGAATCAACAGTTTCTGAGCGCCTACTAAGTCAAGAACTTTGCATGTTATCCTTACCAATACCAATACCTTAGGTATTATTACACAGGGTATACTCATCTTGCCAATAGAACTAGAGACTCAGAAAAATCTAAGAATCCTCTGTTCCTCCACTACTGTACTACCTGACCACAAAGTCTTAAATGATCTTGGAAAGACAAAGAAAAACTAGAGTCTAAAGCACTATTTAAAGGCTCTCAGCACCTTAACTCACTAAGCAGACAATACTAGTTTAAATACTGCATTCCCTTATTCACTACTGGTAAAGCCAACTTCTGCCAAACACAATCTAAAGAAATATACCAAAAGTCATAAAGATGCTCCTGACCTTTGCCCCTGTCATTGCATCCCCAAGATCATATCTTAAGGAAACAGTTCAACAGAGATTCACTAGTGGTGGGGGAAAAAAAAAAAGGATGATCTAAATGTCTAATATCCAAAGAATGGTTTGAGAAATCCCAGAACCTTCTAATCACGTAATGTTTACTGTATAGCCATCTTAAATGATCATTTTAAAGACCAAGAGGGAAAAAACCAAAGCATCTGTGATAAAATAAAGATTGAAAACAAAACATCATAAATGCTATTGGTACGACTTGTAGAAGTATGGACATGTGTATACACAAAAAGGAATGTAGCTGTTTTAGGGTGGTAAGATTATGGAAATCTTCCATAATACTAAGTAGTTTCATTATTATTACATGTAAATTGTCTTTGTCGTATTGTTTAGTTCCTTTTCAACCCAAGAGAAAGAGAGAGAAGAAAAGATAGACGCACCTAACCTAGCACTAAGAAAAGGCTCAGGAAGACCAGGGCTGGGATGTGAAAGCAGAAATTGAGAAGCGTCCTACATACCCGGAAGGAGGAGGCCAGGCAGGGCCCTGGGGAAGGGAAGCCCTCTAGGTATGAAGAGGGTTGTCATTAGTCTGATGCTAATTACAGAAGTCTCACTAGCTTATTAATTTTTTTGACAGACTCTGAATGAAGACTGAATTCCTTCATTAAGCCACCTTGGGTTCAGAGGCACATTTCCTGTGTGGCCATCCCCATTCTTCTAAAAAATCTAGCCTTTTCTTTTTTTTAAAGGGTAACAGTAAAGTAAAATTTAGTAACAGAAACACACACCCTGGAGAAATTAAGATTCCTGCCTTAAATGTAGAAATTCAAGCCATTTCAGAAAATCAAAGGGGTTTGAATAAGCAACTGAACTACAGTGTTTTCTGGACTGGGAAAAATAAACATGAGTATAAAATATTTAGCTCAGTATTAAAGGCCCTCTTGATCAGGTTCCAGCCCATCTTTCTGAAATTACCTCATAATTGTCCCTCCAGATACCCAATGCTCCAGCCAAACTGAACCACCAAGTGGTCCCCAAAACAGTTTCTTCACTTTCCTACCCTCATGACTCTTTTCAAGCTGTTGTGCACACTTAAAATTTCTGTCTTACAACTGCTTGCTCAAGTCTGACCCATCCTCCAAAGCACAGATCAAAGCCTTGTCATTTTCTTTTTTTTTTGTTTTTGTTCTTGTTTTTGAGATAGAGTCTTGTTCTGCCCCCACCCCCCTCCAGGCCGGAGTGCAGTGGCGCGATCTCGGTTTACTGCAACCTCCGCCTCCTGGGTTCAAGCAATTCTCCTGCCTCAGCCTCCCAAGTAGCTGCAACTACAGGCGTGTGCCACCACGCCCAGCTAATTTTTGTATTTTTAGTAGAGACAGGGTTTCACCATGTTAGCCAGGCTGGTCTCAAACTCCTGACTTCAGGCAGTTTGCCCACCTTGGCCTCCCAAAGTGCTGGGATTACAGGCGTGAGCCACCGTGCCTGGCCAGCCTTGTCATTTTCGAAGCCTAGGCCAATCTCTGTACCCTGAATTCATTTCTTGCTCTTCACAGTAGATCCAAAGTACTTTGAACCTCCAAGGAACTACACAAAGTCTGCCTTGCAGTACAGTTATCTGGGTAACTGACTTTTGACCACATTAAAGCATGAGCTCCTTAGGGCAAGGAACTCTTCAGATTCCTACATGGTACCTATCCATAATGCCTGGCACACAGTAGGCTCTCAGTAAATGATTCACTGAAAGATAAGAAAAAGGGACACATTACATCTGTGAGAAGTCACTTCCTACCTCAGTTGCTCCAGTTAAGCAATGCAGAGATGAAGGCGTGCTGTTCGGTGGTCTCGAACAGGGGAGAAATGAATCTTGCTTTTCCAGTTTCCAGCCTTCATACGTCTCCAACTTCCTCCCTAGTTGACCATAGTCTGCTCGGCCCCAGGTAAACATCTTGCCAGTTTCTAAAAACAAATATTATTTGAATTAAGACTACATTCCACAGCTGTGCTCTCATGGGTAGGCAATGAATTACCAGAGAAAGTGTGACATTTATTTTAGTACCACCTACCAGGAGCCTTCCTATCTTCCTGTAAAGAAGGCACATGCACTCATATTTTTACAGATGTGGAAACTAAGGTTCAGAGAGGTTAAATGACTTGCCCAAGATCAAACAAGCTGAGTACTAGAGCTGGATTCAAGCAGAGATTCATTCTACAGTTTCTGCTCTTGCATGTTATATAGATATGGATATGACTATAGATATACTTCAACCATGCTTTATGGCCTTCCATTCCCTCCCTTCCCCACACACTCCTTGTGCTTTGCCCAGATGCCTGTTCTCAGGCTCTCCTCTCCCCCACCCAACCCAGGGCCCCATTTAGCCACCTTGAAGTTCTCCACTCCACAATCTCTTAGGGCCTAGCTCAACGAATAGCCAGTTTCATTTGTTCTCCCCTCCTTGTAACATAAAGGGACCTTTCAGAATCTATGCTCTTACCCAAAGGAGCAATTCTAACCATCCTAAGGCAAGTGTTTATGTGTGCTAGAGGGAAGGGAGTGAGAGAAGAAAAAAAAAAATGGCAAAACCACTTGGAGCCAGAAAAGCATTTAGTCCCCCAGATGTACCACATGGGAAGCTGGCCAGTGCTAAAAATGACAAAAGAAAATGAGATTTGCAAAAGGAGAAATGGACTTTCTTCTCCCAGATAAGAGAAAATTCACCAAATTCATTCAGTTGTACCAAGTGCCACATTTGTTATTTCAACAGAAATGCAAAATCTGATGAGGCATAGATTATTAACAGATTCTCTGCAATAAATATGCATAACCATGTGCGTTGTATAAATTCTTTATACATGTTTATTTTAACAAAGAAAAACTTTGCTTTAGAGACAAAACACAGAGCAGTGCATATTAAATTCTAGACAAATCTACTACTGCATACTTTGTGTTTGGTATCAAAGCTTCATCTGGCCCCACATTCAACATATGGTTTATAGTGTCAGCTAAAAAAACAACCACAGATTCATGGGGAAATGTCAGAATATTGCAGTGATACAAGGCTCTGCAGGGAAACAGTTCTCAGCATCAGCCTGCTAGCAGACACTAAGGTAGATACCAAGCAGTTTACAGGAATCTGACTTTTCGGCTTCCTCAAAGAGGGAACAAAGTCTGTGTAGCTCACAGGGTATTTGGTGTACCTCGTCTATTATGAGAGCTGGGAGTAGGTCCATTCACATTTACTACTTCATGGCTCTTTGTGTGCTGTTCCTTTTGCTAAGAATGCCCTCTCCTTAGCTGGTAAACTATGGCTCCACCTTTGGAGTCCGGCTCATGTACCACTAGTTCTATGAAACCTTTCTTGACTCCCCAGCTCTCCCCAGAAAGGGTGAAAGTCACCCTCCTCTGAGCCACCTTTATCATTGTACTCATCAACTACTATGCTGCCATTTGACAGGTGAAAAAATTAAGGTTCAGAGAAGTGACTCACCCAGGGTCACACAGCTAAGCCACATCTCTTTCTACTAGCCCATGGTATCACTCTGCATTGGTTATTAAGCACTAGTCACTGCATAATCACTCAACACTCTTCCTTCACTTCTGCAAGATTAGCCTCTTAAAAACCCATGTGCCCAGGACCCATAGGGCATCCAAAACTGGCAAATTGTCCTTCTACTTGAGCTGGCTAGGATTTCTAACCAGACTGCTCAGGAGGAGGTTCCCAAGAAGCCAGGGGATGAGACTGTTGCTGCTTAAATGACCATTCCTCTGCTAGGAAAAACTAGGAAGTTGTTATCTCTAAGACTACAGAAATAATTTTACCAGAAATCACACATTGAATCCTTTCTTTCACATGAAGTAAAACATCTTAGAGCTTTCCTGTTATTGATTATCGATGTCAAAGACAGACAAGACTGGCAGAATATAGTGCCACCATTATGATATCCCCGATAGCAATTCAGCCATTCCACTTACAGAGCACTTTTCACCTTCAAAGCACTTTACAAAGATTAACTAATTAATCCTCATACTCTCTGGGGAGACCATAGACATTCTGGTTAAGACAAGTCCAGAAACCAGGCTGACTTAATGTTCAGTCTTCAGTCTCAAGCCTAAATTTAATGCACTCTGAACTTGTCTGTTTCTCCTCAAAATAAACTCTGCATCAGAAGGCTCACCCAGGACAGAAGAGACCCTTTTATTTTTCCTCTTCTTTTAAACAGACATTTACTGACCTCTTCCCAGGTACCCAGTACATTCATTGATGCTGTCTCAATCCTCACAATAATGCTGTGGCATATAGAGTATTAAGCTTATTTTATAGATGAAGTTAAATGATGAGAGTTAAATGATTTGGTTGAGTTCAAACAACAACCAAATAGTCGAATCAAGATTTAAACCTGTGTCTTCTGACTCCAGGGCCAATGGTATCTCCAATGATTGCACAGCTGCTGTCCCAAACTGACAAAACTTGGCTGATGAAACAGCCATTTTTACAATGTTTGAGGAAGAGGAAAACCCAGATTAAATGGATATGCTCTGTGTACCATCCAGCTTTCCTCACTAGAATAATCTTCTTCCCAGGAGCCCATGTAAAACTCAGGACTGTAAATGCTGAAATAAAGGCAATAAACACATGGATGATGATTTTATGTCATCTGGAGTAAAAGAAAACAATGAATCCACATATAAAAAATGCTCATTAATACACTGTAGATGAATGTCTGCATCAAGCTGATGCATGCTGTCAAATCCAGGGAGATTCAAATCACAAATTTAACAAACGTATCTTCTCCTTAAAGGATTGTATATTACTATGATAAAAAAATAGATACACTAATGTCATCCAAAAAGTATAGGTATGTGTCTCCAGGTAAATGATAAATGACAGAGATGACAAAACAGCTCAAAACAAAGTCAGCAAGTGAAACACAATTTGTAAGGCACGTCCGTGTAAGAATTAGCACAGAATAACTACAGAGCCAAGAAGTATAGACTGCAAAAGATATTAACATACCACAGAAAACGACAAAGGCCAAATGAGAAGTATGGAGAAAGAACACTTAAGGGGTCTGGAACTAGAATTGTCCTGGCAGGCTTGAGGGAACAAGAGGCATTTAAGGTGAACTTCTGGATAAGAAAAGAAAATGGGAGACCAAGGGAGGATATTGCAGGAGCAGCGTGAGGGGATGAGCAATGACATGAAAATCAAAAGGTAGCCAGGCGCAGTGGCTCACGCCTGTAATCCCAGCACTTTAGGAGGCCAAGGCGGGAGTATCACCTGAGGTCAAGAGTTCGGGACCAGCCTGGCCAACATGGTGAAACCCCGCCTCTACTAAAAATACAAAAATTAGCTGAGTGTGGTGGCCCATGACTGTAGTCCCAGCTACTGGGGAGGCTGAGGTGGGAGAATCACTTGAATCTGGGAGGCAAAAGTTGCAGTAAGCCGAGATGGCACCATTGCACTCCAGCCTGGGCAACAGAGGGAGACTCTGTCTCAAAAAAAAAAAAAAAAAGAAAAGAAAAAAAAATCAAAAGGCAGAGGAGTGAATAAGGGTCACAAGAGAAGGAGACTAGAAGGGGAGTCAAGACTGCCAGGCTAGGGCCAGCCACAGGGAAGTGCCATGGCTGGATCTGGATCTCACCCTCCAGACCAGGGGTCCCTAAACTTGGTTGCTGTTAGTTAAAAAAAAAAAAAAAAAAGTTTTTTTTTTTGACACAGAGTCTCGCTGCATCATCCAGGCTAGAGTGCAGCGGCATGATCCTGGCTCACTGTAACCTCCACCTCCTGGGTTCAAGCAATTCTCCCACTTCAGCCTCTTGAGTAGCTGGGAGTACAGTCATGCACCACCATCCAGCCAATTTTTGTATTTTTAGTAGAGACAGGGTTTTGCCATGTTGGCCAAGCTGGACTTGAACTCCTGACCTCAAGTGATCTTCCTGCCTCAGCCTCCCAAAGTGCTGGGACTACAGGTGTGAGCCAACACGCCTGATGTCTATTAGTAAAATATTTTTTAACACATCACCAATATATGTACATTAATTTATTTATTAAAGTATGTACATTAAATTACATTTATTAAAGTATGTACATTTTCTGTACAGTATCCTGCTTATTCTTGCAACAACCCTGTGAGTTAGGCACTTTTACCATCCCCATGTTACTGACAGGGAACAAGGTACTTACCCAAAGTCACAGAGGTAGCAAGTGAAAGAGAAGAAAATAAAGAAACAACAACCATAACACAAGCCTAGGTTGCATCAAGGCCTAAACTAGAATTGAAGTCATAGGAAAACAAAAAGGAAAGAATTTACAGGGCTTGGCACCCCATTAGATGTGATTTTAAAAGGAAAGGAGAGGAAATAAACATTATTCTGAGATTTCAGGATTTCAAGGTGAGTAGGAAGATGATGAAGGTGTAGAGATGCTACATCAAGGGTCCCGCTAATGGGAATCATAAAATGTTATTTCATTACCAAATTATTTAACTCTCCTGGGGCGTTTTGCAGACATGTTATCAAATAGTCAAATATAAATGAAAGGGGAGAGAGTAAGGAGAAAGACTACTAGATGCAAACCACAGAGAGCAGGGGATACTCTGCAGGTAGGGTGGGTGGATGATGAATATTCAAGAGGCCAACTTCCTTTACCATCCATCAAGGGTTGCAGGTGCTGCAGCCATAGCTACAGGTACAATGAGAAGTAGCTCCAGGGATGTCTGAGCTCTTCAGGGAAGAGAAATTTCTACCCTGTTCTAGGGAAGGGAGTCCTATAGGTGATAGAAAGATAGATTAGAGGATCATCCATATTTTCTTGAAAGTATCTATCCAAAAAGGGAATATAATGTCACTGAAGATAGCAAAATGGAGTCAGCAAACTGAGGTAGATGTTATAAAAAGAAAATCCATGGGTAAGACAGAGAAAAGGCCACATGACCTCTTCAGTCCCTCTCAACTCTAATATTCCAGGATGTTACAAGGTCTTCTAGAATATACTCATGAAAAGGAGGAAGCTCTCTACCTATAGGTTTGTTATATTTATGATTCACCTGTTTACAAATACAAGCACCGGTACTCTCTGGGTTATTCATTCTGTGTCCTTAGAAGCTAAGAACCTGACTTCTGTAACTCATCCTTCATTCTGCCATGTGGACAGAGACTTTATAAAAAGGGCATTTGATGATAACACCCAGGGACTAGTCAAACACAGAACTAACTGCCCAAGAATTACCTAGCATCATCTTCCTATACAAGGAGCAGGAAACAGGCAAGGAGAGAGCTCAGAGCACAGGTGCTGGAAGCAGTCACACCACACTCCTTTCCGTATAGCATATGCCATGCTGCTCCTCCACAAGGCCTCTGATATGGTTTGGCTGTGTCCCCACCCAAATCTCATCTTGAACTGTAATCCCCATAATCCCCACATGTTGTGGGAGGGACCTGGTGGGAGGTAATTGAATCATGGGGTCAGTTTCCCCCATGCTGTTCTCATGATAGTAAGTGAGTTCTCACGAGATCTGATAGTTTTGTAAGTGTCTGGCATTTCTCCTGCTGGCTCTCATTCTCTCTCCTGCCGCCCTATGAAGGGGTGCCTTCTGTCATGATTGTAAGTTTCCTGAGGCCTCCCCAGCCATGCGGGAACTGTGAGTCAATTAAACCTCTTTTCTTTATAAATTACCCAGTTTCAGGCATTTCTTCACAGCAGCGTGAGAACGGACTAATACAGCCTCCATACTGGTTCCCTCTGTCCCCAGCTATCTCTACCACCCTGACCCCATTCGCCTAGTCAACTCCTACTCATCTTCAACTCTGCCCACTACTCAACTCAGATCAGGTTCCTCTGTGCAACAATCTCAGAGGACCATGTTCCTCATCCTGGGAGCATTTACCTCAGTTTATAAATGCACACTCATTAGGACTGTTTAATTAATGTGTGTCTCCTCTTCCAGAGAGCCAGCTCCCTGATACTGGGGACTGGCTATTTCACTCATTCTTGTGTCCTAGAATAATGCCCAACACAAAGTAGGCACTCAATAAATATCTGCTGCCTGAATGAACAATAGAATAAATGAATCCAACCACCTCCCTACCTATCAACCGACCTACCTCTCACTCACCACTACTGAAAACTACCATTCACTAGCTCCATAATCTTGAGCAAACCACTTAACAACTCTAAGTCTTATCTGCAGAATGAAAACAAAAGCATCTCCCTTGTAGCATTGCTGCAAGGATACTTTTCCATAAAGCGTATGGCACATACTAACTAGTGAATGGCCATTACTACTACTATTCTCCCAGACTGAACAACACAGCCTTATTAAGGATTTCCATGGTTCCACACAGCATTTCTATCACTTTGTCAAATCTTCTCAGCCAATTCCCACCTACCAAAGTGTTAGGGTCAATGCCTCTAATGATAATCAAAAAAGAGAAAGAACATTGAAAGCTCTATCACGGAATTTTGATTTTTTTTTTAAAGATTCAAGCATAGTGGCTTGCACATCAGAAGCCTCTAATGTACCAGACAAAACAAATTAATTAAAGGTAGGAAAAAGAAAAGAGTGAAAGGGAACAATGGAGAAGAAAGATGAAGCAAGATTAAGCTGGAAAAGAGAAGACAGGAGAGGAAGCTTCAATTCAAGACTCATAAGACTTGAATTAAGATTCAGGCCTAATCCTGGCCTTCTCTTCTAGGCTGCATGGCCTTGAACAGGTCCCTTCTCCTTTAGGGGCCTAGTTTTCCCATCTATAAAACGAGAGGACTGGAATAGATGACCTCTTGGATACCTCCCTGATCTACATTTTCATTATGATGCCTAAAAATCTTCAGTGTTAAAATGACTGGTATACAATTTAATTTTATTGTCACCTTTGGAATATTTAGTCTGACCACTGTCCAAAAATAAAGCATGCACTCTAATATCAAAGACTACTCATATAGTTCCTAGTGTAAATAAACATTAAAACTTGACTGTATAGTTTGTTATTTTTTAGTAAAATGTCACAAGTTTCCAAAGTCATATCATAAACAATATCACATAATAGAAGGCTTGGAATTTTTTTAAGTTAATACAGAAATAAAATTTCCAAATATAGGCTGCCTAACTAAAAAGGGGAGAAAAAGCCTGCAAAGAGAATGAACAAAAGTTGAAGGGATGGGGAGAATTTATTTATTGAGAGCTGACTCTGTATAAAACTGCTTTAGGCACTATCATTACGTTACATAATTTAATCAACCCTGAATGATTATTGTGAATCCCATTTTACATATTAAGAAACAGACCACAGAGGTTAAATGACTTGCCCAAGATCACATAGCTAGTAAGTGGCACAGCTGCAATAATAATGATAATAATAATTGCTAATATTTTGAGGGCTATTTCATGCTAAACTCTTCATATGGATTATCCCTTTTAATCCACAGAAATACCCTGAGTAGGCATTATAATCCTCAAATTATAGATGAAAATATTAATGCATAGAGAGAGGTTATGTCTCTGGCTCAGAGCCAGCAGCTCTCAATGGCAAAGCTAGGATGGGACCCAGCGGCCTGGCAACCAGAGTCAGTGCCCTCAGTCATTGTCCTGCAAGGGATGCACAGGTCTGTCTGACCTCAGCTCCACTTTTCACTTGGTCACACTGGCTCTTCAAAAGTGAACATTCACAAGGACTTCCTGAGGTTGTTCAGAGTCACAGGGACACACACGAGGGCTGGAGGCACAGAGAGAGCCCAGCTGATGAGTGAGTGAGCTTCATCCATCCTTGACCTATATGGCAAAGGTCTGATTTCCCAAAACATAGAAGTATTCCACACAGCTGCTCCATTTTCACCACTGACTTTATTAGCTACCAAATCGGGGGCAGCAGTGATAGAAGTGAAAACAGACTGCACCCTGAGGAACACCAAGACTGACTGCAGAACTATCTACAACATGGGGTTAGGGTTTCCCAGAGAAAAGCAAGAAGGAGTCGGGCTGGTTTCTTCCTCCAGGCTAGGCAAGAGCATGGCAGGAAGCCCCAACCCTAGTTTGTTCAGTAGCTCCCTTGCCTCTCTCAAAGCACCTACGTTATCTCAATGTTGGATGACTGCTCCTTTGCCAAAAGCATATTCATATTCCTCCTTCCTGGGCCTTAGGGCCATGCTCTGCCCCCAGCTCACAATGCTGGTCAGCCTGCAACACCTGTCAGCCTGCAATGCTGGTCAGCCTGCTTGTCCCACTTATGGAATCCTACTCCCCCTTCAGGGCCTAGCTCAAATGCTGCTGCCTCCCTAAAGCACCCTATCATCCCCTGGTCAGAATAAGCCACCTCTTCCTTTAGGAGCCACTGGCATGGTGCTTGTACCTCTGTTTCAACAACTTTCTATCCCTCCAAACATAGGGTTATTTGACTGCATATCTTAGTTTGCCCACTGAAGGGTGAAGAACAATGATCTTTTCTTATTCTCTCAGTATTCCCCACAGCACCTAACACAGGGCCTGACCCAGAGCAGGTGTTCAGTGTTTGTTGAACAGTAGGAATTGTAGGTATTGCTGTTACCACCAAGGATATCAGAGACCATCTAAACCTACTCTCCAAAGAGAAAACAAAACTAAGGAAAACAAATAATTTTCCAAGTCACACAGCCTATATAGATAGAAACAGATCCAGGCATTCACAATATTGAACAAATAGTTATTGAGCACTTTCTATATACCAGGTGCTGTCCTAGGTGCTAGAGGCTACTGCACTGAACAGAACACACAAAACTTAATCCTAGCACTTTTGTAGGCCAAAGTGGGAGGATCACTTGAGCCTTGAGTTTGATTGCTTGAGTTTGAGACCAACCTGGGCAACAAAGCAAGATCCTGTCTCTACAAACAATTTAAAAAAAAAAAAAACACTAGCTGAACAGGTAGTGCACACCCATAGTCCTAGCTATTCCAGAGGCTGAGGTGGAAAGATGGCTTACGCCTAGGAATTCAAGGTTGCAGTGAGCTATGACCACGCTACTGCACTCCAGCCTGAGGGACAGAGCAAGAACCTGTCTCTAATTTAAAAAAAAAAAAAAAGACAAAACTCCCTCCCATCATGGAGCTTAAATCTAATGAGGAGAAAGACAGACAACAACAACAACAAAACATTACCTATGGCAAATGACTTTAATTGCTATAGAGAAATATAAAGTAGGGAAAGAAGACAGGCAGCGCTGGGGAGGGAGATGGAGGCCCAGGACCAGTGTCCAGCTCCCATTTTCCTTTCTGAGCTTCTCCTCTGCAGCACACCACCTTTCCTAATGGAAGAACCTTAAACTTACAAGTCCCAGCCAACTCAAGTGGAGGCAATGAAACTTGCTCAAGCTACCTCTCAAGCCTATGATGAAAAGGCAGGCAATAAACATAAATGCACTTCATAACCTCTTAAATGCAGGTGTTAATAACATTATGACTATCACTCTCTAAAGCCAGTTTACAAAGAACCAACATGGGAGGCTGGACCATGAGTCCCTGCTCTGAGATGTGCCGGCTGAGGTCTTGGTTTTCGTGTTCCTCCAGGGGTCCAGCAGCACATCACACTGCTAGTTACACCTAGAAGCTGCTTGGTAACCTGAGAAAAATCCCTGATTCAGGCCAGTGACTCTACAGATGTTTCCCAACTCATTTCACATTCAAACTCTAAAGCTTCTTCACACAGTTTTAGATTCTTATTAATAACATTTTAAAATGCAGATTGCTGCCTAATCTTAGCTGTGTAATTAAAAAATAATCTTGCTTTTCTCCCTCCCAGCAAGAAAGGAAACTATACCCCAGGGCTTCTGCAGCTAAGAATCACACCCTACAGAAAAGCTAGTAGGAGGCTGGGGGCGCGAGGAGTGTGTGTGGAGGGGTGAGGGAGGGTAGTTGAAGCCAAGCAGCAAGTCTAATCCGTTGATTTTAAAGAAAATGAAAATCACGGCTAAAAGAGGGGAATGATCTGCCCAAGGACACAGTATGTTTTGCTAGAGCCAGAACTAGGATCCCAATTTCCTGCTTCCCAGTAGACTCTGTCTGCTGTCTGGTGGGGACAGGAAAGAAGGACAACAACCTGTAAGTCCTTGGAGGGTGAATACCATGTCTATGTGATTCTCCCTATACAGTGAGCAGAACACTGTTCATCTGGAGAAAGAGCTACAGGTTTTGGATTCTCAAGAGGATTATGGGAATAAGGTTCAAAGTTCTTTACATTCAATTCAGCCTCATAAACCATGTGAGCCAGAAGAAACCTTAGAGAACTTCTTACCCAATCATTTGCTTCTAGCTGGGTAAAACAAGGCCCAAAACAAGAGTAACTTAACTACCCAAGGTCAAATAGTGAGTTAGAAGTAAGACTAGACTAGAACCAAGGCTGCCCTGACTAGTACATCTTGTCCACAGCTTCTTAGAAAAGTATAGGCATACTTCACTTTATTGCACTTCACAGATAACTGAGGTTTTTGTTTTGTTTTGTTTTTTATAAATTGAAGGTTTGTGGCAACCCTGAGTCCAGCAAGTCTATTGGCGCCATTTTTCGAACAGCATGTGTTCTGTGTGACATTTTGGTAATTTTTGCAATATTTCAAACTTTTCATTGTTATTATTATTATATCTGCTATGGTGATCTGCAATCAATGATCATTGATGTTACTACTGCAATTATTTTGGGGCATCATGAACCATGCCCATATAAGATGGCAAACTTAATTGATTGTGTTCTGACTGCTCCACCAACCAGCCCTTCTTCCATCTCTCTCCCTCTCCTCAGGCATCACTATTTCCAGAGACACAACAATATTGAAATTAGGCCAATTAATAACCCTACCATGGCCTCTAAGTATTCAAGTGAAAGGAATAGTCACATATCTCTCACTTTAAATCAAAAGCTATAAATGATTAATCTTAGGGAGGAAGGCATGTCAAAAGCCAAGATAGGCTAAAAAGCTAGGCCTCTTGCACCTGTTAAGCAAGTTGTGAATGCAAAGGAAAAGTTCTTGAATGAAATTAAAAGTGCTTCGCTAGTGGACACCCTAATGATAAGAAAGCAAAATGGCCTTTTTGCTGATATAGAGAAAGTTCTAGTGGTCTGGATAAAGGGTGAAACCAGCCACAACATTCTTTTAAGCCAAAGCCTAAACCAGAGCAAGGCCCTCACTCTCTTCCATTGTAGGAAGGCTAAGAGAGGTGAGGAAGCTGAGGAAAAAAAGATGGAAGCTAGCAGAGGTTGGTTCATGAGGTTTAAAAAAAGAAGCTGTAGGACCGGGCATGGTGGCTCACACTTGTAATCCCAGCACTTTGGGAGGCTGAGGTGGGCGGATCACAAGGTCAGGAGATCAAGACCATCCTGGCTAACATGGTGAAACCCCATCTCTACAAAAAATACAAAAACTTAGCCAGGCATGGTGGTGCATGCCTGTAATCCCAGCTACTCGGGAAGCTGAGGCAGGAGAATCGCTTGAACCCAGGAGGCAGAGGTTGCAGTGAGCCAAGATCACACCACTGCACTCCAGCCTGGGCAACACAGCGAGACTCCATCTAAAAAAAAGAAAAAAAGAAAAGAAGCTGTCTCCCAAAAAGTCCAAGGTGAAGCAGCAAGTGCTGATGCAGAAGCTGTAGCAAGTTATCCAGAAAATCTAGCTAAGAAAATTGATAAAGGTGGCTATGCTACACAACAGCTTTTCAACGTAGATCAAACAGCCTTCTATGGGAAGAAGATCTAGGGCTAATGCAGCTGGTGACTTTAAGTTGAAGCCAATTCTCATTCACCATTCCAAAAATCCTAGGGCACTTAAGAATTATGCTCAGTGTACTCTGCCTGTGCTCCAGAAATGGAACAACAGAGCCTGGATGATAGCATGTCTGTTTATAGCATGGTTTACTGAATATTTTAAGCCCACTGTTGAGACCTACTGCTCAGAAAGGAGTCCTTTCAAAATGTTACTGCTCATTTACCAAGACCCTGGTCACTCAAGAGTGCTGATAGAGGTGTACATGGAGATTAATGTTGTTCTCATGCCTGTTAATACAACATCCATCCTGCAGTCCAAGGATCAAGGAGTCATTTTGTCTTCTAAATCTTATTATTTCAGAAATACATTTTGTAAAGCTATAGCTGCCATAGATAGTGATTCCTCTGATGGATATGGGCAAAGTTATTAAAAATATTCTGGAAAGGATTCATCATTCTAGATGCCATTAAGAACATTCATGATTCATGGGAAGAGGTCAAATAACATTAACAGGAGTTTGGAAGAAGTTGATTCCAACCCGCATGGATGACTTTGAGGGATTCAAGGCTTCAGTGGAAGAAGTAACTGCAGATGTGGTAGAAAGAGCAATACAACTAGAATTATACATAGAACCTAAAGAGGTGACTGAGTTGCTGCAATCTCATGATCAAACTTGTAGGGTTGAAGAGTTGCTTCTTGTGGATGGCAAAGAAAGTGATTTATTGAGATGGAATCTACTCCTGGTGAAGATTCTGTGAACACTGTTGAAATGCTAACAAAAGACAAGCTATTATATAAACTTAACTGACAAAGCAGCAGCAGGGTTTGAGAGGACTGACTCCAAATTTGAAAGAAGTTCTACTATGAGTAAATGCTATCAAACAGCATTGCATGCTACAGAGAAATCTTGTGAAAGGAAGAGTTCAATTGATGTGGCAAATTTCACTATTGTCTCATTTTATGTAATTGTCACAGCCACTCCAGTCTTCAGCAACCACATCCCTGAGCAGTCAGCAGCCATCAACATCAAGGCAAGACCTTCCTCTAAAAGGCCACCAGCAAAAAGATCACAACTCACTGAAGGTTCAGATGATTTGCATTTTTTAGCCATAAAATATGTTTTAATTAAGATATGTACACTGTTTTATAGACCTAATGCTATTATGCATTTAATAAGTATAGTATACAGTATAGTATAACACAACTTTTACATGCACTGGAAAAACAAAAAAATTGTGTGACTCACTTTATTGGATATTTGCTTTATTGCTGTAGTCTGGGAGCAAACCTGCAATAACTCCAAGGTATGCCTGTACCAGTCAACTTCTCCAAGCTTCCATTGAGACCTGCCTCACCTAATTGTCATGGGCTTCCTGAGCTCCTTGGCAGGGAAGAGCAGACAGGTGAGGTCCCCACGATTCCTTACTGCCTCCATCCCAGGCATGGCTTTTGGGAGGCCCAAGGGCTGGGTAATGAAAGAAACATCCCTTTCTCCATCTCCTCCAGATCCTCCTCTCCCTATCTGGAACTGCCATCCCTAATTCTGTCCATCACCTTCAGTTTTTGTCCGTTGCAAAATCATCAGCAGTTTCCATCTCTGCGAAGTTACAAAAAAAAAAAGAAAAAAAAAAGGAAAGAAAAAAGGCCAAGCACTGCACCCAGCTGTTGATGAGGCCATGTTTTCCACTGATGATGATGACTCACAGTACCCAAGCTGAAGGCTAAAGCTGGGAATGCGACTTGGGAGAGTCAGCACAGCCAAAGGAAAGCCGCAGTTCCCAAGCACGCCTAAACCTGCAGACAGGAGCTGCTTGAGTTCCCTTGGTAAAAATCCCAGCACTTGGCCATGGGAACACAGCTCCCCCTGCAGACCACCCTAAGGTCCCACAGGAGCAGGACCAGGACAGACATACACTGGAGCCAGTGAATTCTGCAAAGCCCATCCACTGCCATGTATCCACTGCCACTGTTATGTTAGAAAGCCAGGACCCCACCTTTGAAACCCCAAGACATCCCACAACCCCCTAGAAATACTATTTGCATCCTTGGTTTCCAAAGAGAAACTGGCTTTGGGGAAATGGGAAGCTCAGATTAAGATCTCCAATAGAGGAGACAAAGGTTGGCCCCAATCTTTGGGTAAGCAATTCACCCAGAGGCAGCAGTAGGCAAGGGAAGGAGCATATCCTAGGATGCCAATTTGTAGTCAACCAGTGAGAACATCTTGGTACATGACTTTAGACAGTGCCTCTCAAATTTACTCTAACCCCATCCCTGGGAAACTGTCCCAGGTGTTTCAAGAGAGATTAGTATAAAAGATCTGCTGGGGTCCTAATAGAGCTATACTCAAAGATGGGAAAACATTCTCCCACCTCATATTTGAGAACTCTAAAGGGTGAAACTGAGCGGTGGACATGGTCAGGAAGATACCAATGGAGATAATGACCCCTCCACTGTCAGTGGTTTGGGGACTTGGCACTTGCATCTAGCAGTGGCAATAATGAGCATCACGGAAGGAGGCCACTGAGGAGAACGTATAATGTTCAAGGACCCACCAGGAAAGGGAAGATAATCAGGAGACTTAGAGTCCCAGTAATTCCAAAGTAGGGGGTTGGGAGAGGTTTGGGGTTAAAGTCCACTGTCAAGGCTAGTAGATGGTGTGACAAATGCTTGTCACATTCAAATGGCTTGTCTAGAGGTCTGTGGCCTCATGGTATGGAAAAGGAGGGGTTGCCAGGGCAGACCCAGGGGGGGATGGCCACCTTTCCCTTCCACATCTCCTAATCTCCCTCCTGCTCTGCTCCCTGCTCCCTGCTCCCATCTGTCCCTCAGGCCCCAGAATACAAACACCGTCTACTAGCAGCTCAACTGCCAAGGACCTCCAAGTCACCAATGTGACCTTTTGTAAAAACTTGACACAGTTTATCTTTCAGGGTGCTCACACTTAGTCCCACCAGAGACAGTTACCACCCAAGCTACAGTACTTTCCTTGGAGAGGAGGACTTTTCCATGGCCAGGGCCTGGGAGAGGCATCTGCTACTGAGGATTTTTCATTTCATAGGCTCAGCTCCAACCAAATCAGCAAAGCACTGTTACTATGGACCATCTGCCAGGACCCGGAAACAGCCCTGTTACATAAAGGGGCTGGTATAATGAAATTTATTAAACTGGATTCTTCCTCCACAAAGAAGCCAAAGTCTCTCATAAAAGGGCTGATGTGGGGCAGTGGAGGGGTCCTAGACAAGGGACCCATTGGGTTCTAACCCTGGCTGGCTCTGCAACCTGTTAGCTGTGGCATCATGGGGACAAATCATCTCTCACTGGGCTTCTGTTTTCTCAAATTTCAAATAAGGATAAAATAGTCCCTTCTAGGATTAAAATTCCACAATTTACTATTGTTTTCACCAAAATGGCAAAAAGAAAAGAAAGTTTACCTTGATATTGATTGGTACTGTAACGTTTTAAAGTGTTAACATTCTAAAAAAGGACATTGCTCTTATTTGTGGGCTTAATGGAGAGAAGTGGTGAATAGAGACACTGACTCTGGGGCTGGCTGGGGGAGAAAGTGCACAGAAGAGAAACTAATGGCTAGAAGCTTCTATCAGCTCAGGAATGAGTGGCCCAAGCAAAACTCAATGTAGGAATGTGGGTGGGAAGCAGTAGTACTATTGATGGCTCCCTGCCTATGCACACAGTAACTTTCCAGTTTACAAAGTGCTTTCCATGATCTTATTTGAGCCTCACAATACCCCCAATCTTGACAAGGTGATGTTGACCTGCATTTCACATTGAACAAAACAAGGCTAAGTACCCAGGTAGAATGAGCCCATGTCTCTTTATGTCTCTTCGGTTTCCTCATGTGTAAAATGGGAGTGAGCCTCACTTGGCAAAATTTGCATATGGATTAAATAAATGTTTGTAAAGCCCTGGTAAAATGCCTGGCATACATGTGCCCTTGATAAATGTGAGTGACTCCTCCATCTCCTTAGGGAGGTATAAGGAGAAGCCTTGTGGGAGAGGACCTGGCAGTGGCAGTTAACTGTCTGCCTTTTTCCTGATTTCTTCAAGGGCCTGGTCTTAATGATTTTTCACCTTCTCACTCACAGCAAAAGCAATGTGCATGTCTTTTCTGCTCGCCTCTGCCCTGTCCAGTTCTCCTCCTCGGTTCTCTGGACCAAGGCTTCCCATCACACTGTGCAATGGACACCTCCATCTCCTTAGGGAGGTATAAGGAGAAGCCCCAGAGCTGCTCATTTTTAGGCCTTTAAGAACTGCTTCAAGATGAAAGGTAACATGATGGTTTCCTGAATAACCTTCCATATGGCTCATGATAGCTTCCCAGAAGAAAGGCACATGAACCAGATTACTCCAGTCCCACCCATCTCCCCATCTCACAGATTCTCAAAATCACCTGAGGCCCCTAAGGGCTCCCCTAAGAATTCAGAGGACTTCTAATTCAGCCACAGCGATGAACAGAAAGCAAGCATGAGGCCTCAACAGAGGAGCCTGCAAAAGTACCCCGACTCAGGGTCTCTCCTTTCAATGTTTATGTTTCTGACACACCTCCACTCCTCACAGAAAGCTCCAGCTGCTCCTCCACTGCTCACAGAGTAATGCCTCAGCAGGTACCCCTTCTCATTATACCCAAAAGTTCCCGGTCTCTTATCGTCTGGCCCAGGTCAAGCAAACTACACCACAGAGCACTTTCCACTTCTGTATATTTTTTCGCAGTATTCCTTCTGTTTGGAATGCCCTCTCCTCACTTCTGCCTATGCAACAAATATTTGTTGAACAAATGAGTGAAGGAATAAAGGGAGGAACTGTGAACAAGTAAAGGATATAAGACACCCCTGTGAAGCAGACAAATTAGGAATTAAGGCTCTCATTTTACAGGTGAGGAAGTTCAGGCCCAATGATTTGCCCAAGATCACACAGCCAACAGATAGCCAAATTAGAACTTAAACCTAGCTCTTCAGGGTTCTTTTGGCCACATTAAGCTTCCTCCTGAGGTAAAAAGTCACTCTCTGATTGGGCAAGAGTTGATTCCTCCAATATTCCTCAGAATGGGCTGCTTTCCCCTTGGCTCACATTGAGAGCACTTTAAGGTACTGGTCTATGATTATTTATTTATTTATTTTTGAGATGGAGTCTCACTCTGTCGCCCAGGCTAGAGTGCAGTGGTGTGATCTTGGCTCTCTGCAACCTCTGCCTCCAGGGTTCAAGTGATTCTCCTGCCTCAGCCTCCCGAGTAGCTGGGACTACAGGCATGCACCACTACCCCAGCTAATTTTCGTATTTTTTTTTTTTTTTTTAAGCAGAGATGGGGTTTCACCATATTGACCAGGCTGATCTCAAACTTCTGACCTCGTGATCCGCCCGCCTCGGCCTCCCAAAGTGCTGGGATTACATGAGTGAGCCACCGTGCCCGGCTGTCACTGTGATTATTGAGAGCACCCATGGGATAGGCAAGGTCCCCTGAGAAAGGGCAAGCAGAGTGCCATCTGCCAAGAACCTAAAAATGATGGCAAAATTACAGGCCAGTAACTCAATGCTCACTTTTAGAGAGCTCCTGGAACAAATCAATCTCCATCAGGAAAGAGGAAGATTCTTTGAATGGAAACTGAGCTCTCTGCCAGGGACCTCTACACCCTTCCCAGAACCATCTGGTGAGCTTGCAGCATGGCTGGTCACCCCACTCACTATGGACAGATGGGGAAGCCAAGGTCCCAAGGCAAGGCCTTGCAGATAGGCAAGAGCAAAGCTGGTCTTAAAACACTGGGGCATCAGGCATCGCTGTCAGCCTCAGGGAGCTGAGGCTCTCTGGCCTGGGCTTCTCCAAGAAGGTAGGAAGAGGGCAGGGCCAGCTATAGGCTGTATCTCCTGAACACGGCCATTGGAAATAGCATCACTTCCACATCCAAAAGTTCTACCCATCCCATGCCACCAGCACTCGAGTCTCTCCTCTATATTTGGAGAAATCCAGGGGTGAATAAAGCAGACCAAGTCCCTAATCTTGTGGGGCTCACATTCGGTTAGGAGAGAATGATGACAAATAAGTAAACAAATAATGACACTATGATTTCAGGCAATGAAAACTGCTATAATGAAAAATAATGCAGTGAAGGGAATAGAGTGTAAGAGGTGACATTTGGACAAGAACCAATGGAAGTGAGGCAGTAGCTATGCAGGAATCACACAGACGAGCATTTCTGGAAGAAGGAACTGCTAGAACACAGGCACAGAGGGGAAAGGTATTTAACCATTTCTCAGTGGGCTTTATACCACCAGCCACCACTCCCTAACCTGCTCCAATAAATACCTGCCCTTTCCTGCTTCACAGGCCTCCTCCCTCTGGCAGTTCACCACCATAACTCCCCCAGAAGCTTTCTCCAGAGGGAGAGACAAACTATCTGTTGCCCCCTCCCTAAAGCCTAAAGGGCTGCTACAGACTGAATGGTTGTGTCCCCATCAAATTCATATGTTGAAATCCTAACCCTTAATATTATGGAGACAAGGCCTGTGGGAGGTGATGAGGTCATGAAGGTAGGGCCTTCATGAATGGGATCATTGGCCTTATAAAAGAAACCCCAGAGAGCTCCTTTACTTCTTCTGCCATGTGAGGCACAGCAAAAAGGTGAGAGTCTATGAACCAGGAGGCAGCCCATCACCAGACACCAAATCTTCTGGTACTTTGATTAGGATTTCCCAGCCTCCAGAACTGTAAGACATAGGTTTCTATTGTTTATAAGCCACCCAGTCTATATTACTTGGTATAGCAGCCTGAATGGAATAAGATAGTCACTTGCTACATTTCCCGTACAGTCACCTTGAGAGGAAGTGGCATAATGAAACAAAATAAGCTTTGATATCAAACACAGCAGGATTCAAATGTCTGCTTTGCTTTCTAACTAGCTATGGTACTTTATACAAGCCACTTAGCCTCTCTGAGCCTCAATCCTCACCTAGAATGAAGAGAAATGAACCCTACCTTAAGGGGCTACAGCAGTATTACCCTCAGGCTGTAGAGCAGTACCTGGCAGAGCACCTAGTACATAGTAAGTTCTTGGCAAACACTGGCTCCCTGCCCTATCCTGATTCCCTTGGAAATTAAAAAAAAAAAGTTCTTATTCAACCAATTGTGCTAACTCATGTCTTCAGCATGCCCCTGGCAAGGCCCTGGGCCTGCCCATCTGTGGGGTATACGGCTTAAGAGATGACTCCTAATTCTATCCATTGCACAGTGTGATGGGACGCCTTGGTCCAGAGAACTGAGGAGGAGAACTGGACAGGGCAGAGGCGAGCAGAAAAGACATGCACATTGCTTTTGCTGTGAGTGAGAAGGTGAAAAATCATTAAGACCAGGCCCTTGAAGAAATCAGGAAAAAGGCAGACAGTTAACTGCCACTGCCAGGTCCTCTCCCACAGCTGGCTCACTGGCCCTTGTCTCCTGGATCTCCATGGGGCAGCCAGCTAGAGGTCAGATCAGTCTCAGTTCCTGTTAAGAGCAAGGACTATCAGCTATTAACTCAGGGTGTGTCCTTATGAAAGACCCTTTCCTTTTCTGGGCCTAGGTTCTCCCATCCATACAAAAACGGGGAAGGCCTGGGTGACCTCTAGGGGACCATTCAGCTCTGACCTTACTAATTCCGGATAATGACTCTACCGGCCTCATCCCAAGGCTATCTGGCTGCCTACTGCTGCCATCTGGTGGCCCTGCAGGCCCAGCCCCTTGTCGAATATACCCACTTCAGAGGGTGACTCTTGCTTCTGCTTCAGGTGCACACATGCTACACTTCTCTAGACCACTGATCAATGGGCATTCACTGCCAAACACAAAATCCAAATATAATGACAGCACTTCATCTCTCTAGCAGAGATGACACCGCTGCAGCTGAGAGCATGACCTCCCTTCTCAAAGACAGAAGGTAACCTGCACAAGGTCACAGAGCTGCCTGGCTCCCAGGCCAGCACACGGTTTCACTTTACCACAATGCTTAGGGCTGGTGGGTACCTGCAAACCAAAAATAAAGTCAGCCTAGAGCCAAGGAACAAAGCTGTTTGAAGGTGGGGAAAAAACTGCCAGGATTCCTCGCAAACCTCAAGAAATGGTAAGGCATGGCACATGAACAGGCTAAGCACTGCTTGCAGAAATTAACTGGAAATACAAACTTGGGGTACCCAATGTATCTCCCTAATCTTGGAGGCAATCATTCATAAGAACACCTGCAGGTGTTCTTCCATAAACCAGGCTCCAAGCCACCACCACAGCCTGGATCCTAGACTAGGCAGACCACCAAATAGTGGGGAAGACACCTGGGGTAGCACTGTGTGTTTGTGTGTGCTTCCCCCTGCCAGACAGCAGTTCCTCAGGGCAGGGTTATATCTTTTCTTCTCTATCTCCAGGCCTCTTAACACCTGGCCAGAGGAGCTCAGTGAATGCAAGTACACAAGTAGATCCTTTAGGTTTCTGCACAACATGGGACCTTTCTATTCTTTGTGGACTCAACTGATCAGACCCTTGGCTCTGTCTGCAGCCTTCCTTCATAGTGTAGACCCTGAAAAAGCACATTGTGTGACTTTAACTAGGTCGCTTGCTTTTTCAGGCCTCTATCATCTCACATCTGCAGCATACTTGGGTTTTACTGGATGATCTTCAAAGTCCTTTTAATTCTAAAATGCTAGAATTTGAAACCCCCAGGCAAATCAAGGCTAATCTTCACCTGCAGACACAGCAGCTAAAAATGGGAAAGGGGAAGGTAATCAAACAATGCTTCCCTCTAGTGGTTCAGTGCTGTCATTACACCCTACCTGCGCAGAGCCCCTATCACTCAACTTCTACTCCAATTCACCCTGAACTCTGAATGAAAGAAATCAGCTTGCAGCCAGCAGAGCCCAAGTGCAGGGGAGCGAGAGAGAAAAGAAAGAGGCCAGGCTCAAGAAACTAAAGAAGCCTCTTAGCCAGTTCCACAATAGTGGAGAAATTATCCATCTTTAGGAACAAATATATTTTGCAACTTAAAGGACCTTTTGTGACCTCCAACTCCCCTCTTCAGATGAGGCTCAGGGATATTCAGGAGGGACTTACCCAAAGTCACAAAGCTGACTCATGACCGAGCCAAAAATAGATGGCCACTCTCCTGCCTCCTGCTAAAGTATCTTGCCTCTCTTCCATGCAACCTCCGAATTGAGGCCCGTGCAAGTGACTTGTCAAGGACATATACATGGGAATAGATGGCAAAGGAGCCAGTCTCTTGCACTGAGGGGTAAGTGATCTTATTCATTAACTTTAAAATAGTATTTATAGGAGATATAATCAATTGAAAATATTCAAAATTCAGCATAGAAAACAAAATTCACTTATAATCCCACCTGGCCCATTTCCTTCTAGTCTTTTCTACAGAAACATTCTTTTTTTCTTTCAACAAATTAGAAGTTACAGTATGGTTAATCATTCTTTTCACTTACTATACCATGAGCGTATTCCTGTCATTAAATATCCTTCTAAAACATTCTATTTAATGACAATATAATATTCCAACATATGGCTCTGCCATAATTTGTTTAACCAATCTCTCTTCAATTTCATTTGTTTCCATACCTTTGTTTTTGTCATTATAAATTAGGCTGCAGTAAATGGCATTATACTTAATCTTTGAACACATCCATGGCTATTTCTTTAGGTCAGTTTTATTTTTTATAGGATAGAATTTCAGAGCTGGAATGACCCTTAAAGATCATTATGTAAACGTATTGGCCAGATGGAAGAAAGGGACCAGAGAGTTTAGTGTCTTGCCAGAGGACAAAGAGAAAGCAAGAGAAGCAAGTCAAACTCTCCATCTATTAAAATGTGACCTTCCCAAAGCCCAACCACAATTTCACACCCTTCCCTGACCAACTTCACCCACACTGACCTCTCCTTCCCCTGAAATCCTAGAGCCTGCAGTGTCTGGGCCACTCCTTCGGCCCTTGGCCACATTCTTTTTATTCTTCCACTAAATAGTTGTTCATCCAACCACAAACTTCCTAAAGGTGGTTCTGGATTTTATATCCCCCTGTATTCTGTAGCATAGTACTATATACATATAGATAAGTATTTCACAAATATCTGCTAAAGGACTAAAGATACCTATGAATTTCCTTCCAATTGCTTGCTGAAATGTAGTATCACTGTCAAAAGTTGGGGAAAGATGTTTCTTTGAAGGGTAAAAGAAGTTTAGCTGATGAGTTGGAGCTCTCTGAGAAACACAAGATCTGGAATTAGAATAGCAGGCTTGGGGACAAAAGATGGGATTCAAGTTTTAGCTCTGTCCATCTATGTGAAACAGGGCAATGCCATTAACGAATTAGGGACTCTTCTGTGAAGTAAGGATAATAATACTCATCTTGCCAACTTCATATGAGAACGTGGATGTGAAAGTACTTGATAGTGATAAAGGCGGTCCGTGAGAGTTATGATTGCTGTTGTATTCTCATGTAGCTGCTTCTGTGAATCCCAGAATGGCCTCCTGACCCTCGCTTCTCAGGCACCATTTCCCAGTTTCTACTCCACACACATATCCTTAAAGAAATCTATGGCTGCACTCTTCAGGTAAGAATAAGTGTTTTCTTGAAGCAGAACTTCTTTTTTTTCTCTTTGAGACATGGTCTCACTCTGTCACCCAGGCTGGACTGCAGTGGCGCAACCTTAGCTTACTGCAACCTCCATCTCCTGGGCTCAAGCCATCTTCCTGCCCCAGCCTCCCAAGTAGCTGGGACCACAGGCACGCACCACCACACCCAGCTAATTTTTTTATATTTTGTTGTAGAGACAGAGCTTTGCCATATCGCCCAGGCTGATCTCAAACTCCTGGGCTCAAGAGATCCACCTGCCTCAGCCTCCCAAAGTGTTGGAATTACAGACGTGAGCCACCATGCCTGGCCAAAGCAGAACTTCTTATATAGAAGGAACTGTCATTCCTGGTTCAGGTCCCTGGATTTGACTAGTTAAGTCGTCCACACTTCCTCATCATCTCTGGAAAGAATGTAACAAGGCAGAAAGAACACTGCACTGAGGGTCATGAGACTTCATTTGAGTTCTGGTCCTAGCTCCTTCACTCACTCAACTGTGCCTCCCCTATTTAGTCCTCAGTTTTTGCATCTCTAAACTGAGGAATTAAGGCCAGATGATCTCTAAGTTTCCATCCATTACTGACATTCTAAGGATTCTAGGATAAAAACTCATGACTTTAATAAGAATCAAAAAGTATCCATTTCAAAACAAGCCTTTGGGCTCAGTTTGACTTTCACCCGTTGGGTTTTCAAAGTTCTAAAGCACAAGCATCATTAATTCCAAAGCACCTGCTTTAAATAGAGCCCACGAGGTCAGAATCTCCCCAAGCTTGGCTGAAGTTTCATGATATATGGTCCCAAAAAAGATGGAGTAATGTATACTGTCACCCTATTCTGAAAAGGATCTTGGCCCCAAAAACAGAAAAATCAGCATTAGGTATATCATAAACTCAGTTTAGTGTGAATCAATGGCTGGGCTTGAATTTCACTAATGCTTACGCATCAAATGCAATAAAATATTTCTTGGGCTGTGACACTTGAAACAGTAGCTAACAGCCAGTCCCTTTCACTTGTACCATACAATTCCCCTCTTTAGGAAAACAAAAGAATAAAAAAACTCAATCAAAAGGATATAACCACGAATCAAGAGGACACCGATGGAAGGGAGAAAATTTCACTGGAAAGTAGAACTAGATTTCTAGCTTAAAGTTGCCATAAAGTCACTTTCTCTCCGCTTGGTTTCAGTTTTTTCATTTGCAAAGTGAGGAAGTTGCTTCTTCCATCACTGATTCTCTAAAACTTCTAAGACTCTTGGGCTTCTTAAGGTAACACTGAAGAAAGTAAAGAATGTCAAAGAACTCTCTGTATTTGTTCTCACTTTTTCAATCCATATTCCTTGTAAGACCACAAGGTTACTTTGGGATACTGCATGATTCAGGGAAAGCTTCCAGCATCCCAAAAGCAACTGGATTTTAGACATTCTGACCAACTCCACATTAAGGTTTAGACCTTGTGTAAATCATTCCCTTTGAAATTCTAATACACCGTCAGCAACCAGCACTTGTAACCAGCATTTGAAAGCACTGATCTTTCTGCACTCTTCAGGAAAGTTCTGAATCAACCTGTTACCTATCCAGAGACATTCACATCCAGCCCCACAGAGACATAAAGAGAAGAAATGGAGCATGTGATCTCCAGAGAGCTCAAGAGTTTCCAAAAGAGTAGTGGGAGCTAATGTGTCTTAAAAAGATATATGAGCCAGTCCTGTGCTAGATGCTTTAATACATCATCCCTTTCAATCCTCATATCAGGTCAGCAGTTATTTCCCCACTTTCCTAATAAGGAAATAAGTTCAAAGAAGTTGGGTTTTTTCATTTGTCCAACATGTCTTAAGTAGGTAAAAGCAAGCATGGCTCCTGCCCTCATGGAGCTTACAGTCTAGCAGGAATGGAAATTAGTCAAAGAATGCTACCAAAAAATAGCACAAAAGAGAGGTTTATGGTGCTATGAGAACAGAAAAAAAAAAGGAGAAGTGACTAGTCAGCAATGTCAAGAGAAGTTCTCCGAGATACCTAAGTTAAGGGTTAAGACTTTAAAAAAAAAAAAAAAAAGCATTTAGCTAAGTCAAACTGAAGAAGAGGTGTATGGATAAGCGGCCAAATAGACGGAATATCAGGTGCAAGGGCACTATGGTGGGAAATGAATGATGCTTTCAAGGAACCAAGCAAAGGCCAGAGTACAGACTGGATAGGGATCAAGAACTAGCATGGTGAGAAATGGGATTGGAAAGGTCAGCAGACAGCAGATCACATAGGACCTGTAAGACCACTAAGGATTATATTTTTATCATAAGAGCAATGGGAAGCCATATGAATGTAACACAATGGGTTTGAAGAGATCTTTCAACTGAGGTATGAAGAATGGGTTGGAGGGGAGAGGGAGGGTATTAGTCCATTCTCATATTCCTATAAAGAATACTTAAGACTGGGTAATTGATAAAGAGAAGAGGTTTAATTGGCTTATGGTTCTGTAGGCTGTACAGGAAGCATAGCTCAAGCATTAGCTTCTGGGGAGGCCTCTGGAAGCGTACAATCATGGTGGAAGAGGAAGCAGGAGCTTGGACGTCATCTGACAAGAGCAGGCGCAAGACAGCAAGGGGGAAATGGTACACACTTTTAAACAACCAGATCTCATGAGAACTCACTCACAATGGCAAGGACAGTACTAAGAAGAATGGTACTAAACCATTCATGAGAAATGTACCCCAATGATCCAATCACCTCCCACCAGGCCCCACCTCCAACACTGGGGATTACATTTCAACATGAGATTTGGGTGGGGACACACACATCCAAACTATATCAAGGAGTAAATATGGGAAGACCAGGACACCAGTTAAGGCTACTGCAGGATTCAGTTAAGAGGTGACAGTGGGCTGAACTAGGGTGGTGACAATGGAGACAGAGAGAGGTGGAGCTGCCCACAGTCACATAATCAGTAGGTTAAGAGAGCTAAGATTCAAGCCTTGGTCTATCTGACTTCAAAGCCCAGGTTTTTCTCTACCTTGCCACTTATTTATTCATTCAGCACTTAGTTACTGACCATCTGTTATGTATCAGGCCTGTACCAGATGCTGGGGATATGGCCATGAACAAAACAGACACTGTTCTCGTGTAATTTACAGTCTAGACATTAAACAAATAAGAATACAAAGAGATGTATACAATTACAAATTGGGATGAGTATCCTGAATTTTAACAGGTAATATTACAAATTAGGCCACAAAAATCTTCCAAGTTGTTGATAATATGAAAGAGCCACTTGCCTACTGCATGCAAGTAAGACTTTAGAAAACTTTGCTGTCAGAGTTTGATATTGAGTATGGCATCCCTGGCCAGCTCATGAGCTTTCAGGCTAGTAGTCTCAAGGTGGCATTACCCCTGTGGAAACAGAAGTCTTTCTAAAAGCAACTATTAAGTCTTTAATTTACTTACATACCCCAGGAAGCCATCACTTATGTAGGCATTTTACAATAGTTGGGATCTTTCACAGATTCGTTCATTTGAACATCATAGCAGCCCTATGTAGAATGCAGGCAGGTTTTAATACCAGACTTCAGAGTTGAGGAAACTGAGGCCTAAACAGGTAAAGTGACTTAATCAAGGTCAACAAACTAGGAAGGCACGCAGATCTGCCATCCAACTCTCACTAGAAGCACCTCCAGCCAGGAAACCATGAATCTCAGATGAGACACCTGCAGGTCACTGAGCCTAGATAAAGTCACCCAGGAGTCCCATGAAGTTCCTGAGAACAATGATCAGGAACATTAAGCAGCTTGGGAAAGGTTTCTAGAATGCAGCACCATGAGCCTGAGACACAGGTACCCTTGCCAACTCTCCCAGATTAGAACAGGTTCTCTTGGACTCTTTCCAAGTGCCTCTGACTAACAGAGAAAAGTATTTTTCCATCACAAACACTGCAGGCAGGCATCAGACAGACTCCTGAGAGGGGAGGGCAGAGAACACATCCCAGATTCACATACAGACAATCTATAAAGTTTTTCTGATACCATGTGAACTGCCCTAGCTAAGCATCTACCACTGGGGATGTCCAGTATTGAGCAGTGTTTCTCAATCTTGACACTATTAACATTTGGAGCTAGATAATTCTTTGTTATAGGAGACTGCCCTCGCATTGTAGGATGTTTAGCAGCATCCCTGGCCTCTACCCATTAGATGCCAATAGTGTCTGTGCATAAACTCTTTTTTAATCAGTGTCACACAACTAATGCCTCCCAGAATGAGACTGAGAGCAGCCTCTGTGCTGATGTGGCCTGCAAGTTCGTTCCAGGAACAATTCACCACTGGAGCCTGTGAAAACAACTACAGTCAAATAACTCCTTGTTCCACTAATGAGCTGCTCCTGACCCTGTGAGGAAATCTTATTCCCATTAATGTGAGCACTGAGTCTGATTAAATAGAAGCCCTGGGTGTTTCTTCTCAAAGACACTGGGCCAGAGCACGGGCCTCCACTGCTGCTAGAAGGAACACAAAATTGGTGAATCGTATAACAGGAAACTCCCATTTGCCCAAAATTCAGTACAAAAACCAGGACATTCAAACATCCCAGTTTTAACCATTCTGGACTTAGGATAAAGGAGAAAGTGGCAATGTACAAAAACAAGCAACCTGAATTAACAAGCTAAGTAAATAGCTGAAACGTTACCAAAAAATCATGCTCTCGAAAGGAGGCAGAAACCTCAAGCTGAGCTCCAGAGCAGCTGGGGTGACTCAGACAGCGTCAGAGACATGGGTTCCAACCTCCCACCCCAAGGGCTGGGCTGCTGGCCCAGATGTGGGAATCGCATCAGCTATAATGCTTCAAAGCTAAAATCAAAGAAGCAACATCTTTATGTCTTTCATTAGTCAACTACCTAACTAGTTAAAGGGTTTACTGACAGACAACCAAATTCACCACCATTTGGTAGTAAGTGTATTTTAATGTACTGCAATTCTTGGAAGACTGACTAACCATGAAACGCCTACCTGTGAACAACCAATCACTCAAGACTACTGCTAATTTCTATGCGACTTTTGCACTTTGTACTTAGCCGTATTGTTGCACATCTCATACTGGAATGTAGTAAAATTTTATCACAGGTCTATCACGCCTAGTGGACAGTGGACTCCTTAAGGGCAAGATTTACATCTAGTACAAGGTACGGTACATAAAAAGACCCTCACCATTTGTACGATGGATGGATGATAAAGTTTTCCATCTCTACATTCTTAGGCTTACGCCTATCTACATATTCTAGTGGGAAGATATGGCCTATGTCTTTTCTCCTCCATTTCCCCAAGGCTTAACACATTGCTCAATAGGTGCCTAATAAACATTAACCTATTTGGTTGGACACCAGAATCCAAAGAGACAAACAAGCTTTCTGTTCATGAACATCTAAGTCCCAGGAAAGAGGTCAGAAATCCTAGCTATCTACCCTACCTTGTATGCATTTGTGTATGTGTAGTCTCTTTTAACTATAAACAGTTTGATGCAGGAAAATGAGTACATTCTTTGATAGGCATTGGAGATATAGAAGTGAGCAAGACTAATCTGGTGGCTTCCTTCACAGAGCTTATTATCTGAAACAAAGAGATATCAACAATTACAAACATACAAAACCCAGCTACTATGCTCAGTGAGTCTCTTTAGGAAAAGGTTCTGTAGACAAGCCCAATCTTCAAGCAATCTGAATCTCTTTGAGGAAAGTGACAACCTTCCTCCTAATGAATGACACACTTTCCTTAGAGCACCCTCTAAAGCGGTAATATGGAAAGTTTATTATACATCTTTATTATACAGGCCTCTATTTCAAAATGATCATGAAATGTTTTAAAAGACCAATTAAAAGCATCATAGATATGACTGCTCATAAGTCTACATTTGTGTATAGAAATGTGTAGTGTGTGTGACTTACCAAGGATAGCTGAAGCTGACCTGAAAACCTGCAAAAGCCAGAAACTCCTGAAATAAGAGTCACTAGATATCTGGGAGTCTAGAGATGTGTGGGTAGCTAGCAAGCAGGACAGGAGTAGGCAAGGGGACTCCTGAGAACCCCTGAAGCTCAGAATACTTTGACATGATAACAGATCTTGGGAATTTCAAATTGGCTGGGGAACTTTGTGAAAATCAACAGGCAGGAAGGCAAGGATGAATAGAGGCCATGAAAAAGCAAAATCTGAGGACAAAGTCAACAATATGAAGGCCAGGAAAGCAGAACTGCCCTAAGGGAAAGATGAGAAACAAATGAAGATTCAAGAAAAGATGAAGACGCCAAACGCTGTATGGCATGATGTGGTAACATCTGAGGGAATATATGAGATGTCTGAACCAACACACATAGTTTATTAGGGTCAACAAAAGTTTAAATCAGAATTCCATGCCAGCTATGAATCAAAATAATGTTCCTGCCTCAATCTTTAGATATTTATTTTTCACTTAACATTTTCTGATGCTTTTAATTGAGACTTAGATATGCAAATAGCTATGACAAAGTAAGGACTTCCCAACAAGCTGGACAAATTTCTGGGTGATGCTTGCTGCAGTGGATCCCTTCTCAAAACCTCATGGGCTCTTAGGACTGGAAGGAGTTAACTTAACCCAGGCTTGCCTTTTTGGGTACAAACCTGTGTCTCTGAGAGGAAAAGCCACGTATCTGGCTGATGGCAGAACTAGACCCCAGTATCCCCATCTCTGATCCTTAAGCTTTCATCAATAAAAAGCCTTAACCCCAAGCACTCATAGCTGCTTAGACAGCTGTCCCCCAGCTGTTCTTACCAACCATAAGTTCTCTGCTACTGTCTCACCTGTCTGAGCAACCAGGTGTGTCCACCCACTCCAGATGGCAGTGACCTTTTCATTCTGGAAACAATGTGCTTCTATTTTCTGGGGCACAGGAAGGAAAGCAGCCTCAGTAGCCAGTTGCCCATGCTTGTTGCTTCCCCAAACATACACCTCTCCTGCATCTTAAACAAACAGAAGGGGAACAAAAGAGGTGAGGGAACATTAGTCCAAAATGATGGAAAATAACAGAAGTCTAAAAAATAAGTGGTTAAAAGAAGTTGTTTTATACTTACACGACAAGGTTGAGTGGAGCCAAGCAGGACACAAAATTTGTGTACACCATAATAACTTATTACAAGATTTTCAAAAATTCTATACATAAAAAACAAGGCCAAATGTTCTTAGTAGCTTAAGAAATAAAAATGTGTGGTTTTTCTCTTCATTTTTTCATTCAACAAATATTTATTCAACATCTACCATGTGTATGAGACACGTTTCTCTATTTTCTATGTTTTTAAAATATATGCCTATACTACCTTTTGTATGAAAAAAATGCTTTAACTTTTCAAAATAACAGGTTAAAAGATAAATTATTTAAGCTTAAATTTTTTAAACATAAGATTATTTCACTGCATGCCCTGTCCAGCAGAAAATATAATGCTATAGAATCGCATCTAGATAGCACTTCAGCTTGTTTTAACCTCACAATAATCCTGTGATACAAGCAGGAAAGTGACTGACTGACATTGTGATTTAACAGAAAGAGAACAAATTCAGAGTCAAGTGACTCTGGCTTCTATTCCTGGATCTGCTAACTAGCTATTGACCTTGGACAAATCACTTCCACCCTAAGACTTAGTTTCACTAGCTGAAAATTGGAAGGGAAGGCTGTTGGTCTGGAAGGGCAGACAATATGACTGATGACACTGGTAACAAGAATGACTGGCCGGTGACTGTGGCAAGCCAGAGAGTACGTGCCTGTCTAAAAGGCATTCACATTCAAAAATATTTTGTAAATGAAAGCCATACAAAATGAGGCCATGGGCTATAATTTAGCCTATGGCTTGTCAATTTGTGACTCCTCAGCTTTTCCAACCCTTATAATCTAAGGATCTACAACTGTACTACCCAATACAGTAGTTCACCACCTACATGTGGCTATTAAACACTTGAAATGTGGCTAGTCCAAACTGAGATACATTGTAAGTGAAATGCTACTCTCTCACACAATGGACTGCAAAGACTTAGTGCAAAAAAGAGTGTGGCTCATTATAATTTCATATGGGTTACATGTTGAAATAATATTTTGGATATACTGGGCTAAGTAGATATATTATTAAAATTAATCCCACCTGTTTCTTTTTACTTTTTGAAATGTGGCTCATATTATATTTCTATTAGCACTGTTCTAGAAGATAAATTAATCAAGGCTGGAAGATGTTAAATTACTTTTCAGGATCACATGGCTAATAAGGAGTCAAATAGGGCCTAGAAGCCAGGTCTTCTGCTTTCACTGCATTTTGTAGCTTCCCAATAAAACTTGATAGTATTGCTTGCCCTAGGGCAGTCTAGCATATTCCAAAAAACTGATGGAAAGTCAAACAGTATCATTAAGGGGCATTAGACTAAGGTTCGGAAGTCTCCAGTTCAAGTTCCATCTGTTACCTGAGCACTGTTTGACACTGGGCACATCACTTCACATTCTAGGTCGGTTTCCTCAACTCTAGAATGAGGGAGTATAAATCAGTGAAACCTTTTTGTCACTCGAGTGACCCTGCAACATTGACATTCTGCAATTCTATAAAGTGAATTTGGTGCATTCCATTCCCAGAGAGAGGTCAACCTCCTGGACTTCATCAGGGTGTGCAAAGTATGAAGACCTCTTACGAGATAGCAAAGAAGCCCCCTTAGCAAAGTATCAATCCATTAAGTGGACTGGTGAGCTACAAAGATGCCACTGACGATGAAGCCTGTGTAAACAACTTCACTTATCTTAGTAGCTCTAAACCATCTTTTTGAAAGTCAAACTGTCTTCCAGATGAGGATCATTATGCTGTTGCCTCAGCAGGTAAAATTAAATTCTGCTGCAATGCCAAATAGTTATATAATCTACAACCACTCCAGAGCAAATGTCTAAAGAGCATTGAACAAAATCCAATGTGTAACAGCTTGAACTAGATGAAGAAAGAGAGGGCTATTAATCTTTTTTTTTTTGAGACGGAGTCTTGTTCTGTCACCCAGGCTGGAGTACAGTGGTGTGATCTCGGCTCACTGCAACCTCTGTCACCCGGGTTCACGAGACTCTCCTGCCTCGGCCTCCTAAGTAGCTGGGATTACAGGCACGTGCCACCACACCCAGCTAATTTTGAATTTTTTAGTAGAAATGGGGTTGCTACTAAAAAACTCCATTTTTTAGCAGACCAGTGGCCAGGCTGGTCTTGAACTCCTGACCTCAAGTATTCCACCTGCCTCAGCCTCCATAGTGCTGGGATTACAGGTGTGAGCCACAGTGCCCAGCAGGGCTATTAATCTCCACAATCTTTAGCTCATTTTCAAAATATCAAAAACCATTTCACTTTGTGAATATACTAAAAATTACTAACTTGTATACTTTAAATGAAATTTAAATTCTTTGTATACTTTAAAAGAAATTTAATTTCTTACATATAAATTACATCTTAATTAAAATATTCAACATTTATATATAAATAACACCATAATAAAAGTGCCCTACATATGAAATAATAAATTTACTACCAACAAGAATTTTTAAGAAGTTGATGTTGGCAAACAATTAGACAAGCTCTAGGTTTACATACCATCAGTCATTTCAAATTAATTAGAACAAAACAGAAACACCTTGTAGTCTACTTTTATTCTCAGAAAAGAATGCCTTCTCCAACCCTCATTGACGGTGGGGCACGAACACACCACTTCTCACCCTAAGCTCTCCAGTCCTTCCTCTGTAAAAGGAAGGCAGGAACTGGATACCCAGTGGAGTCCCTTATAGTTGGCATTCATTTCAACTCAACACTTTTAACAAATATTAACATATAAATCTACCTAATGTGAGACACAAGTTAAAAGTAGGTGCTTTTTTTTATTAGATGTTTGTTTTAAATTCATTAAATAACAAATTATCTGCAGCTCAGAATTTGCAAAGCATTTAAACTTACATATTATGGCTCCCGTGCTCTTGAAATAACAACTTCTCAGCTGGGCTGCATTGCAAATTTGATGTCGAAGAATGCATACCACCATTAATTTACATATATTATGGGCACACCTGAATTTTCACATAAAACACTAAGTATGGAAGTCCCTCCTCTTTGCTTAAAAAATAGAATACATTCAACTCTGTAAGAGGTCTTACCAAACAAAATATTATAAACCTCTCAGATGTATAGTCTCCAGTCTACCAGCAGGGGTCAGGGCAATGTGGGCCAAAGAGAAGGGATTACTGTCACTTTCAAGAAAATGCTGCATTGCCTTGGAAGGAAAAGTCACTAGACAGTTTATACTGTATTGGCTCGGTGTTTCAAATGGAAGAATGAATGCGCAGCCAAAGAGAGAAATATAGTGTACAATAAAAAAACAGTTAAGATAGAAAAACAGATAGATCAAAGAGATGAAGTGGATAAATTAGAGAAATATATAACAATATAAAATATTCACAAAACTATATATCTAGAGTTAGATATATAGATACACAGATTAGATATTACAAAGATTAAAGATAAATAAAACAGATATATAGGTAAACAGAGTAGATAGACAAATGGAGATTGATAAATGGATTAGAAAGATAAAGATAGATAAAACAGGTTACTTTGAGATTGGACAACTAGAGAGTATACACAGGTAGAGAGCTTAGACGGTTATAATACATACCCAAATAGATTAGATGGATAAGACAGCAGCTTCTGCCCTCATAATCGTAGGTATATGAGAAAACTACAAAGAATTCATAATTATATAATACACTGTGTTATCCATATACGTTATATATAAATTTACTGTTGATTACATGATTTGACAACCACCATTACCCTGGGAGGAAGACATTATTATCCTTATTGTATAGTTAAGAAAGCAAACTCAGATGAAATGGAAGTGAGCCTATGTTTGCAATTCATGATTTATATGTATTACATTTAATTCTCATAACTACCCACAAAGTCTTTTACAGACAAGAAGATGGTCTCAGAAAGGAAAAGTAATTTGCCTAACAGCATACTAGTGGTAGCACCAGAATTCCAGCTCCAAAGTCTACGACATTCCCTCTGTATTTCAGTATCACCACTTCGGGCAGTCACATACAGAATCCTGAATGGCATGTTAAACCGTGAAAGAGCTGGTACCTACCTGTTAATGAAGCTGAGTGGTCTGAGCCAGCAAGAACACACATTGCTTTAGAATTCTCTAGACCTATAAAAGAAAAAATTTTCTTCTGAATTACATTTATAACAGAACAAACTGGGCAGAGGCACTCAGCCAGTACCACCTGGGCATGGGAGAGACTCAGCCAGTGCAGGCAGGCCTGAGTCAGCAGCACTGGCCAAGAAGATGGTTGGCATTGTAGGGAGCCTGGTAACACGCCAGGAGATTGAACAATCAAGTAAATATATTCAGGATAAAGGAGCCAGATTCATCACTATCAAAGAGGGGAGGAAAGGTATAGATATGAAAAGGGGAAAGGCTATAATCAACCATGTAATATTGGATAGTAATTGGAAAAATCAGTGTAAATTCATGATTTCTAGTAGAGACAGATAGTTATAGGTGTGTGTATGTAAAAATGTGTGTGCATGTGTGTGTGTCTGTGTGTCTATTTCCTAACTCCAGCAGTTGAGTGGGTCTACATCAATGACATCTCATACATTCAGCTGCTATCACATGCAGGCACTTAAATAACCCCAAGCCTCCTAAGAACACACAGTCAGAACCAGATTCTGAACTGGGCTTCTTTCTCCAAATTCAGCACTTTTCCTTCCTTAATTACACTGCTAAAAGTGGAGCCAGCCTGTGATGACATGCAGTCTAGCATGCAGATAGATGCCGACTTATTCTGTAACTTTTTTTTCTGACACTTCTTTTAAATTAGTAACTGTTGTAATAAAATGGCCCTCACACCTTCAAGTGTCCTCTGGAATGATAACAGGACAAAGCAGATGTTTTCACCCACGTTCACCAGAGAGGAAGTACTGGGCCCCTAATGGCCAGGTGAGGAGGGGACAGCCAGGGTTCCAGCTCCAGAACCTTTGGCAATGAGGTGAGTACAGGAGGACGAAAAGTGAAGGACTTTGAGGACTGGAAGTTGATGATCCATTCTAATGTCTCATCAGAGAATTCCCCCAAAACCAACTCTGAATCTAAGCTGTGCCCCACCCAAACAGATGCCAAACAGGTTGTTTAAATGAAATAAAATAAAAAACATTTTTTCCCTCTAATAACAGGTCCTGTGCTAAAATATGGAGCAAAATGACACACCGTTTCCACTCTTTAAAAGTTTATAATCTTTAGCATATGAGAAAACATACAAACAATTCGTAATAATACAGTATATTGTGCTATCCATACATGTGAAGTTAATGCAGTGAACACTAGAAAAGAAAAGGTCTTTACTGAGAAAGGTGTATCTGAGCTAGGCCTAGCACTTTGGGAGGCCGAGACGGGTGGATCACGAGGTCAGGAGATCAAGACCATCCTGGTTAACACAGTGAAACCCCGTCTCTACTAAAAATACAAAAAAATTAGCCAGGCGTGGTGGCAGGTGCCAGTAGTCCCAGCTACTTGGGAGGCTGAGGCAGGAGAATGGCATGAACCCGGGAGGCGGACCTAGCAGTGAGCTGAGATCGCGCCACTGCACTCCAGCCTGGGCGACAGAGTAAGACTCCATTTCAAAAAAAAAAAAAAAAAAATTCTTAGAATTTTTCCCAGAGGGAACACAAAGGAAAAGGCATTTCAGGCAGAGGTAACAGTTTGCCCATAAGCACAGAGAAATGAGAAGGCAGGATATGCCTGGGGAGAAGTGAATACCTTGATGAAGAAGACAAAAATGTTTGAGAAGTCCAAGTTTACATTATACATGTTTCTAATGTCATGTGAAGTGGACTACCTGTCCCACATCCAATGCTCCTTCTCCTTTCTATAGAGAGTACCTTCCCCAGCTCAACCCATGGGTTTCAGGGAAGCTAAGCCCACCCCTAGCTGAAAGACAACACCTCCAGGACTTAGAAAAATCAGAATGATCTCAACACCCAATTACATCACTCCCACTGCAACCCACCCTTTCCTATTCTTCCCCTACCCCTTCCCACCACCCTCGAAAATCCCTGATTTGTTCCAGGCAACAGAAGAAGTAGTTACAAGTCTCCTATACAAGTTTTTCCTACAGCCAAGCCTGGGCAAACTCAGTCACAAAGTAGAAGAGTGAGAAAGCAGAAAAGGGAGAAGAGGAGGAAATGGAGACATGGTGCTGTATACAGAGGGAGAAAGGCCCACAAGGAGAGCAGAGAGAGAGAAAGAAAGAGAGAGAGAGACAGGGGAAGAAGGGTGGGGAGAAGAAAAGGAAGGAGAAAATACAGACCAAATGACCAACAGACATATGGGCAGAACACATGTTACCTACTCGTATTTTCGCGTAGAGAGATTTCCCTGTGGGAACACTCCTGGCCCCTCTGTCTACATCCTCACTCACTCCTGCTTCCTTTTTGGGAGAAGGAACTGGCCATGCAAGGCATGGTCCTCCTGGGTTCTCTCTTTGGGGTGTGCCTGCCCGAAGAGAGGGTACATCCTCATGTCCTCTTGGTCAGGCGTTAAGTTTAGCAGGGCCAACTCTATACAGCTACCCCAGTGCTTGGTGGGTAAATTCAATCTGAGATTCAGAATTAGGGGTTTGAAGACAATATATAGTCATAGTGAGCCTCTAATCATGTCTTCCAACCCAGCTTTTAACAGTTCTAGAGTTACCATTTCAATCTCCACCTACCTGACCTGCATCTATGCCTCAATCAGTTCCAAACTCTGGCAGCAAAGAGGGTTGCTTCTACTAGGTCAAAAAAAAATGCCAGCAAGACTAACAGACCAACTAATAGAGAAAGTTAGAGAGACCAAGAAATAGCAAAATCAAAAATCCATTTAATCCTCTTCTGCATGTTTATGTCTCTACTTCCTGACAAAGAACAAATATAGGACTAAAGAAAGAAGCATCTTACCTGTCACTCTGCTTGGTTCCTTTGCTGTGAAAAACAATGGAAGAGACTGCCCACGGCACAACCGTCGTCCACATGATGCCAAACCAGTCCCCCACTGGAACACGATGCCACTCGCTTCCCAACAGAATGGAAGAGAAAACAGAGAAGATGCACATCAGGGTAAGACTAGATTGCTCTTTCAACCTCACTGCTATGAGAAATTCCCAATTCTTTCTCAATTAATATGAGTGTTTTGGAGAAGCTCAATTGCTTCAAGAGGTCCTATAACTGGTCCAGGGATTACCACCAAGCCAATCACAAATCCAGTCTTTAGGACAGACTAAGACCAACAAAGCAAATTCCAATATCACATAACTTCCTACGAAAAGTTCCAGGACACTCCTCCAGAGTCAAATCAGTGGAATGACACCTTATTCATGATTAACCTGAAAAGACAACTCAGACCCCAGACAAAGCAGAAAAGAACCTTGAAGATCATCAAATCCATTCCTCACATTCAGCAGATGAGAAAACTGAGGCCCTGAAGAGAGGATGTGATTTGTCTCCTCAGGCAGGAAGATAACAGCAGAGAAAATGCCAGGACTCAGCTCTCCTAACACCTAATGTAGTGCCCTTTCCACGACACCAAGATGAATTCAAAGATTCATAATTGCCAAGTAAACACATATTTATGACTGCAAGATAGCTTCTTAATAGCCATGATTTCAGTGGAATGGCCTTTTACTTTCATGCCCACTGAATCTAATTCATGTACCTATGTTCTGAACCTCATAAACCTCATACAAATGCAAAGATGAAATTCTAGATATTTGATCTACAGTCAGGTGTGTGAAACTAGGATCCATCACCCAACAGCAACATTAAGGTTCTGCTCCTTTGGGAGTATCCTATAAACAGCAGTCCTTTTTTAGGCTATAAACAGACAAGCCTGTTTTGTGAAAAATAAGCTATGACCACTGAGCACAATGTGAGCAAAGCACAGTGTTGAAATAAAAACTTACAATCTCTTCAACAAATTGACTTCAAGAGGAAAAAAAAAAAGAGCAAAAACTTTGTAAGAAACTTCAGATAGCTGACAGGAGATTAATATCCAGAATATATAAAGAACTCCGAAAACTCAACAACCAAAAGAAACAACTCAATTAAAAAATGGGCGAAGATGCAATCCCAGCATTTTGGGAGGCTGACATGGGAGGATTGCTTGAGCCCAGGAGTTTGAGAACAGCCTGGGCAATATAGTGAGATCTCATTTCTACAAAAAATTTAAAAATTAGCCAAGCATGGTGGCGTACACCTGCAGTCCCAGCTGCCTGAGGTGGGAAGATCATTTGTGCCTGGGAGTTGGAGGCTGCAGTGAGCCAAGATCACGCCACTGCACTCTAGCCTGGGCAACAGAATGAGATGCTGTCTCAACAAAAAAAGCGAGGGAGGAGGGCGCAGTGCAAAGGATGTGAATAGACATTTCTCCAAGAAGATATACAAATGTCCAGTAAAAACATGAAAAGATGCTCAACATTTCTAACCATCAGGGAAATGAAAACCGGTATCACCTCATACACATTTTGATGCTACTATTTTTAAAAAACAGAAAATAACAAGTGTTGGTGAGTTTTTGGAAAAATTGGAACCTCGTGCACTCCTGGTGGAAACAAAATGGTACAACCTCTGTGGAAAATAGTATGGTAGTTCCTCAGAAATTAAAAATAGAATTACCATATGAACTAATAATTTTAATTCTGGGTATACATCCAAAAGAATTGAAAGCAGGATCTTGAAGAGATATTTGTACACCCATGTTCATACCAGCATTATTCACAATAGCTAAAACATGGAAGCAACTCAAATGTCCACTGACAGATGAATGGTAAGCAAAACGTGATATATCCATACAATGGAATATTATCCACTTTAAAAAGTACCTAAACGCTGACATATCCTACTCCATGGATGAACCTTGAGGACATCATGCTAAATGAAATATGCCAGTCACAAAAAAGACAAATACTGTATGATTCCACTTAGATGAGGGACTTACAGTAGTCAAAAGTATAGAGACAGAAAGTAGAATAGTGACTGCCATAGGCCAGTGGAATGGGGAATGGGGAGTTATTGTTTAATGGGTATAGAGTTTCAATTTTGCAAGACAAAAAGTTCTGGAGATGGATGGTGGTGGTGATTGCACAATGATATGAATGTACTTAATACACTTAAAAATGGTTAAGATAATAAACTGTATACTATGTATATTTTACCATGATAAAATTAAGAAAAAAATAATTTTTTTAAAAAAGAAAGACTTGTGATACATATCAACTAATTACAATATGTAGACCTCATTCAGGCTGGGCACAGAGGCTCACACCTGTAATCCCAACACTTTGGGAGGAGAAGGCAGGAAGACTGTCAGAGGCTGGGAGTTCAAGACAAGCCTGGGCAACATACCAAGACCCCATCTCTACGAGAATAAAAATTTAAAAATTAGCTGAGTGTGGTGGCACATATCTGTAGTCCCAGCTACTTGGAAGGCTGAACCTAGAGGATCGCTTGAGCCCAGAAGTTTGAGGTCACAGTGAACCATGAACACACCACTGCACCCCAGCCTGGACAACATGGGGGGACCCTATCTTAAAAACACATACACACATATATGTATATATATGTATGTGTGAGTGTGTGTGTAAATATATATATGTTTCTGTGTGTGTGTATATGTGTGTGTGTGTATATATATAGGCATGGGAAGAACCGTATCCCCCTAAAATTCAGATGTTGAAATTGTTGAAACCCTAATGCCCACTGTAACTAGATTTGCAGATGGGGGCTATGGAATGCAATAAAAGTTAAAGGGGGTCATACGTGTAGGGCCTTAATCTAATAGGACTGGTGTCCTTATAAAAAGAGGAAGAGACATCAGAGATCTCTCCCTCTCCACAGGCACACCCAAAAAAGGCCATGCAAGAACCAAGCAAGAAGGTGGTCACCTACAGGCCAGGAAAAAAAAAAAACTCACGAGAAACCAATCCTAACAACACAATAATCTTAAGACTTTTAGCCTCCAGAATGGTGAGAAAATAACTGTCTGTTCTTTAAGCCTCCCAGTTTGTGGTATTTTGTTATGGCAGCCCTAACAGATTAGTACTGTGGTACATCCATACCAACAAATACTACTCAGCAATGAAAAGGAATGAATTACTGATATACACAACTTGGATGAATGTCTAAGGAATTATGTTGAGTGAAAAAAGCCAACCTCAAAAGGTTATATACTGTATGATACCATTTATATAACATTTTTGAAATGACAACATCATAGAGATGGAGAACAGAAGAGTGCTTAGCCTAGGGCTGAAGTGGTTATAGGCAGGTAGAAATAGGTGTGGCTATAAAAAGGCAACAGGAAGGATCCCTGTGGTAATGGAACTGTTCTATATCTTGACTGTATCAATGTTAATATCCTCATTATGTTATTGTACTATAGTTTTGAAAGATACCATTAGGAGAAACTGGGAAAGAACACACAGGGTCTGTTTTATTTTTGCAACTGCATGTGCATCTGCAATTATCTCAAAATAAAAAGTTGAATTTTTTTTTAAGTATAATCAATGCTAAGCCCAGGACTATCAGCACAGTCTGCATTGAGCTCTTCCTCACCTCCTCTCTCCTTCCTCCACTCCACAACTGGACTCACGAAACACCTGAACCTCAGCTGCCACAGCCAATTAGTGCTGTCCTTCAGTTCGAAAGGAGTAAGAGCAGAAAAAATGAAAAGGAGAGAGATAAAAGGGTCACTGTTCTTCCCACACGCCACCTCCCTGTCTCCCTCACACACAGACTGTCAGTCCCATCACCCACTCACAGTATAGGAGACAAGCTCACTTAAAGCTTTTAAATTAATAAACATTAAAATCCATTAGGAAGGCAGTGCAGTTCCCTGCAAAGAATATGAGCCTTAGGATCCAAACCATCCTAGGCTCTGATCCCAGCTCTACGTTACTCCCTGTGTAAGCTTACACAAGCACTTTAACTCTGTGCCTCAGTTTCTTCACATGTAAAATGTAACTCGCATCACTTCCTGGTTGTGAGGATTAAATAATCAAATAAATAGCACCTAGCATCATACCTAGAACATAAAGAGCTAGAAAACTTCATTTCCTTCCTCTCTACCTGCTAATGTCTTTCCCACATGACTTCTGCCTTATGTTCTCTCCTTTTCATCAGAACCACAATGCAGCAGGACCCTTTGAAATATTCCCTAAATGGTTTTTCTCCTAAAGTTAAGTTTCCTCTTATTATAGACCTATTTTAAAAGGCGGGGGGCAGGCTGGGCACAGTGGCTCACACTTGTAATCCCAGTACTTTGGAAGGCCAAGGCGGGAGGATTGCTTGAGGCCAGAAATTCAAGACCAGCCTGGGCAACATAGCGAGACCCTGTCTCTACAAAAAAATCTTAAAAATTAGCAGGGCATGGTGGCATGCACCTATAGTTCTAGCTACTCAGGAGGCTGAGGCAGTTAGACAGCTTGGGCTCAGGAGTTCAAGGCTACAGCAAGCTATGATCAAGCCACTGCACTCCAGCCTGGGCAACAGAGTGAGACCCCATCTCTAAAAATTATTAAAAATAAAAATAAAAAAATAAAGATAAAATGATCACCTGTAGCAGCTAATGCATGTCTCAGTCCAGCAGCAATACAAACAACCTTCTCTTTATGGAGCTGTCAAAATAAAGAAAAGGATTTAGATCTCAGAACCATCCATCTACAAAATTTTATGTAATTTATACCAAATACAATGCAGTACGGTCCTCATTATGGGTCTGACTGGTTTAAAGCAACCACTTCCCCCAATATTTCCACCCATAAATACCTCTATATTTATCCCTAAAATAAAAAAATATATCTTTTAAAATACCATATCACAATACCATATGACAACAATTCTCAGGGCTGGGAGGCACTTCTAAGGTCATCTAGTCCAAGAGTTAGTAAATGTTTTCTGTAAAGGGACAGTTAGTAAATGTTTTACAGGCCACAGTTTCTGTCACACTACTTAGCTCTGCCATTGTAACATAAAAGCAGCTCTAGACTTCCATAAATGAATGAGCATGACTGTGTGCCAGTAAGACTTTATTTACCAAGGGCTCAAAGTTTCCCAACATGATCTAGTCCAATCCCCAACCAACAACACCCCACCAAGTAGTCACCCAACTCCTGCCAAACACCTACCCCTAGTGACATAGGGATCGCCATTTCCCCAGGTGCCTGTTCCACCTTTGCACAGTTCCATTTATCTCTTTAGGTGGAACCAAACCTATCTGCCTGCAGCTTCTGACAATGCTTTCCAAATATTTGAAGACAGTTGTCATGTCCTCTCTAAGACATCTTGTAGTGGTTTTAAAAATAGGTCCTCAAATTCTTTGCTACTCCTCCCTTCAAGATGTGGAGCTTAATACCCCTCCCCTTGTGTGGGCTGGACTTAGTGACATGCTTTTAATAAAGAGAATAAAGCAGCAATGAGTGACTCAGAGTCTAGGCGAAAAAAGGCACTAAGGCTTCCTGCTTAGCATCTCTCCCTCTCTCTCTCATCACTCCTGGGGGAAACCAGATGCTATGTCTGAAAAGTCCAATAGAAAGGTCCACATGGCAAGGAACATGAAACCATTAGGGCTTTACCACATTTGTTTATTTACAGGTCCACGGAGATTGCAAGCAGACCCAGCTAACATCTCTACTGCAACTTCATGAGAGACCAGCTAAGCTGTTCCTAAATTCCTGACTCTCCAAAACTGTGACATAATAAATGTTTGCTGTTCTAAGCTGCTAAGGTTTGCAGTAATTTGTTACACAGCAATAGATAACTAATGAAGATCTTTTCTTCAAAGCAAATATCCCCCATTCATCAGTCATCACTGGGTTTCAAATTCCCTTCCCCTCCTGGTCTTCACTTCTCTAAATATGCTCTAGTTGTTCAATCTTTCTCTTTTAAAGGAACTCTATAGCATAATCATAACCCCATTAAGGCTTATCACATTTGTTTATTTACAGGTCCACAGTGTCTTTCTAAACTTTAGGACCCTCAAGGGCAGGACCTCAGTCTTATATACCTTTATGCCCAGGGCCTAAGCACCAAATCCACAGCAAAACACAACATCCCAGATGCAGGCTGAACAGCAGAAAGGGCTAAGCTCTGGCCTTCCTTCTTCTGGAAACTATACCTCTGTCAATGGAGTCCACAATCACATCAGCTTACGAGAAGATCAAATCTTAGTGTTAATACAATTTGAACATACTGTCCTTTATATTTTCCTTTTGTTTTTCCCCAAAAAACTAACTGAAGGGCTTTACATGTGACTTCAGTCTCTTTAACACCACTCACCTCCACCTCTTACTCTCCATCCCAACTGTTGCTGCTTTAGTTTGAGCCACAATCATTTCATTTGGATTGTTAGCAAGAGTTTCCTAAGTAATCTTCCTTCAATCCATCTTCCTATCTGACCTCCCTACCGTGCTGTTCTTACCATGTGTCACATACAACCACCCTGATTGCCCCATTCCCACCCACTCTACCCTGGAACTCCCACCTCTTCCTTATATTCCAACCATACTGAACTACTTACGATATCCCAAACTCTCCTGTTTTATTCCGTTGCACCTTTGCTTACATGGTTCCTTCTGCCTAGAATGTTCTTCTTTTGCACCCACTCTGAGCATACTCCTATCCCAAGACAGGTAAACCTCTATTTAACTTTTGAGACTTAGCTTAAACCTCTTCTCACCCCACCTTCCCCTAGATGCTCAAAACTCCCTCCTTTGGGGATATACATGCATCTGTCATAGTTCTGACATGGTATTACATTTAAGTATTTATGTGCCTATCATGTCCTACCAAACTATAAAGCTCTCAACTGCTAGGACAGGTCTTATTCAACTTTGCTCCCACTGCCTAAACATAGTACCTACACAAAACTGTTGTCATTAAATAAATGAATGAGGCCGGGCGCCGTGGCTCACGCTTGTAATCCCAGCACTTTGGGAGGCCGAGGCGGGCGGATCACGAGGTCAGGAGATCGAGACCACGGTGAAACCCTGTCTCTACTAAAAATACAAAAAATTAGCCGGGCGTGGTGGCAGGCGCCTGTAGTCCCAGCTACTCGGAGAGGCTGAGGCAGGAGAATGGCGTGAACCCGGGAGGCGGAGCTTGCAGTGAGCCGAGATTGCGCCACTGCACTCCAGCCTGGGCGACAGAGCGAGACTCCGTCTCAAAAAAAACAAAAAAACAAAACAAAACAAAACAAAATAAATAAATAAATAAATAAATAAATGAATGAATGAATTTCTATTAAATTTCTCTTTGGCACATTGCTCCTATTGTTGCATAGAATATCACCTGTCAAAATGTTTTTACCTTCTGATTCTGTCATCCAACATATTTTAACCATTGTTCCTCTATTCCTTAATTATATAAAGTATAATTAAGCTAAATTAATTGTAACTTATATGTAGGTGCTTACAAGGCCATCTATTTGCAATTGGGAGCTATAATACTTCCTTCAGGGACTACAGAGCCTAGACATTGTGCATACCACGGGAACCATGACCCCAAATAACAGTCCACAGACTAATAACTGAGTTCAGCAAGCTGGCAGGGGCAGACCCAAGCTTTCTCTAGGGAAAAAACATCTCCCACTATTAATCAGAGTTTAGGGAAATTAGACCGGAGTGGGCAGCTTAGGTGGTAAAACTCATTTTTGATTCAAGCATATTTCTTTAAAAATTCTATATTCCTATTATGATCACTTACAATATAAACTTCACAAAAAGGAGTAATTTTAAGTATGATGCACTGAAGTAAAGACCTGTGAACTAGAGCCAAGAGTCCTGTTTAACACTTGTTTTGTCCAATATGGTAGCCACTACCTACACATAGCGCTTGAAAACTTGAAATGTGATTACACTAAACTGAGACATATTGTAAGTAAAAAATGCACACCAGAGTTCAAAGACCTAGTACAAAATCAGTATAAAATATCTTGTTAATAATTTTTATACTGAATTAGCTGGGAATGGTGCCAGGCACCTGTAATCCCAGCTACTCGGGAGGCCGAGGCAGGGAACTGCTTGAACCCAGGAGGCGGAGGTTGCAGTGAGCCGGGATCGCGCCACTGCACTCCAGCCTGGGCGACAGAGCGAGACTCCGCCTCAAAAATAAAAACAAAAACAAAAAATAACCTTATACTGATAACATGCTGAAATAACAGGCAAATCTACAGGGACAAAAAGTAGATTAGTACTCACCAGGGGCTGAGGGGAAGGGAGAATAGGAATTGACTGCTATTAAGTACATAGTTTCTTTTGGTGGTAATGAAAATGTTCTAAAATAAGATAATGATATTGGTTGCTCATCTCTGTGGATATACATTTTAAAGGGGTTAATTTTATGGTATGTGAATTATAGCTCAATAATGCTGTTATTTTAAAAATTAATTTCACCTGTTTCTTTTTTAAATGGGGCTACTAGAAAATTTTAAATTACATATGGCTCATATTATATTTCTACTGGCTAGCACTGGCCTATACCATTTGCCCAGCTTAGTGTCTTTCGACAAATAACTTCTATCTGGACCTATTTCTAACATAATTTCCATTATTACTAACTTTAGAACTGTAAAATGTCATCAATATCCTTATAAGATGTATTACTTTTATTGTTTTATTTCACAAAACTTCATATGAAGTGTATGAAAACTAACAGAGGTTTTCATTCACAGCGTCTACCTCCCAACTTAATTTTTCCCAGAAGCACCTATTTTTCAACTCAAATTCTCCTACTCCATGGGTTTTCAGGGATCGTGACAGCCTTTTATTCTGGGGAGAGATAGGTTAATACCTTGGAAACACTTTAACAGGTCATGGGCAAGCTAAATATTAACTGTCCTCACCTCAATGGCCTGGGGAACCACACATCTTTGAGGTCCATGAGGAACTCCTAACTGGCCAAAGTAGTTGGATCCACATGATAGAACTTGACCATTTTCTGCAAAATACAAATACTTAAATTGCAAATCTATGAAGTAAGATGTCTGTGACCAATGGGTAAATGCTGCAGGGTGAGAGATGCAAAGGGGATGAGGGGAAGTGCTTCAGTGCATTCAGACCATATTCCCTGCTTTTATTCCTCTGGGAATGAAAACACTGGGCACCAGGTTAAGCGCTCTACACAGATTGTCTATTCTATTCTCTCATTAATAACAGATTATCTGTGTAGAACACTTAACTCAGTGTCTAGTATTGGGATGGGAGGATAGTAATTTCTCACTTTTCATGTTTCCATGTGACAAAATTTCCATTAGTAAAACACTCCAGCTTTTCTCCCTGCCCTTCCCCATCCTCACTGCTTTGTAGGGGACAGCAGTCATGTAACCAACTGGTGAGCTTAGGAGACGGGACAGGACATGTGTGGCTTGGCACCTCCCTCTCAGTCATTCTAGGCTGACACATAGGAAGCATTTCCCTGTGGGGAAAGCCTAGCGATTTGGGGGTAAGTTTGGACCAGAAGAATATTAGGACCACTGGTCTCACAATTAATCCTGTTCTCCAATTTAGCCTTTACCAGTGAAAAGCCAATAGTTTTTAATCTCCAGTACTGACTTCTCTGTGCTTTTCTCACAACTGGCTCCAAATGTGAGCAGGAAAGAGCATTATCTACTGACTCCTCACAATCCAAAACATAGGCTCACAATAAACACTTTATAAATCATAATTATTATTTAGATTCTAATAATTACCATCAAATTCAACACATATTACAGAACCCCTCCACAGAGAAGGATGGTGACACTTGAGCAGGGTTTTAAAGCTGGGATTCGAGTCTATCAAATAGACAAGAGGGGCTGGTCCAGACAGACAGAAGAGCATATACTGCTCGGTATGACTAGAAAGAAAAGTATGAGGAGTGTGGAGAATAAGAGACAAGGCACAAAGATAGCTAGGGAACAGTTACAGAAGGCCAACGCTACAAAGCTAGGAATCTGAGCTATGTCTGGGAGAATCCACAAGGGTTTATGACAGGAGAGTGACAGAAGATGCCTTTACCAGAGGACCGTGGCAAAGAGGGAGCCTGGTCAGAAACCACAGATGGTCCTTTAAATCCAGAATGGCCAGCTAGACAGAGCAAAGCTGAACAGAGAGGTCAAAACTGCTTCAAGGGAACAGACGTCAGCTGACAAAGTAACTACTGCTGGCTGTTCCCAAGTGCATTATTCTAATAACCCTCTGGCCATATCCTATCCTGCTACCTGGCTTCACAAAGACCAAACAGATCTGCTCAACACCATTTATTAAAAAAAAATAAAAATAAAAAATCCCACAGTGGGAAAAAGCTGTCATCACTGATTTGGCAACCACTATTGTCTCATATTCTCCTACCACATTCCCCATAAGTAACCCTTTGCTGCCACTGCTGGCTACTGGCCAGCTACCCAAGGCACGCGGCTATCATGAACTTTTGGGACAGGAAGTGGCCACCACTAGTGATCTAGTCTATTCCTTGCTCTCTGACTAAAGTTTTCCACCCCAATCCCAGTCTCCTTTACTGTTAAACTCTCCTTAGAAAAGGTAGTCCATAACTTTCCTTGACAACCAGAGGGAAAATTTGTGTGTGCTTTTTATGTATTTTTATTTATTTTGAGATGGATTATTGCTCTGTCGCTCAGGCTGGGGTGCAGTGGCGCAATCTCGGCTCACTGCAACCTCCACCTCCCAGGTTCAAGTGATTCGCCTGCCTCAGCCTCCCAAATAGCTGGGACTACAGAGTAGCTGGGACTATAGGCATGGGGTACCACACCTGGCTAATTTCTGTATTTTTAGTAGAGACGGGGTTTTACCATGTTGGCCAGGGTGGTCTCAAACTCCTGACCTCAAGTGATACACCCGCCTTGGCCTCCCAAAGTGCTGGGATTACAATTGTGAACCACTGCACCCGGCCTTGTGTGTGCTTTTTAAACAACAAAGAGGCTTTCATTTAATCTGCAGTCACCACCATCATACTGTTCTCACCCAAATCCTTTGTGGTGATAAAAATTTACCTAGGAGTGAACTCACTTGTAAGTATAATGGTAAAATCCCAGCCACAGGCCACCTGTTGGATGGGACAGCCAAAGAGGGATTTGCAGGGGGTAAAATATGGGATATCCTCTGTGTGACCAAGCCCCAGTTGCCCATCTTTGTTCAGGCCACAAACAAAGAGGTCTCCTCCATCTGCAAAATATAAAAAAATCAGTGACAGTGTGCACAGGTAAAAACACAACTGCAAAATGGACAAAAAGATTTCACTAATTATTTGGAGTCTCAGACCAATAACTTTTTTCCCATCGAAGTTAATAAGCTGTGTATGTTCATGTATTCTGGAGCAAACAACACAAGGCCAAGCGCCTCAAACTAATACCTATGTAGAAACTTCAAGTCTTGCAGCAGTGGTCAATCAATCACCAAACTGAGCATCTACTGGAACAAAAAGCCAACATTTATTCAACACTGAGAATGTGCCAGGTACTGTTTTAAGAGCTTTTTGTGCAGGGCAGACTTATCCTTTAGGCACAGTGTCTAGGGCCCACAATGCTTTCAGAGGCCCACAGAGTGGCTTAATTTTTCGTTATTTTGAAATGAGAAAAAGATAATATAGTAACAATACATACGTAACACTAAATCCGGAGTGGATTATATTAATATCCACCTTTATACCAACACAGTTGTAAAATATAATTTTATTTCTTTACAAAGGAAGGGGTCCGTAAAGGGAAAAGCACCAAGGACCCCTGAGAGTCGGAATGGAGCCCTGCTAACTCACTGGTTCTCTTCACCCACCATTATTATCCTCAAGTAATCGATTCAGAAACTGTGGCTATTTGCCCAAGGTCACACAGATAATAAGTCACAGAACCAGGATCTGAACCCAGAGATTTGATTCCAGAGCTCATGTTCTCAACCAGATGCACTATGACCCCCTTTACAACATTGTAGCACTTGTACTACTTGTTAAGTGCTATCCTAGATACAGTAAGGGAAGATTAAGGGAAATAACACAGTTTTTGCTCTCAAGGAATATCCAATCTAATTACAAAGACTTCTAACTCCTATGGTGTAAAATATACATTGTAACTCTGCCACTAATTTGCCTTGTGATGTTAAGCCATCAGTGTTCCTTTCTGAGTTTCATTTGTATAATGGAGGGGGTCGGGGAAAGGGGTGGCCTAGAAGATCTCTGAAGTCCTTCTAGCCCTGAAAATCTAGGATCTTCTGATGGTAATGCAGCTCTTTCACAAAAATGTTTCACAAAAATACATTATTTTCCTCTGCAAAATACAAAAGGATGAAAGATGGCAATATCATATCCACGGGAAAACATCTAAATAAGAAAATGAGTGACTATCTACTTTTGAAGGAAATTACCTGTGACAACTGCAGAGTGGCCCCCTCCTCCTGTGATCCTCCTGACACTCCTGGGTTTACAGAAGTCATTCAGTTGCTGCGGCAACAGCACATCTTCCTTATGGCCGAGGCCAAGTTGCCCATAGCTATTTGCACCCTAGGGATGAATAAGCCAAGGATGAAAAAGTGTGGGAACCACAACTGTCGATGTCTATTTACCTGTCTCTGTCTTTCTCACCCTGACGTAGCTCTCAGAGCCTATAACAGATGAGATTTCTTAGGCTCATTTAAAAAAAAAAATTTTAGCTCCTTCATGGCAAATACTCACAGCACTGTTTATTCAAATATATAATAACAAGCACCAGAAAACAACACATAACCCTGTCTCCCCACTCCTGATCTGTAATCCCATTAGTAAGAGACTCATGACCGTAACAGTGGAGGAAATTCATGTACAGGAAAGTTCCTAGGTAGGCACCCTGGCAGGCTTAATTTACTGGGGCAAAGGACAAATGCCCTGCTTGGCCTCCTATAGCAGCTGAAGAAACCACACTTTTTTCTACCTCAGGCCCCAGAAGGCAAAGTGGCGATGCTAGCCATGGCTGGAGGGGACATGAGTCCTATGAGGTCCTTGGCCTAGCCCAACCCTCAGAAGGTAATGGGGTAAAGTGGCCTTTCCTCTTAGGGTGGCCATGAAAAGAGAGGCCATATCCTAAATCAAGGTTCTTCTGACTGAGAACAAGACAGCCTCTTGAGGAGGAGGGGCTTCTCTTCTCTAGAGAGAGTTCTGGGCTGCGAGTCCTTGGCAGGAGTATCTCGTATCTCTCCTTACCCCCTCCTCCTGCACCCATGCCACCTCACTGCTTTCCCTAGCTGAACTTCAGCCCCCAAATGAGAACACTATCCAGCACGTTTCAAATAAATTATAAATATGGACACAGAATCCAAACAAAGTTCCAGTAGAAGCTGCTGACAGACCCCTACAGGGGCCAGCCTGAAGAAAAATGAAGGTCATTCCTTTGTTATCTGCGTCTCTGAGCTGTGGGCAAAACTGTCTCCCCTTGTCCTTGAGTAATCATGGGGACAGCTCAGGACAGAGAGAGTTTCAGACTTAGAAACACCCTTACCCCAACTCCTTTCTTCCCTCCTCAAATCCCTTCCCCAAAATCTGAAAAGAAAAATAATAATAATTCGCTCACTGAAAGACTCTGGAGCATTTGGGAATGTAAATCTTACCCTTCCTTTGTCAAGTGGTAAACTGACTAAAGAGGAAATGACCTGTTGGGCTCATTCTTAACGGCTGTTATATGCAACCCACATTTAGATGGAGGCCCCATCCTCAGAACACCATGATTTCCATACGAGAAGAGTCCTCAGCATCCACAACTCAGCCAGTGATATTCCTCATCTTTCCCTTCTTATGCTCCAGCCCCCATGTATTGCCTTTGGGAGACAGCACAGGGGTTCCTTCTGATAAAAGCTAACTATCTAGGGAAGCTAAGGGAAGAAAAAAATGGGAGAGAAATGGCATCAAAATGGGAGGGCAACATCCTGGAATTAGTTCTTGTTTCTCCTCCCCAAACCCATGATGGGAAAACTGACAATGACTCTGGAATCAAAGTTGGCTAAGATTTTGTGCCTTAAAGCAAGGCACGTCATTATTTCATCTGTACAGTGAAAGAGGCTGGCAATGATCTCTAAAGGCCTTTTGAAGTACAGTGCTATGTGACTCCAAGATTCATACGTTGAGATTCCAATAAGGGGACAGATTTCCCCTCGACAGGCAATATGTCTATTATTATTATTATTATTATTATTATTATACAAAAAAGGTCCATAATCCCTAATCTGAAATGCTTACAGTCAGATGTATTTCAGATTCAGAATATTACAGCTTTTAGAAAAGTAATACAGTATATATGTCATATATACTGATGCTAGGTCCAAGGACAGCAGCCCATAAGCAAAACAATAATATTTCCGCATTAAAAAGTACAAATATGCATAAGAAGTGGCCAAAGACTATAAATGGACTTATGTCCGGTAAGTTTTGGGTTTTCAGAGCTTTTTGTATTCAGAACTGAAGATAAGGGATTGTGGACCTGCAGAGAGAATCTTTATAATTTATTCAAGTACCTACTCCTAGCTGGTTCTTCCTGGAGATGAGAAGTAAAATCTTTTAAATATGTTTGTTTTTGAAGACACCTGAATGAGGAAAAGTGATGTAAAATAATTACAACAAATACATATATACATACATACATACATACATATATAATCCTTCCCCCTGTAGTCTATTTCACAACCATCCT